>NW_017264937.1:260720-621604 GCF_001329695.1 Rhodotorula graminis WP1
CAAGTAAGCTGTGGGCGGGGGCAGGCGGTCAAAGGGATCTGAGCGGGGGGGGGGGGGGACAGGGGAAAGGGGGCGACCACGGGCGAATGTCAGCCTGCGGTGCTGCGTGCGCGCGCTCGACACAGACAGGAGAGGACGTGGAGCGCACCTGGCGACAGTTCTGCCGGCTTGGGCGACAGGAGGGCTCGAGGGGCGAGAGCCGAGGCGAGCGAGTTGGCCGAGGTGAGGTGAGCCGGCGAGGGGCCGAACGGGCGGTTCGAGGTGGTGTAGCGGACCCAGTCGAGTCTTCGAGGCGGTACAGCTGCCCGGGCGGCGCTCTGGGCGGGTGGGACAAGCTCGAGGGAGAGAGAGGGCTGCGAGGGGCGTGGACGCTCGAGAGCGGCGCGTCGGCCTCGCTCACTCTCGCGTCTTTCTGGCGGGACTAAGCTCGAGGACTTGCACAAGAGCTCTCTCTGTACGTTCGGCGAGCCGGACCCAAGATACGAGACGACGTGAGAGCGCTCTCCTCCTCCTCGACACCTGCTTTGTCTCTCTCGCTCGCAGGCCCCGGGCTTTCGCCTCTCGACCCCGCACACGGTCGACAATCGTCGCAAATAGCGCACGGACTCGTCGACCCGCAGAAGCGGGCGCGACACTTGCGAGCTCGCAAGGGAAGGCTCTCGCTTCGGCTCTCGTACGACGCACGGACGCCCTCGTCGCGGCAAGGAAGACACGGTCGCTGCTGCGAGAGAGACGTCTACAGCAAAGATGGGGAGAAACAGGGTCGCGGGGGACTGCGAAAAGGGCGGGGTGGTGCATGAACGGGGGGAGAGGGGGCGAATGCGAGTGCGAGTGGAGAAGCGACGTCAAGACAGACACTTCGGGCGCAAGAGGCCCATCGAGGAGGATGATGCAGAGGATGAGGAGGAAGAGAGCATACAGTCACAGAGGGCGGGTCGGGTCAGGGGTGGGGGGTCGAGGGCGAGGGACGAGGGGAAAGGGGGAGGAAGGCGGCGAGGTCGTCGACCGTGACGATGCGCGCGCCTTGCTGAAGGTAGGTGACGTAGTCGAGGAGGAACGAGACCTGGTGCGGCGTCTCGATGGCCTTGATGCTGCGCGAGAGGAGGAAAGAGAAGGTCAGTCGACACGCACGACGAGCGAGGAGAGGGAGAGAGTCGGACGCACCTGCGCCTCCTCCTGACAAGCTCGATGACGCGCTCGACGATGCGCAGCGGCTCCTCGCCCTCCCACAGCGCCGCGTCGCCCTCGCCGTCCCTCGGCCCGGCGACGAGGCCCATCTTAAGCATCCACGCGCTCGCGACGAGGCCGGCGCGCCCGATCCCGCCGCGACAGTGCGCGAGGACCGACGTGCCGCGGAGCGTGTACTGCTGTACGATGCGCGACAGGACGCCGTCGAGCTCCTCGGCGCCCGAGGGCGCGAACCCTTCGACCATGGGCAGGCGCACGACGTCCATCTCGAGGGCGTCGAGCGCAGCGCCGTACTCGTTCCACGGCACGCCGAGGTACGCGAGCTCGTCGTCGTCGAGGCAGCACACGACGAGGCGCACGTTGTAGTCGTCGCGCGCGCGGCGCAGGTCGGTCGCGACGTCGCGGCAGATGGCGCCTCGCCCGCCCTGCTTGGGCTCGCCGTTCATGCGCACCTTCTTGCCCGGGCACGACGACAGGACGAAGTTGCCGAGCGGCGGCGGCGCGACGTCCGAGACAGGGAGGGTCGAGGGAGCGGCGTAGTAGGCCGCGGTGACCGAGATGAGGTCGGTCGCGACAGACGGGCGCAGGATGAAAGGCGCGTCGTCGTCGAGAGCGAGAGGAGGTGTTCTCGAGGGCGGGAGGAAAGGGTCGGACAGGTTCGAGGCGAGGTACTCAAGGAGCTCAGGCGGGACGAGCGGCGAGATGCTGCGAGGGCGACTAGTCAGGCGCGAGGTCGTGGACGCTCAGGGGAATCAGGGGACGCACTTGATCGGGTGACTCGCGCTCGTCTTGACCGCGACGCCGTTGACGACCTGCATCCCGGGCAGCAAGCCCGGAATCTCCTCGCTTGACGGTGCCGGGCGCGGCAACCCGCCCATCTCGGGCACTTTTGGCACCGCCGACACGTCCTCCACCTTGGGCACCGGCCCGCTGACGACGACGGAGGCGCCGCAGTGCTGCACGGCGACGGGCTCGCCCTGGACGAGGCTGGCGAGCAGGCCGGTCGCCTCGGCGGTTGGCGCAGCGGACGACGACGGCGGCGCGATGGTTGGCGCATCGGCGGACAGGTTGAACCCGAAGTTGGCGAGCGAGGGGGTGAGGCTCGTCGGGGTGCTTGAGCGGTGCGGCATCGAGATGGGCGTCGAGGGAGGTGCCGAGTTGGTGGGCGCGGGCGACGGCGCGCGAGAAGTCGGTCGACTCGGGATGGCGAGGGACGATGTCGAGGGGAGCGAGGTAGTCGATCCCGAGGCAGGGGGAGTGAAGGAAGGGAGGGTGTAGGCTGGAGGAGCGCGAGGTGGTGGAGCGACGACTGGACGTGCGAGGCCGGCCTGCGGTCCTCCTGCGGCGGCGACGAGCGAGCGCTTGAGGGCGTTGTACTGGCTCAACCTGCAGATGTGAAGCTCTGTCAGGGACGATCCGAGAGATTGCGCGCCGGCCGCAGGGAGGGGAAGGAGCGGAACGCACCAGTGCTGGCTGCACAGCTTGGCGAGCGTGATCTGGACGTCCTGCGGCATGCCCTCGAGCTCGCGGATCTGCCTCTCTGCAGCGAGCACCTGCGGCGTCGGTGCGCGCCTGCTGCAGAGGAGCGTCTCGTCGCCGCCGCCGACGACCGGCACCGCCTCGCGCGCGCCGTCGTCCTTCGAGGCGACGCCCAAGCCGACCAGCGGCTCGAGCGGGACCTCGGGCGGCGTGCTCGGCGTCGTGTCCGTGCCCCGGCGGACCGGCCGCTCGCCGTCAAGCCGCGTGTCGCGCCGCGGGGCGACGAGGGGGCACTCGAGCGCGACTTGGTCGACCGACAGCTTGGGGCGGAGGACGCGCGGGCTGGCGAGCTGGCGGTCTGGTGTGCGGCCGAGGTCGGGGCTCGCCGTCGGGCTGGCAGTAAAGGTGCGCTTGACGGGGGACGCTAGCGCGATGGCGGCGAGGGGCATGGGCTGGGCAGCCGACGGGGAGGCGAGGGGCGAGGGCGAGGGCAGGGTTGGGGTGGGGCGCGCCGGTGCACAAGTTGTCGAGTGGTCGGGGATGCTGTCGGGCGGTGCGGCGCGGTCGTCGGCCGTGGTGTGGGCGCGAGAGAAGGGCGGCGGTTTGTCGAGATGAGGGGAGCGGGGTAGCTGGTCCCTGGCGACGTCGCGGTGCTTGGCCTGCTCGTCTGGACGGAGCTGTGGGGTGTGCCCGTGGTGCGTGTGTGCTGGCTGGGGCTGAAGCCACAAAACGGCGAGAGCTCGAGGGAACGGAGTCTCCCCGCTCGCCCACGGCCGCCAACTTGTGGTCGAGGCCCTCGCTTTGGTCGAGCGCCGTCCTCGTCCGCTGCGGATCCGTCTCGAGAGGTGCGACTAGAGCGCGCAGATAACCAGCTTGTGAACTCGGCGCCAAGGGGAGCTGGGGGCGGAGCCCGAGCCGAACAAGGACGAGGCGTGCAACCGTCGCTCGGGCCTCGTCCGACGCTCTCTCGCAAAAGCTCTCTCGACCGCGACGACGATGCAGAGTGGGCACATAACCTGGCGATGCAAGCCTAAGACGGTATCAACAAAAACGAACGACAGACAGACCTTCTCCTCGCCCACACCTCCTTGCCCTCCTCCTCGTTCTCCACCGAGTCTATGAGAGACGCAGAGCGCTTGCCCGCTTTTTTACCGGCCCGTGTACTTGCGCTCGAGGTAGCGGCACACGGGGTAGGTGACGGCGGTGAAGCCAAAGGCGAGCTCGAAGCCGAGGTCTGTGGGCACGGCGAGGTCAGTCTCGGCTCGAGGGAGGAGGAGAGGGACGAAAGAGGGAGCGAGACGCACCGGCACCGTACTTGGGGTCGCCGATCATGCGACCGATAGGCCCGACGTACCACCTGCACGAGGAGGGAAGCGCAGGGTAAGGACGAGGCACTCAACGCGGCGGAGAGAAGAGGGCGAGGACGCACGTTTGGGACATGCCGACGACGGCACCGGCGATGCCGCAGCACAGCGAGAAGGCGGCGGCGAGGCCGACGGGTAGGTTGGCCCGGTCGTTGTAGCGGTGCAGGTTGTAGTTGGCGAATTTGCCGCCGCGGAAGATAAAGTGCTCCTCGAGGAGGATGCACGTGTAGATGGCGAGCCAGTACGACAGGAGGACGAGGAGCGTGTCGAACGCCGACTCGAACGAGGTGTAGCCGGCCTCGGCGAGGACGATGTCTGCACGGCGAGGGAGATACCGAGAGGTCAGAGAGGTCCGAGCGACGGCGGCGACGACGGCGGCGCGGAGAGAGGACGCACAGATGATGGTGCAGACGATGCACAGGAAGAAGCGCGGGATGCGCTGCGCGTACTTGCCGAACGCCTGGAACGTGAGGGCGAACGAGTAGACGTTCTGCGGGGCGACGAGGAAGAGTCAGTTTTCGGCTCGACAGGAAAGCGGGAGGCATCGAGGACGCACCGGGATGTTGTTGGCAACGATCGAGAGCGCGAGGATGACGAGGAGGAAGCGACCAAAGCCGCCCATCGCTGCGGCGAGGAGGGAGGGTCAGTACGGGGTCCAGGACGAGGGCAGGGGCGATGCGGGACGTACGACCGATGAGGGGAGCGCCGAGGAGGCCACCGAGGTTGGTCGAGCCGTCCGCGTTCTTGGCAACCGCCGCCCAGGTCTCCTTGACGTCGAGCGTCGACATCATGAGGGCGCCGAGCGACTCTACGAAGACGAGCGGGACGTTCAGGCCGACATAGGTCGAGAGGAAGATCTTCCAGTTGGCCGTGTTGGCGCGCTGGTACACGGTGTAGTCGGCCGCGAGCGACGTCCAGCCGAGCGAGAAACCGGCGATCGTGCCGCCAAACTGCGCGAGGAGAGGGACCGGGTCAGGTCAAGGACGAGGACCGAGAGCAGGCTCGGCGAGAGGGGACGCACCGAGAGAACGCTCGCTGCCTCGGCCTCGCCGACGCCGCCGTAGCCGCCGTGCATGAAGCGGCCGGCCTGGCCGAGCATGATGAGGAAGATGACGAAGACCGGGATCGACGAGTAGCGCTCGATGGCATGCACGTACTTGTAGCCGAAGAGGGCCACAAAGAGCGTGATGAGGGCGATGATGACGATGCCCGCCGGCTCAGGGAGCTGGTGCGTGTCGGTGACGGCGTGCAGGGCCGACGCGCCGACGATGGTGTTGATGGTGGACCAGCCGATGCAGGCGAGGCAGTTGAGGCTGCGTGCGCCCGACGTTCACGTCAGTGTCGGGTCGACGCCGGCGACGGGGCAGGCACGGAGAAGTGGGACGCACAGGATGGGGAAGAGGATGGTCCAGGGTCCGAACGAGAAGCGGCCGATCATCATCTGGCGCAGGCCGGTCTGCTTGCCCCAGGTCGAGAAGAGGGCGACCGGGAGCGTCGTGAAGAGGTCTGCGCGACGAGCGAGCCGTCAATGTCGCGCCTTCACGCAGGAAGGGAGAGAGCAGGAGCGTACTGAAGAAGAGGATCGTGAGGCAGGCGTCGGCCGGCTGCAGGAACCAGATCGAGTTGCCGAGGGTGCCGAGCGAGAACGTCGAGATGGTCATGTTGGCGCTCATCCACAGGAAACCGGGCTCGAGCCAGGTGCTGAGGAGGGAGGGGCACGAGTCAGCGTGCGAGTCGCGACGCGAGACCTCCTCGTCGGCCGCCGCCGCAAGAGAACGTGGACGCACGACTTCTCGGCCCGCTCGTGCTCCTCGACACGCTCGACGCCGCGAACCTCGACGCCGTACGAGTCGAGCTTCTCGGCGAGCTTCCACAGCGGCGCGAGGGCGCCGTTCTTGCGCTTGACGCCGTCGTCGGCGCTCACGACGTCGCCGTCTTGCGGCGCCTGGGTGCTGCCCTTCTCGAGGTCGAGGTCCTTGACCTGGTCGGAATGGCTCGAGGTCGACATGGTCGAGATGTGACGGCGAGGGCGGGGGAGGAAGGGAGCGAGGTCGGCCGGCGGCTCGACGACGGGGCGGTGAACGGCGAGTAGTCGAGTGGAGGGGGGAAGAGAGCTGTAGTCGACGCGCGTCGAGCTGGTGGAGCGCGCGAGATTGCCTGGATAGCCCGAGGTGCGGTGAGAAAGGAGGAGAGAGAGCTGAGCGGGCGGGCGGCGACGGACGATTTTTCGAAACGCGGACTCCGACGGACGTGGCCTCCGACTGCAAAAAGAACTTGCAGATAAGCCCAGTGGCGCGGCGACGAGTCCGAGAATAACAGCGCGGAGTGCGGGGCAGACGAGCACGAGGGTGCGCGGTGAAGGGGAAGAGCTCTCGCGCGGCAGCTTCCCATGAGCCTGTGTACACAGACTGCGAGCGTCAGGCTCGCGTGGCAGCTGCCTAGCGTCGTCCTGCAACCCCGCCCGCCGTGTCAGGCGAGCGAGAGCCACGGTTCGAGAGCAGCTGCTTCAGTTCAGCTCGCACCCCGCCCGCGCGACGTGCGTGTGGTGCGCTGCGCGTCCCCCAGATTGGCCGTTCTGCCCTTTTGCACGCGCGCATGAGAGCGTCGGTGCCTTGCACCTGCAGCACACCGGCTTGCCCGCTTCGATCTCCGTCGTGGTCCGTGCGAGCGTGTCCGAAGCTTTTGCTTCCCCTCGGCAGAGCCTATCGCCAGCCTGGAGAAGCGGTCTCGCCCTCGCCCGAGCCGGGTCTGATTCGCAAAAAGTCCGCCGCCGCCGTCCTCCGGCCCGCCGCTCCTCCCACCTCCCCCTCGCCCCCTCGTCCTCCCGCCCTCGCGCTCGCACCCAGCCCGCAACTCGCAGCCCGCGCTCCCCGCATTCGCCGCCACCGTAGACCCGCGCCTCCGATGCTCGCCCCCAAGTCGCCCTGCAAGACGGCGCCGACCGAGAACCCCTCCGACTTCGACCTCGTCAACGTCCGCCATGCCGTCTTCCAGGCCGAGCAGGGCCTGAGAGAGCAGGGCGTGCCCATCGGTGCGGCACTCGTGCGCAAGGACGGCGTCGTCATTGGCGTGGGCCGCAACCGCCGCGTCCAGAAGAACAGCGCCATCCTCCACGGCGAGGTGCGCCCCACTTTCCCTCCCTCTCGCAGACTCTGGATGTGCGGCAGCTGACCCATCTCTCGTGTGCCCGCAGACCGACTGCCTGAACAACATTGGCCGCCTGCCGGCGTCCGTCTACAAGGACTGCACGTGAGCCAGCTCTCGGCCGACCTCGAGACGTTCCGAGGACTCTGTACTGACTCTCTCCTCGGTCTTTGCAGCATGTACACGTGAGTCCCTGCCTCTTCTCGAGCGTTTCGGCGACGACCCGGTTCCGCGAGGGCGAGGGTGAGGGCCGGTGGGCCAGGTCGAGCTGGTCGACGAGGATACAGAGCTGACCTCGGCTCGCTCCCGCAGGACCCTCTCGCCCTGTTCGATGTGCTCTGGAACGATGGTTCTCTTCGGCATCAAGCGCTGCGTCATCGGCGAGAACGAGACGTTCCTCGGTGCGTCCTCCTTTCACTCCCTTGCGGGTCGACGTCGTCGAGCTCGCCTCGCTGACTCTTCCCGGATTCCTCTCATGTGCGCAGGAGGCGAGAGCATTCTCCGGGATCACGGTGAGTCCCTCTGCGTGTCGACGTCGCGACCGGAGGACGAAACTAACCCTCCTCCTCGCCGCGCAGGCATCGAGGTCGTCAACCTCAACCTGGACTCGTGCAAGAAGCTCATGAGCGAGTTCATCGAGCGCTATCCCGAAGTGTGGAACGAGGACATTGGCGAGGAGGACAAGTAGATACAGCTGCACCATCGTTCCCTCGCCTCGATTTCGTCCTCCTCGACTCCTTGCTGGCGCAGCTTGTTCGGCTTGGCTCGTAGGTCGCCGTTCGCAGCTGTCCGTCGAGTCGATGCGCAGACGAGCTTGCAGAACCGAGCGTCGTGGGAGAGCTGCGCTCGCGGAGCTCGCCAGTGCCACCTGGCGGGGGAGCGTGCACGGTCCGAAGCTCCGACTTGCGTCGTCCCGCTGCGGCTTGTTCCGGCACGTCCTCCTCGCTCGCTCGTCCCGCTCCTTGCGGGGTGAGACGCTGCAAGCTTGGCATCTCGCGCTCGTCGTGCGGTCGTCCTCAGCAGACGAGGTCCAGGCTGGCTGCCCACAGCCGACTCTCCCCCTCCGCACGAGCACCTTCCGCTCTCGTCGCCGCTCAAGGGCTCTGCGCGCCGACTTCGTCCGCTTTCAATCATGCTTCATTGCCGTCAGGAACATTGACGAGCGATCCCGACGCTGCGCGCACCCTCGTCGGTCGGGCAGTAAGCGATCATCCTCGTCGTCGTCGTCTGCTCGAAAGCTCGCACGACTCGGACTGTCGCTCTTCTTTTGCTCCGCCTACCTCGCCACCGACGCAACGCGCTGCATCAGAGCCCTGCGCGACACCTGCAGCACCCGTACAAGCCCTCGACGAGCCGCTCGAATCGCAATGACCCTCGTCGAGCCGACCTCGCCGCCGACGATCCCGACGCACCGGCGCCGCCTCTCGCTCAAGATCCTCACGAGCCCTTTCCGTCGTACCCCCGACGCCTCGACGCACGACACCCGAGCCGACGGCTCGTCGTCGGCCGACGCTTGCGTCGACGAGGCGGCCCGTGCGTCGCCTTTGGAGCGCACCTCGACGCAGGGGTCGTCGACTGGGCCCAAGAAGCTTCGCCGCCGCAGCCTGAGCAACGTCGTCAAGCTGGCCAAGCCGAGCGGGACGAAGGACGAGCGTCTCGACGAGGCGGGCGCGAGGTCAACGACGGTCGACTGGGCGAAGCGCACGGCGGGTCACCCTCTTCCGCAGAGGCCGCCGTCGCTCAAGGTCGAGCGCTCGACGGTTCACGGTGCGCTGCACGTCGAGGCGGCTCGAGACCCTTCGAGAGCCGACCAACGCTCGAGCGCGCCGGCCGGTGCGGCCCCTCTCGCGCTTCTCGTCCTCTCGGCAGCGCACTCACGTCTTCTTCTCTCTTGCAGCTCCTCTCCTCGTCGAGCTCGACAGTCTTCGCAGCGGCCCGTCGACTTACACGCCCGATCCACCCGGCCCTGCACGCCCCGCCGTCGCCTCCCTTCCTCCCTGCACGGGCCTCCCCTTCCCCTCGAGGCCAAAGCCTGCGGCCGCGCGCGGTCCACCACGCAGCGCAACTGCCGACGTCGAGCAGGAGCCCGTCGCGTCGTCCTCGAGCGAGCGCCGGCCGCAGCTCTCCCAGAGCTCGTCGGTTTCGTCGCACTCGAGCGGCGACATGACCGTATGGCGGTTTCCGAGCCCGCCCCTGCGGTACCACAGCTCGCCCGACAGCTCTATTTCGTCGACGCCGAGCTCCTCGCCCCGCCGCGCTAGCTTTTCCGACAAGCAGCCGGCGGCAGCTCCTCGTACCCGCCGCGAGCCGAACCTTTCTCCGACGAGCCCGCACCGCCGTCCCTTTTCCTCGCCCGTCGACCCGTTCTCGCCTCCTCCACCTAACACCTCCCTCGCTGCGACGACCCGCAAGCCGATCACGATCCGGCCGCAGCTCGGCGGCCCGCGAGTGAGCGCGTCGCTCCTCGCGAAGGGGATCTTGGTGCCGGCGCCAGCTCACGGCGTCCAGCGCCCTCGAACCTCGACGAGGCCGGCGTCGACGGGACGCTCGCCGGTGCAGCTAGGCTGGAGCACGACGATGAGCGCAGAGTGGCCGAGGCCGCTTCTGCTCGTCGAAGGCGTGAAAGGCCGCAAGGGCGGCGAGAGTTGCGACGCGAGCCGGCACGGGCGCAGCCAGTCGGTCGGCGTGCCGTCGTCGCGTGGACGTTTTCGGTCGGCGGCGCGAGGGCAAGGAGGGCGCGGCGAGCATGGCGAGCAGGACACGCTCGAGAGCGACGGGATGGGGATCGAGCGGCGGCGGTTCGAGGCAGAGGCGGACACGATGTTTACGGAGGCGAGGCTCAAATCGCTGTGGGCCGAGCTGGGACTGTAACGCACGAGCGTGTTCAGCCCCCGTGCCGCAGCGAGTGCGAGCCAGAAGCTTGAGAGCGATGCGGAGGAAGAGCACGTCGACGACGTCGTCGCTCAGGCCGGACAGCCGGGCCGAAACCCGGCGCACGCCTCGAGAGTACAGCCTGGGTCCTGCACAGCTATCTGCCTCAGCCCGGGAGGGAGCTGTCGAGGAGAGCGCGGCCGGAACAGATGAAGACGATGGGGGCCGAGAACGGCGCGCTGGAGGACGTAGCGATCTCGGGTGCAGCCTGCGGCCCATCTTGAGAGTCTGCGCAGCGTGCTTGAGCAGCTGCTGAAGCGCCAGAGGCAGAGGGAAGCGGTGGGTGCTCGTGGACAGCTTGCGAGGAGGAGCGACGAGAGAGTTCGCCCCAATCACGACCGCCCGCTCGCGCGAGAGCTGTGCAGCACTCCCCAGGCGCACCAAGGCTCAGCCCACGCATGCTCGGACGCGCGCTCGGCCTCTCCCGCCTCCGACCTCACACCGCCGCCCGCCTCTCGGTTCGCCCGACCGTCGCCAGCATGTCGACCGCGCCCACGGTCCCTGCGTACCTCCTCCACGCGCCCTTCCTCACCCTCGAGCACCCCAGCACCGCCGACCGACCAGCGACGCCGTCCACGCTCCTTCAGCGCACCCTCCCTCCTGCCCCGCTTTACTACCTCCATCCTGCGCCGCCTACCCCGCCCGGCTCAGCCCCGCCGGTCCTTTCGATCAGCCCGACGCCTCCAGTCAAAGGTCGAGCGTCGACCGTGTACCGCGCGACGACGCCCTCGGGCGCCAAAGTCGTCGTCAAGTACGGTCACGACCTGCTCGCCGCCGCGCGAGAGGCGGACGAGGTCTTTGTCAACCTGCCCGGCGGCGGCGGGCTCCCGATCCCGACCTTCTGGGGCATCTTCGAGGGCAACGTCGAGCCGGATCAGCCGAGGAGTCTCGTCATGGTGCTCGAGGACTGCGGCGAGCCGATCGAGGGCGGGTTCCAGTCGCTCTCGAAGGACGAACGGTGCGCCCAAAACTCTCTCTCTCACACCCTCCTAGCAGCAACTGAGTCGCTCTCGTCCACAGGCGAAAGCTGTACAACGCGCTGGACGCGTTCCACAGCATCCACTTCCAGCACGGCTCCTTCTCCCCCTCGTCCATCGTCGCCCAGCCCCTCCCGCCCTCGTCCACGTCCACCTCGCCGAGCGACGTCAAGGAGAATCGCAAGCTCACGATCGTCGGGTACTCGCAGGCCGAGTGGCACCTGTGTCCCGGCCCGCACGAGTGCAAGGAGCTCGTCGAGGCGAGGCGGGCGCTCGGGCTCCGCGAGGAGGACGTAGCGATGGAGCAGCAGCCGGCGTCGGCGAGCGAGACAGACTGAAACTCGTCGAGTATCTCACGGTGTCGCTCTCGAGCCCGGCTGTCGAGCGAGAAGGAAAGCGAGAGAGAAGAGTGAGAGATTCTCAGAGAGACGCGCAGAAGACGACGACGGCGGACGAGGATTGGGCAAGCGGATCTCTGTATTGACTGCACACGAGGAAATCTCTGTGTAGAGGCCGAGGGACGGAAGAAGGGGCGTCTACGCAGTAGTGAGAACAAAAAAAAGGGAGTGACGACGAAGGGTGAGCGCGTCTCTCGCCGAGTCGGCGGGCGACGGCCGTTTAGGGTGGTAGTGTAGGCTGCGAGGGACGGAACAGATCTTGAGAGACGAGAGCGAGGGACGGCGATTTATGGTACAGCACAAGGGAAGCAGGGAAGGAAGGGGAGGGGAAAGGTCGGGAGGGGGTTCGAGCGCCGAGTCGAGGCATTACTGCAGGTCGAACGACGGCTGCTGCTGGTCGAGGCAGCATCTGCAGATGGACGATAAGACAAGTCAGTCGCTGCATGTGGGCGAGGGAGAAGGACGAGGGAGAGGAGGGACGCACAGCCAGACGCGGGTCTTCCAGATGCGGAAGAGCTCGCGCACGAGCTCGCGGAAGTCGACACGCTGGTCGGCCGTGTAGTAGAACGTGAGCTTGCGGCGGTCCCACTGCCACTCGGCGTCGAGAATCTCCATCGGGAGGCCTGCGGGCGAGAGAGGCGGCGCTCGGTCAGGAACTCGCTCGCGGACGGCGACAAAGGGATAAAGAGAGAGAGAGAGCGGACGCACCCTTTTGTGCGACCTTGGAGCGCACGAGCTGGAGCGCCTTGATCTCGTCCTGCGCCTTGGCGAGGAGCGCGTGCGTGTCGGCCGGGCCCGCCTTGGTGTAGATGCGCTTGGGCTGGCACTCCTTGGTCATGCGCGCGAGCTGCGCCGGGTTGGCCTGCGCGCCCGGCCCTTGTTGCCCGAGTGCGGCGCCGAGGCCCTCGACGCCCGCGTTGGCGCCCGTCGCCGGGTTGGCGAGCTGGCCGAGCGCGAGCTCGACCATCTGCTGCTGGAACTTGTGCACCTCGTCGACCGTGCAGCTCTTGATGTACTTGCCGACGTCGCGACCGCGGTCGGCCTCGACGATGACGAGGTCGCCCTCGGACAGGCGCAGCGACGGGTCCTCGCAGAAGAAGAGGTCCTTGCGCCCGGCCTTGAACCCGACGATGCACAGCGGCGCGTCGGGCGGGATGGCGTGCAGCGGGACGCCGCGACCGAGGTTCATGTCGTTCTGCGCCTGAGCCGTGAGCGCCGGAGCGCCGGGCGGAGGAGGAAGGTGCGGGACGGGCGGCGGCGGCGGCGGCGCGTTGAAGTAGCCCGGCGGTGGCTGCATCATCAGCTGCTGCTGCTGGTGCGGCATGTGCGGAGGCGGCAGGCCTTGCTGCGGCTGCTGGCCAAAGGCGGGGAACGGCGACGACATGTGCGGAGGAGGAAGAGGGGGAGGGAGGCCCGACTGGCCGCGAGGCGACAGGGGACCTTGGCCCGACTGGAGCGGCGCGTAGTACTGGTGCTGCGTCGTCGGCGGCGGCAGGCCGCCGAACCCGCCGTACCGGCTCTGGTGAGGAGGTGGCTGCTGCTGCTGCTGCTGCTGGTACGGCTGACCGAGGCGCTGCGCCTGCGAGCTCGCGCCAAAGTCGAAGCGCGAGCCAGGCGAGGCGGTCGCGATGGCGGTCGTCGTGGCGGGAGGAAGAGGTGCCGGCGCCGGGAGCGACTGGAGGAAGCGCGACGCGGCCGAGTGCGACTGCGACGGGACGAACGGCTCGGCGGTCGCGCGAGGCGAGGTCGACGGCTGCGCCTGGGCGTAGGCGGTCGGCGTCACGCTCGTCGCCGTCGTCGTCGTCGAGGCCGAGCTGCCGAGAGGGAGCGACGTCGCCGGAGCGGACGGAACGGCCGGCGCGAGGGACGACGCAGGAGGAGGAGGCGACCTCGACTGCTCGAGTGCGCGCGACGACCTCGCCGGCGGGAAGTCGGCCGGCATGCTGCCGACATGCGTGTAGCGCGGCGCCCTCGACGGCTCGTTGGCGGTGGCGGCGGCGTGCGCCTCGAGGTTGAGGTGGAGCGAGTTGAGGTCGGCGGCGAGGTCGTCGTCGTTGATGGCCGAGCCGCCGAGGCTGCTGTTCCAGCCGTTGGACGCCGGCGCGCCCGGGTTGACGAGCGGGCCGAACCCGCCGCCGCCAGTTCCTCCTGCGCCGCCCCCCGACGCCGACGTCGAGTGCCCGCCGACGTCCGAGGGGAGGTGGAACCCGAGGTGGGTCGTCGTGCCCCTGCTCGGCGGGTCGAATGCGGCGAACGAGTGCCGGCGACTCGTCGCGCCGCTCCTCGTGGGCGCAAACACGTCCTCGTCGCCGTCGGCGTCCTCGTTGTCCATCTCCTTGAGCATCGACCTGCCCCACGCCGCCGAGTCACTGCGCTTCCTCCCGCTCCCGACCGCGCCGAGCGAGTACTCGCGACGGCTGCGGTACCCTCCCGGCCCGAGCGTCGCCGCCGCGCCGCCAGACGGGCTCCCCCACGTCCCGTCGCCGCCGAACGCGCTCGCGCCTGCGCCGACACCGCCGCCGCCGCCGCCCGCACCGATGCCGCCGACCGACACCGAAATAGGGAACTCGGGCGCGAGGGCGGCGCGCTGCCCGTCGCGCGTGAACGGGCTCATGTTGGACATGCCGATGCCGCCGCCGCCGCCGCCGCCGCCGCCGCCAAAGCCCGTGCCCGCCGAGCTCGCCGAGCTGGACAGCTGCGTCGTCCCGGTAGGCGCGCCCCACTGATCGCGGAACCGGGCGCGGCCCTCGCGCTCGGCGCTCGCGGCGCGGTCGCGCGCGTGGGCCTGCGTCGGCGAGATGAGGTCGTCGTCGTTCCAGCCGGCGCCGAACGAGTGCGACAGGCCCGACGTGCTCGCGCGCCAGCCCGACTGCGAGTCGGCGGGCGCGAACGAGGTCGACGACGAGGGCCCGAAGCGCGAGAAGCCGCTGTTGGGGCTCAGGTCGCGCCCGATGCCGCCGCCGTAGGTGGGCGAGCCGACGACCGAGGTCGTCGGGAGCGAGGCCGAGAAGTGCGAGCCGCCGCCGGGCAGGGTCGACGACGGGCGGAAGCCGTGCTGGTCGGCGCCGCCACCTGGCGGCGCGCGCGAGTTGCCGAACCCGCTCATCGAGACGGGCGCGGACGATCTTTCGATGGCGGCGATCGACTGGCTGCGAGCGCGACCGTGGGCCGAGTCGGGAGGCGGTGGCGCGAAGTAGGACGGGCGCTCGACGGCGTGGACGGGCGGGCTCAGGTGGTGGCCGTCGGTCGGCGAGTAGGGCGACGTCGCGCGAGGGCGGTACTGCTGGTGAGGGGCGAGGGCCGAGGTCGAGACGGACGGGCGGTAGTGCGGGCGAGGGTTGCCCGAGAAGATCTCGGCGAGGAGGGGCTGGGACGAGGTGCCCGGGGTCGAGTGGGACGAGGGCGCGAGCTGGGCGTTGTGCGGCGAGGGCGAGATTGCCGCGGTCGAGGCTGTCGCGGGAAGAGGAGTAGGGCGTGTCAGACGTGCGCCGAGTGGGGGACAGGGAGTGTGTCGCAGGGAGACGCACCTGGAGCAGTCACGCCGCTGGGCTTGGCGTCGAGGTAGGGCTGGCGGTCGTCGTGGGCACTCGCGAGGCTGGCGTAGGTGGTCGCCGGGCTGTGCGGGTCCGGGTACAGGTTGAGGGCGGCGTTGAACGAGGGCGAGACGCGGGTGGCCGGCGCTTTCGACGAGGCGGATGAGGGCGGTGCGGGTTGGAGCGTCTGCGAGCCTTGGAGGCGGTCGCGGGGCGAGTTGCTCGAGTCGGGCGTGTGGCTGTAGCTCGAGGTCGAGCTGGGCGACGACGCGAGGTGGTGGTGGTGGTGCTGCTGTCGGTGGCCGCCGGAGGAAGGAGGCCGGTCGCGGTCCGAGGCAGGCGAGCGCGACGAGGGCGAGACGCGCGTGCGCTGGTGCGGCTTTTCCTCGTTCGGGAGCTGCACGAGTTGGCCGGCGAGCAGTCACAGGCGGACGACGGGCGGTGGACGGATCGAGAGGGAGGGAAGGGGGGAGCACGGGGGAGGGGGGGAGGAGAAGAGACGTCAGCTTGGCGCCTCGACGGCAACGAGGGGGGGCAAGGGGACGAGTGCGACGCACCCTGGTCCAGATGGACGCTGCACCGGCGAGTGGATCCTGCGCACAGAGGGCGAGAGTGAGCGCGTGGCCCTGGTGCTCCCTCGTCGGGGAGGAGCTCGTCGCCATCCGGGGCCCTCGCGCCCGGCCGAGCGGCTCTCCTCCCTCGCGTCCATGCGAGTGTGAGGACGGCAGGGGACGCACCCTGCTGGTCATGCGAGCGCTCTGCGTCGTCGAGAGGCGGGCCTTGCAGGAGATGGGAGTGCGCGGGACGAGGCGGGAGACGAGGTCGACGAGGGCCTCCGCACTTGTGCCGTGGGCGGGCGAACAAGCTCGAGCGACTGGGTGACGGCCTGCTCGACGCTTGGGCGGTGCGCAGTCAAGCTCGTGCAGGCGGTGGACGACGAGGACGAGGGCCAGGAGACCTTTCTTCGACACGGTGCTTCCAAAGTGGGGGAGCGACGACGTCGACTGTGGCCTCGACCACCTGCTGCAGAACTCACCTGATCTGCAGCGCCATTAGCGAGACACGCTCATCTCTTCGTAGCGCCTCTCACTTGCCCGCCCACCGCTCGCACCTCGAGGACAATGCACCGCCTCTCTTCTCGCGAGCATCCTCCAGACCGAACGCAAGGAAAAGAGATGCGTCGATACAGCACGGCAGAGTGAGAGAGAAAGGGAAAAGAAAGAGGCTACGGCGCGCCGTCGCCGCCGTCGAACGGCGTGAGGTACTCGTCCCAGAACCGCTCGGTCCCGTTCGTCCTCGCGCGCTCCTCGACCGGGATGTGCAGCAGCTCGGCGACGAGCTCGTACACCTCGGTGTTGGCGAACCCGGGGATGACGGTCGTCGCCGGGTCGGACGGGATGGCGCCTCGCTGCCGGTGCCGCTGGGCGAACCGCGACGACGACTTGAGCTGCGACGCGAACGGGCCATGGGCGACAAAGATGGCGTGCATCGACGGGTCGTCGTTGTCGTAGCCGTGGTTGCTGCGAGAGGAGCGGCAAAGGTGAGGTCCCGTGCTCGCTCGGACCCCTCGAAGAGGAAGGAAAGAGAGAGGGCGCACCCCTTGACCGAGTACTCGCCCTGCATGACGACGTCGAGCTCGTGGTGGCTCGTGATGGCCCAGCCGACGTCGGGGACGCAGTAGACGGGCGCGATGCGCTGCGGGCGAGAAGGGAGGCCAGAGTCAGTTCCCTCCCTTGAGCGTTGCCCTCCTCGCGAGCTCGAGGAGGAGGAGAAAGGGTCGAGACGCACCTCGTGCCCGGTAAAGTGCCACCGCTCCGGCATCGTCTCGCGCGTGTAGCACTCGAACCCGCTCCCGCTCCTGCTCGCCGCGTCCCTCAGCCGCTCGACGAGCTTGTCCTCGTCCGAGCCCGGCTTGAAGCGCAGCCCGGCACAAGGCCAACCCTCGTTGCGCTCGATCGAGTCGAACCCGTCGGCGCCGAGGACGTCGTCGAGGAAAATGAGCCGGTCCATGCTCGTGTCGGCCATGCCGTGGTCGCTCACGACGACAACATCGACGACGTCCGTCAGGTTGCGCCGGTCGACCTCGTCAAACAGCTGCCGCACAAAATCGTCGACGTCGGCGAGCGTGTGGGCGACGACGTCGCTCTCGGGACCGTGCCGGTGGCCCTCCTGGTCGACCTCGGGCGCGTACACGGCCATCAGGTGCGGGCGGTGTGCGTAGTCGAGATCTGCGTCGGGCGCCGTCTAATATGTCAGTCTCGGGACGGCGACAAGGAGAGAAAGGAAGAGAGAGAGAGAGAGAGAGAGAGTGGGCGTACCGAGCCATTTGGCGACGCGGTCGACCTTGTTCTCGTACGGCGAGTCGTTGATGAACGGGTAGAAGCGCGTCGGCGACACGCCGCTCGTGAGCTCGGGCGGAGACGGCCACATGAAGACCGCCGACCGCAGCTTGCTCTTGACCGCCGTCGCCCAGATCTGCGCGCGCACGAGGAGGACGGGGTGAGCTCGCCGACCTCGAGACGGCGCGATCGAGGAAACCCAAGGAGCCGAGGACGCACCGGCTCGCCGCCCCACCACTCTTTGCCCCAGCTCATGCTCGGCTCGCGGTAGTCGAACTCGCGGCCGAGCGCCGGGTCCCAGAAGTCGTTGGCGACGATGCCGTGCGCGGACGGGTACAGGCCGGTGCTGCGTCGCGACGAGAGTCAGCCCTCGCGCCCAGGAACAGGGCCAGAGGAAGAGATAGGGGACGCACAGGAGGGTCCAATGATTGGGGAAGGTAAGGGAAGGAAAGGACGGCTTGAGGTACTCGGCGCGCTGTGACGAGGGGGACGAGGACCGTGAGCGGGGAGGGAACCGAGGGAAGAGGCGTCGTACGCCGTCGAGGAGCACGCACCATGCCCTTGCGCGAGATGTTGAGGAGGTGGGGCGTCAAGCCTCGCTCGAGGTAGTCGGCCCTGCAGAACGGAAAAGAGGGTCAGTCTGCGCTCATCCACGGGCCGAGCACGGGTCCGGCGGCCGTACGTCGCCTGCATGAGAGGAGAGAGGCGAGACCGACGCACCTCACGCCATCGATCGACACGAGCAGGACCGTAGGGTCCCACCAACTCGAGCCGTTCCACCTCCTCCCTCCTCCGCCGACCAGGCCCTTCTCGAACTCCTTCTCGCCCCAGTCTCCTCCTGCCCAGGTCGGCGTCTTACCGCTCTTGTCCTTGCTCGAGCCGACTCGCGCGAACGGGATGTCGTCGAGCTTGGCGCCGGACGGGAGCGGGTTGGCGGCGAGGGCGGCGGCGGATCCGTAGACGCCGGGAGCGAGCGGCGCGCCCGAGTACCACGACGTAGACGAGTACGGGTTGCGGGTGAAAGTCGAGGGGCGGAACAGGGCCGTGAGGAGGACGAGGCTCGTGACGAAGAGGGCGGAGAAGGCGAGGGTTCTTGGCGAGACGGGCTGCGGCAGGGTTGCGCCGAGTCAGTCCCGGCTGCGGCAAAAAGTGAGAGGAAGGCGGGCGCACTAGTGGTAGTCGCTCTGCACAGCTCCTTGGCCTCGAAGTCGCGACACGGAGTTCCCGCTCGAGGTCCTCGTCGTCGAGGTCCTCCTCCTTGCCGCTCAGCAGGCCCTGCCGCCCGCTCGATCCGGAGTAGTCCTCGTACTCGGTCTCGTCGCCCGTCGACTCGTGCGCGCTCGTGGCCGCCGGGTGGTCGCGGTGGGCTTGGAGGCGCTCGAGGGGGAGCGAGAGCGACGACGAGTCTGGCAGCGCCGAGTACTGCGCGCCGGATCGAGGTGGTGGTGGCATGTCGACGACGTCGGTGGTGGTCCGGCGACCCAGGCGGCAGTCGCGAGCGCGAGAACGGGGGGAGGAGATGAGCCGGCGTGGAGGTCGAAGGGACGAGAAGTTCGAGGAGCGCGGTGGGTGTGTGCGTCTGGCTGCGGTGATGGGGCTCTCTGTCGGGCTGTGCAGTCGTGAGCACCAGGAGAAGCGCGCCGTCGTGCGTGAAGAAGAGCGAGAGCTGCACCGCCTCGGGCGAGCTCCACCTCCCCTCGGTCGTTTCGCCGCGTTACCTTTTCGTATTCCGGCCCGCCAAACGCTAATCTCGATTAGCCGGCTTAGAACTGACTTGCGCTTGACTTCAGCCGGCTCGAGGGGAGGTTCCTGACGAGGTTTGTCTCTGCTCGTCGGCTCTCGTTCTGCTCACGAACGCAGCTCGTTGCACGCCGTACCACTTGCCCTTGTGAGGTGCAGCTGCTGGTCAGCGCTGCACGTCGTTGCCTACGCGTGCGAGCTGAGCAAGGGGCGATTTCCATTCTCGGCCCGTTCGATCGCCAATCCTCATCAGCAGCCCTCATCTTACGGATCCCTCCAATCCGTCGACCAGCGCAGGCAAGGTAGCTGCGTTCGTCAAGCTGGCCGCGACACTCTCTCTCTTGCTCGCGCACCTCCAGCAGCAACCCGCGCCCTCAGCCCCAGCCTCACCGCCGTCCGCTCCCACCTCCGTCAACTCGATCCCCGACCTCGCCTCGTCCAACATGCCCGCCTCCAGTTCCAGCTCCAGCAGCCGCACGGTCGTCGTCGTCGGCTACGGCCCTGCCGCCGTGCCCGCCGTCCAAACCCTCGCCGCCCAGCTCCCCGCCGACTGGCGCCTGGTCGTCGTCAGCGCAACCACCGCCTACTGGCCCGTGTCGGCTCTGCGGGCGGCCATCGTGTCCGGTTGGGAGGACAAGCCGGTCGCCTCGGTCGAGCACGCGTTCCCGCACGGCAAGCGCCACGTCCTCGTCACCGGGACCCAGGTCGTCGAGCTGAGGGAGCACAGCGTCCTCGTCGACAAGCCGCACCCTGAGCTCGGCTGCGAGATCGCGTTCGACTACTGCATCCTTGCCACTGTGCGTCCCCTCTGCTTCTCTCTCTTCGGCGAGCGGCACTGGCGCCTGCACGCGAGCTGACTCTCCCCCTCCTCGCCTCTCGCTCGCAGGGGTCCAAGTACGCCTACCCGTGCCGCCCTCGAGTCGGTGCCACCGTCGAGGAGGCCGTCGCCGACTTGCGCCAGACGCAGAGGGACGTCGCCGCCGCCGAGTCGGTCCTCATCATCGGCGGCGGGCCCGTCGGCGTCGAGCTCGCGGGCGAGATCGGCGAGTACTACGGCGGGTCGCACGGCCGCCCCAAGAAGCGCGTCACGCTCGTGCACTCGCACGACCGCTTCATCCACCAGGACGGCTGGAGCGACAAGTTCAACAAGTCGCTCAAGAGCCAGGTCGAGGCGCTCGGCACCAAGGTCGTCTTCAACGCCAAGGTCTCGGACGGCCCGACCGAGTCGGGCCCGGTCGAGGGCGGCTCGCACACGTTCCACCTCGACAACGGCGAGACCGTCGACGCCGATTTCGTCTTTGTCGCGTTCGGCAGCTCGCCCAACACCGGCTTCGTCGGCGAGTTTGACCCGGCGACGCTCAATGACAAGCGCCAGGTCAAGGTGCGCCCGTCGTTCCAGCTCGACAAGTACCCGACGCTGTTCGCCATCGGCGACATCACGGCCGTCGACGAGTCCAAGCTGTTCGCGCACGCCAAGGTCCGTCCTCCCCCTCTCCCTCCCCGCTTTCCGCCCTCTCTCGGCCTCGCCATGGCTCCCCGAGCTTCCTCAACTGACCCGCTCGTCGTCCATACTCTGCAGAACCACGGAGCCGTTGCCGCCGCCAACATCATCGCCCTCATCCGCGCCGGCAACTCGGCCTCGAGCACGACGCCGCCCAAGTCGTACAAGGCCGGCCCGCAGCTCATGATCGTCAGCGTCGGGACCAAGGGCGGCGCAGGACAGCTCTTTGGCTTCACCGTCGGCGTGCGTCCCTCCTCCCTCTCTCTCTCGTTCTCTCGTCGTCAGGCACTGTGCGAGGACCGAGCGCTGACCCGTCTCGCCGCCCTCGCAGAACTGGTTCTCGTCTTTCGTCAAGAGCAAGTCGCTCTTTGTCAGCGACTTCAAGAAGATGTACGCCGCGACGGCGTGACCCGTCTCGCCTCCCACAGTAGACCTCTCCTCCTGCCTCCTCCCCTTGTCGTACTTTCTATCTCTCTTAGCCTCTCGCCGTCGCTCTACAACTCGACCTAATCGCGCACAAGAGAGCTCTATGTTGCACGAGAGAAAGCTACTGCTGCCCTCCTTGGCCCTGCGCGCCGCTCGGCGCAAACCTCGCGACGCCCGCCGCCGCATGAAGGAGCGCCGTCTGGTACCCCGCAGTGAACCAGCTCCACAGGGCCTGCTCGAGGAGCTGCTCGGGCGTCTCGGGCTCGAGCGCGGGCTCGGTGCCGGTCAGGGGAGGGATGGTTGGCGGAGGAGGGAACGACGAGGGGAGCGAGGCGACGGGCGGTACGACTGGGAAAGGGGCGGCGCCGGCACGAGCGCTCGCGGGTGGACGTGCGTCGATAGGAGGTGCGGGAGGGAAGGAGGGGAACAACGACGAGGCAATGGGGAGCGTGGTGGAGGGTTGCGAAGGCCCGATGAGGGGACGAGCACGTGGTTCCTCCGACTCGCGCTCGGGCTCGCCCCGAGCTTGCGGCTCGAGCTCAGGCTCGACGTCGCGCTCGTGAGCGTGCGCATGCTCGAGGTCGTGCTCGGGCGCGTCGACCTGGACCGCGCTGCTCGCTCGCGACGAGGCCCGCTCGCCGCCGCCGAGCTTGGCCACTTTGCGCGCCTTCTTCTGCGAGCCCGTCAAGCGCTTGCGCTTCTTGGCCGGCGGCGCGTCGTACTCGATGTGCTCGACGTGGCCGCTCGGCTCGGTCGAGACGGCGACGATGCTCGCTGCAGGAGCCGGCTCGAGAGGCGGAGGTGCGACGACAGAGAGCTTTGACGTCGATGCCTCGGACGGCGGCGGCCCGTACCAGCTGCAGACGGTACACATGAGTCAGTCGAGGCTCGGAAGAGACACGCTCGAGAGGACGGGCGACGCACAAGGACGCTTTTGCCTGCTTCTGAGCGAGCGCGACAGGTGCCTGCGTCGGCGGCAAGAACCGCTCCTGGTGCGCTTCCTGCGGGCCGGGGTGTCAGGTCACGGGCTCCTTGACCGATGCACGGAGGAAACGGGGCGCACCTTGAGGTCGTCGAGGGCGCACTCCCACGCTTTGACGAGCGCGAGCGGGTCGAGGTAGGCGAGGTCGGCGAGGTCGCTCGTCGGCTCTGGTTCTTGCGGGTCGTCGTCGTACGAGTAGAAGACGAGGTCGGGGTCGTCGTCGCCGTCGTCGTCGTAGTACGCGTCGTGGTCGTAGCTGTCGTCGACGAGGTCCGCCCCCACCTGGGCGAGCTCGGTGGCCTCGCGGACGGTGCTCTCTCCCGCAGCTGCCGCGGGGGACCGGGGCGTGTACGGGGCCATGCAACGAGCTGGTGCGCGCTGCACTCGAGAGCCAGAGAGGGGTAGCGAGACGAGAGGAGCTGTCGGCCTCCCCACAGCTTTTCGCGGCGAGCCCGACCGCTTGAATCTCTCCCACCACCAGCCCGACCCTCGCCGCCAGGGCCAGCTTGGCGAGCCCTCCACAGTCGCTCGACACGCCACCATGTCGAGCCCGCACGACCCGGCTCGTCCCTTCACCTGCGGCGTGCGTCCCAGCTCTATTGCTCGTCCTCCTCCCCGCGCCCCACCCCGGTGCTCACCTTTCCCTCCCCTGGGCCCGCCCGGTCCTGCAGGAATGCCAGAGCAAGTACACGCGGCAGGTGCGTCCCCGTGGTCCTCTGCTCTCTCGAGCCGTCGTCGCGGCTGTGGCGCCCCCGACCGCCGCGAGTTGTGGGGGGGCACGGCACCTCCAGGCGCTGACCACAGCCCTCTGCCCACCTTGCAGGAGCACCTCGACCGCCATGTCACCGGTCAGTCGAGCCTTGCACCCCTCGCAAGGCGCCACAGCTGACGCCTGCCCCTCATTCCTCCTCCCCCTCCCCCCGTCCCCGCACCGTCTCTCTTCCCCCTCACCCACGCCCGCTCGCTCGCTCCCCACATCGTCGCCTCGCCTCCCTCTCCGTACAGCCAAGCACCGCGTCGCCAAGGACTTTGTCTGCCCCGTCTGCCACAAGGGCTTCGCGCGCAAGGACATCCTCAAGCGTCACCAGCAGGGCCACGAGAAGCAGGCCGCCGCCGCAGCAGAAGCTCTCGCCCGAGGCGAGTCGCTCGACCGTGGCTACGAGTCGCCCGCGAGCGTGTCGGGCACAAAGCCCAAGAAGAAGCGCCCGTCCGGCACGAGCGACATCAACCTCGACGACGGCTCGGGGCCGGCCAAGATCGCCCGCGTCGGTCGTGCGTGCTGCCGCTGCAGCAAGAGCAAGTGCGTCCCCCTTTCCCTCCTCGACCCGTCGTCTCACAGCAGAACACGGTCCTGACGAGCGCGCCCGTCCCCTGCAGGCTCCGGTGCGACGGCCAGCACCCGTGCGAGCGCTGCCGCAAGGCCAACATCGAGTGCAGCTTTGAGCGTCCCGCCAAGTCGGGCAGCCGCTCCGGGTCCGTGTCGCTCATGGTCGACGACAACAAGCTCGGCCTGACGCCGTCGATGGAGTCGGACGGCGAGACCGAGTCGCCCGAGAACGCGTTTGGCCTGTCGCTCCCGACGCCGCCGCCGCCCGACACGTGGACCCGCCAGCCCGTCGCCGCCATGTCGGGCATGTCGCCGTACCACGTCCCGCTGCGCGCGTCGCCCGGCCACCACGGCATGCCCGCCAACAGCTTCCCGTTTGGCATGCCGCCCGGCAACTACTACTCGGGCCGCCCGGCCGACCCGTCGTCGTACTACCGCTCGCCCCAGCCGCACTACACCAACCAGGGCGCGTTCCCGTCGCTCGGCCTGCCGCACCACGGCCCGTCGCCGCTCAACCCGTTCGCGTCGTCGTCGGCCCTCCCGCACGCGCCGGCCGTCCCGACCTCGTCGTCGGCGCAGTGGGACAACTCGGCGTACGGCCGCCAGATCGGCGACCACTCGACGTCGAGCACGTCAAACCAGCTCGGGTTCCTCGACCTGTTCGCCGGCGCCGGCAACGACCCCGAGATCGACTGGTCCGTTCTCGGCGCTGGCTTCAACGCGCAGCACGACAGCAGCACGTCGACGAGCGCAGCACCCTCGGCCTTCACGACGAGCAACAGCGAGCTCGAGATGAACCTCCCGCCGGGCCTCGGCGGTAACGCCGAGCAGCCTATGTCGAACCTGCGGCACGGCGGCGTCCCCGAGGAGCCGAGCCCGGCGAGCGCCGCCGCCCTCGTCCTCGCCGCAGCGGCCAACGGCGACGGCGGCATCCTTCCGCCGCCGCGAGCGGCCGCCCTCGCCGCCCCGAAGCAGGAGGACGACGACGAGCGCATGCCCAGCCCCGAGCGGCCGACGTTCGCCGGCTTGCGCAACGACTCGCTTGTCGAGTCGGACAACGCGGCCGTCTCGCTCCTCCAGCTCGCGTCGCACACGCCGCGTGTCTCGCCCGAGCCGGGCCAGCCGCCGACCGCGAGCGGCTCGTCGGCGCACAAGAACAGCGGCGGCGGCGGCGGCAGCAACAGCGGTGCGCCGCACGCGAGCGCCATCGCGCACCCGCACGCACGCCTGCACCTCCCGGCGTCGGTCCTCGCCGCGTCCAAGCTGCGCGCGACCGCCGCCGCCGCCGCCGCTGCGGGACGACCAGTCGCCGGGTCGGGCGACGCCGAGGAGGAGCCGCGCTCGTCGCACCCGTCGCACCAGCCGGGCGACCCGTGGCCCCTGTCGTACCGCCCGACCGAGCCCGTCGAGGACATCCTGCCGACCTCGGCGCGCGGCACCGGGTACCTGTCGCGCGCCGCCTCGCCGCCGCCGCACCACCCGCACCTGTCGCTCGCGCACGTGCCGTCGGTCACCGAGGCGACGCGGCTGCGCATCCTGTACAAGGTGCGCGAGCTGACGGTGGCCGACCCGGCCCTGTCGGAGCGGTTCGTGCCGCGCCTCGAGCTCCTCGAGCTCTTCATCCAGCTCTACTTCGACAAGTACCACTGCCTGTTCCCGCTCGTCCACAAGCCGACGTGGGACCCCAACACGGCGCCGAGCTTCCTCGTCCTCGCCGTCGCGAGCGTCGGTGCGCGGTACTCGTGGGAACGCGTCGTCGGCGCGAGCATGCACGCCCACGCCCTTCTCGAGTGCTCGAGGCGCATGGCCCAGATCATGGTGCGTCCTCGCGATCTCTCTCTCTCCCTCTCCTCGTCCATCCGCAGGCGCGACGTGCGACTAACTTTTGCCTTCCTCGCCGGCGCTCGCAGGGCGACCTCGACAACACGCTCCTGCGCACGGTCGCGTGGCAGCAGACGCTCCTGCTCGTCCTCCAGTCGGGCATGATGAGCGGCAACAAGCGCGACCTCGAGCGCACGCAGGGTGCGTCCTCTTTTCGCCTCACCTCTCCTCTCCTCCCGTTTGAGAAGGCCGACCTGACCTTTCCCGCCTTCGTCCTTCCTCATCCGCCTGCAGCGTTCGCCAGCATGCCCATCACGTTCGCGCGTCGGCAGGGTTGGCTCAACGAGCCGCACCTCGACGAGCAGGCCGAGGAGCTTCTCTCGGTCGACGAGCGGTGGAAGAGGTGGCGGGACAGGGAGGAGGTCAAGCGGCTCGGCTTCGGCGCAGTTGTGCGTCCTCGCCTTCTCCCTCTCTCTCTCCTGTTTGACGTATCACTGACGGTACAGCGTCTGCAGGTCTTCGATTGCGGCGGGACGGCCCTGTGGAACATGGACAGCTCGTCGCTGTACCTCGACGCGGCGAGCACGCCCCTCCCTTGCCACGACACGCTCTGGGTGCGTCTCAGTGTCTCCCACCTTTATCTCGTCGAGCCATACTGACTCGCTCGATTCCTCTCGCAGGACGCTCCCTCGGCCACCGCATGGTCGTCCCTCTTCCCGCACTCGGCCCTCCCTCCTGCACAGCCCACGCTCTCGCACGCCGTCCACCTCGCCTGTTCCTCGTCGTCGCTCCTCACGCTCGAAGCTTCGGCGACCCTCATGGCCGTCTCGCGTGACGCGTTCGCGCTCCAGACGGTCTTGAGCGTCCTGCACTCGCTCGGCTTCGAGCGCAGCCAGGCCAAGGCGGTCGAGGCCGCCTTCCTCGACTTTGGGCGCGCCGGCAAGGGCGACGACAAGGGCAAGGGCCGGCAGGGTGCCGATGGAGACGAGGGCGAGGCTGCTCTCGCCGCCGGCGTCAGCTACTTCCAGGTGCGCCGCAACCTTCTCCCTTCCTCTCTCCTCGTCTCGCGACAGGACCTGACGCCGAGATGTCGCCCGCAGGACCGTATTCTCGCGCCCGACATGCTCGCACGCCTCGAGGAGCCGGGCACGGCCAACGCGTCGCTCGCGCTCCTCGTCCACCTCACCGCCCTCACGCAGCGCCTTCCTCTTCGCGTCCTCCAGGTGCGTCCCGACTCTCTCCTCCCTCACTCTCGCACCCCGGTTCACTCCGTCGTCTCAACGTGCGCAGCCTCTCGCCCGCACGGCGTCGGCCTCGGAGCAGCCCAACACGACCTCGGCCCTGCGCGCCTGGGCTCGGGCCGACGGCGGCGCGGTCGCCCGTACGACGGCCTACCACGCCGCCCAGCTGCTCGCCCTGTGTCGCCCTGCCTCGGCGACGCCCGCTCAGCTCCCGCCGCAGCGAGCGTCGTCGGCCTCGCGAGCCGGCACGCCCGCACCGGGCAGCTCGGGCGGCACGAGTGACGGCCCGCTCGAGCCGTTCGCCCTCTTCTATGCCGCGCTCGCGCTCGTCGCGTTCGTGCGCGAGGGCGGCGCCTCGATCCCGGCGGGCGAGCCAGCCGGCGCAGAGCTCGCGCTCGACGTCGTGCGCGCTCGGACCGACCCGGTGCTTGGCAGCTGGGTGCAGCGCTCGGCGCCGACCAAGGCGATCGTCGCGCTGCGCGCTCTCGGCGACGCGCCGGCGCAGAGGAGGCTCGATGGGCCGTGGGCCGCGGCTCGCGTCCTCGGCGTGTGCGCGAGGAGGCTGCGCGAGCTCAAGGTGTGGAAGGTCGGCGACTTGCTCGCCGGCGTCCTCGAGCAGCTCGCGGCGGTCGAGAGGGCCAAGGGCGGCGGGGCGGGCGGCGAGGGCATGGCGAGGGCGGGCTCGACGGGGAGCGGGACGAGCGGGGTCCGTGGGAGGGGTCGCGGGCTCGGACGGGCGGCGGCCATCGCCGTTGCGCTCGGCATGCGTGTTGGCGGCGGCGGCGACGACGATGACGACGACGACGACTTCCAGGGCGACGACGACGGCGACGACGACGAGTGAGCGTCGTCCTCGAGGTGGTGGCGGTCCGCTTTTCTTTCCTTTTCCTTCGCCCCCTCAGTAGTCTTTATATCCTTCTCTTGGACTTGCCCTAGCTCTGTTGTCAATGCCCGCGTTCTCTCACTTGGCTCGCTGCCGGTCGAAAAGGGCGATTCGAGCCTCGGAGGCGCAAGAGGCGAGCGGCGGCTGGCTCGCTCTCGTCCACCGCGATGACAGCGCGCGCATGAGCGAGCATCTGCTGTTCGACGACCTGCCGTTCCAGCTCCCACCCTCGAGCTCGCAGCCCCCGTCGCACCGCACGCCGCCGCCGTCCGCCTCCGCCTCGACGAGCTCCCGCCGCCCCGAGCCCGACCCTCGCTCTCGCCCTCGACCTCGCGCCAGCGTACCAGGGCCCGTCGGCCACTCACCAGACCCGTCCGACAGCCCTCCGCCAGTCGCACGCCCACCGGTGGTGTCGTCGGCGACCACGAGCTCGAGCATGCCCCGCGCGACCCGCCGAGGGCAATCGCTCGTCGCGGCCCTCACTGGCCAGGTGCGTCGGCCGTGCCCCTCCCTGTGTCCACAGAGTCTCGTAACTGATCCCTCCCATTCATCCCCGGCCGCGCAGGATGTGCCGAGCGAGGTGACGAGTCCCGCCGCCCTCCCCGGACCCTCGTCGCCGCGTGCTAGCGCTTCCCACGCGGAACCCTCGCAGCCCAAGCCCAAGCACCGCAAGGGCGGGCCCGCAAAGCAGCACGAGCCACCAGCAGAGGTGCGCCCGCCTCTGCCCTCCTGTCCTCGCCCTCGTTCGCGCGATCGTCCCTCGGCTGACTCTCCTCCTCCACCCTCCCTCCCCCTGCCGTGACTCGGCCCCTCGCCTTCGTCCCTGCAGTCGGACACGTCGGCCGCACCGCCAGGCTTCAAGATCGTCTTGCGCGCTCCCGGCCAAGATGCTGCATCACCCGAGGTGCGTCTGCTTCTCTCTCTGCCTCCGAACCCTCGCAGTCTTCCGAAGCTGACTGCCGATCCTCTCCCCGCCGTACCCCTGCTCCCGTCACAGCTCTCGACATCGCCTCCCAGTACCACGTCGGCCATCCCGACCTTTGTTTGCGACCCGTCCGCCTCGACCCCGTCCGAGCCGACCCGCACCGCCTCGCCAGCCGACTGCCCCGTACCAGCCGCCGCCAGCACCTCTTCCACCGCTCCACCTCGTTCAGCTGCATCACCTGCGCTCCGCAAGCCGCGCGACTCGACCAGGGCGGGCAAAAAGCAGCAGCAGCAGACCGCGACGCCCGACGAGGTCGCCCGCTCGTGCCACATGCACAAGAGCCACAAGGCGCAGCCTCGCATGACGTGCCTCAACGCTCCCGACTGTCGCACCGTGTGGTGCACCAAGTGTGTCGTCCAGCAGTGCGTCCCTTGCTCCCTCGCCTCTAGCGCCCGAGCCCATCAAGCTAACCTCGTCCTCTCCCTCGCGCAGCTACCTCGCCTGTACGCCAAACGGCGTCTTCGAGCCGGCAACGCTCTTCCTGTGCCCCGTGTGCCTCGACGTCTGCCTGTGCGGCAACTGCAAGCGCCAGCGCCTCGCCGTCGGCCGTCGCTCGACCAGCGTCGACACGCCCGTCGATGTCAAGGACCTCGACTCGGCGGCGCCGCGGCCCAAGAAGAAGCCTCGGCGCACGAGCACGGCGAGCGACATGTCGATGCCGGCGGTCGTGATCGAGCAGCCGCGGCGGACGAGGAAGGGGCCGGACCCGTCGCTCAAGGTCGAGGTGAGCGACTCGGAGGGCGACGCGGCGAGCGTGTCTCGGCTGTTGAGGGGCGCGGTCGGGCAGGGTGCGACGCGTGCGACGCCGGTCGAGGACGTCAAGCCTGTCGTGGCGCGCGAGCTCGCGCCGGCCGCCGTACCCGCCCAGCCGGCGTACAAGCTCAAGGTCAAGCCGCCTCGCCGCCGAAGCTCGTTCGACCGCGCCTACGACCACCCGTCCATCTACGTCCCCCTCCCTGCATCCGCCACCGCCGCCGATCGGAGCGCGCCGCCCGACCCGCTCGCCACCGCCGCAGCCGCACCCCCTTCCTCCTCCATGTACGACAAGCCCGGCCGCCGTCGCCCGACCGTCCCTCGACCTCCCCGCATTCCTCGTGTCCCACGCTCGGCAGCGCCACCCGCGCCCGCATCCTCCTCATCCGCCGCCGCCCCGACACCTCTCGTACCCGCACCTGCACCCGCCCAGTCCGCGCACGCGCACGGCTCCGTCTTCGCCCCTACCCCTCCCGCTCCCGGCTCAGCACCCGCCCCGACCTACAACTCGCGCCCGATCATGCCGACCGCAGCCGCATCGCGCTCGAGGCGGACCAAGCGCCCGAGCACGGCGTTCGACGACTATGCGCTCGACAGCGCCACGTCGTCGGCCGCCGGCCTCGGCGACCGCTACTCGCCGTCGTACGAGGTGGCGCAGCCGGTGGCGTCGACGCGCAAGGGCGGGCGGCAGAGCGGCGCGGCGTCGGCGACCTTGCCGTCGTCGCTCAAGCGCAAGGCGCCTCGGCGCTACTCGGGCCTGTCGAGCGCGTCGAGCTGCGACGAGCTGTCGTCCGACGACGACGGCACGTTCGACGACCTGTTCGACTCGGTGCCCATGGTCGTCGAGGAGCAGCCGCTGCCCGTCCTCGCCGGCCTCGAGAAGAACCTCGAGGACGGCGCAGGGTCGGCCGGCGAGAGCCTCACGTTCGACGAGTTCGGCCTCGCGCTCAACCTCGAGTCGGCCGAGTCGATGAGCGCGAGGCCCAAGGTCAAGTGGATCGAGGGTCCCGAGCGGCGGCGCAGGAGGGCCATGGCGGCCGCCGCCGTCGCCGCCGTCGCTGCCGGCGAGACCGAGACGTCGGACGCGCCGACGCCCGAGCCCGTCGTCGCCATCGACTCGTCCACGTCGGTGTCGCCGTCGGTCCCGCTCCTCTCGCTGCCTGCGACGACGGGCGAGTCGCCCGTGCCGCCAGGCGGCCTCGGTGCGCGCTCGACTTCCGAGCAGCCTCCCGCCTCGGGCCTCGGCCGCGACAAGAAGGCCGAGCCCGCGCGTGCAGCTTCGGAGGAGCAGCCGCCGCCGTACGAGGCGCACTACCCGCGGTCGTCGTCGTCGGCGGCGCCTCTTCGACCTCCCGCCTCGGCTCCTCCCGCCACTGCCGCGCCCGGCGATGACCTGCGCGGTCGCTCGCCAACCGACGCCAAGCTCGCCTTTGCGCTCCTCGACGCCGTGCGCGCCGCCGTCGCGCCTCGTGACGGCTCGAGCAGCAGCGGCAGCAGCGCAACCGCCCATGGCAACGGCTGCGGCAGCTTCGGCGCCGCCATCGACGCCCTGTTCGGCACGACGCAGCACGGCTTGACGTCGTCGTCGACGTCTACTTCCCTCGTCAACTCGCCCGCCAAGCCCTCGTCGACCGACGCCGCATCGGCCTCGCCCGTTCCCTCATCTCGCTCGGCCGCCCACCACGCCGTCAATGTCGACCTCGACGCTGCAACTGCCGAGGCCGAGCGTCGCCGTGCCACGCTTGCCGCCGCCGCCGAGGTCGACCCGGTCAAGGCGTTCAAGCCCCTCGCTGCCGAGCGAGCCGACGCCCAGTTCTTCGGCGCGCCGGTCCCGCTCGTCGAGGACGACGACTCGGTCGACTTGTCCGTCCAGCAAGGTCCTGTCGTCAGTCGGCGTGACACGGACGACTCGGCGTTCGGCGGGTTCGACGACGTGTTCGAGTTCGAGATCGGCTCGCCCGTCGACGACCTGTGGACGCCGGCGAGCGCCGCCGAGTCGGTCGGCGCGTCGGCGCGGTCGACGTCGACTGCGCCCTCGAGCGCGTTCGACGAGCGCGGCGGCGGCGTCGCCGCCAACACGGTCCACGCCGGGCTCGACGACGCGGCCGGGCCCTTCTCGGCGTCAGCGTCGGCCACGCCGGTTGAGCGCAATGCGCACGACGGCGCCCAGAGCTGCGTGTCGCCGACGCGTGGGCTCCTCGCCGATGCGCTCGCGTGCGGCATGAGCGTCGACGGCATGCTCCCGCTGTCGGACGAGGACCGCGCGTGGAGCCTGCCGGTGCCGATGGAGGACGTGCGCGCCGCTTGACGACCTCTCTCTCTCTCCTTCTTGCGGGATGTACCTAGAAGCCCTTGTCCCCGTTCCCTGTCTATTCCCCTCCCCCCTCTGTTTCCGACTCGCCGCTCGACGGCCTCGCTCCCCCTTCCCCCCTCCCCTCTCTAGTTGTCCCCCCTCAATTGTACCCTTTCTACCACTCGATGAAACTTGCTGTCGTTCGCTGTTCTCGAAAGCCGTCTTTCACGGTGAGACTCGAGAGTGAGGCGGTGCTGCGGTTTGAGAGCAGCGTCATCGTGAAGCTCGCCTCTCTCGCTCTCACCCACCACCAACTGCTCGACCATGGCCTCGAACCCGACCGACGCGCCTCCGCCTTACTCGCAGGACCCGAGCGGCCACCTCGCCGTGCCCGCCGGCTCGACCCAGGGCGTCCAGCAGCAACCGTCGCGCCAAGGTCACCGTCGCACCAACTCGAACGCCTCGTCCAACTACACGTCCGAGGAGGACCACGACGAGTCGGGCATTCCCGACGAGGGCAGGCGCGAGCTCATCGACGCAGAGCGGCCCTTGCCCGAGGGCTGGAGGCGCGAGTTTGACGTGCGTCCCCTCGTCCCCTCTTCCGCCCCTCTCTCTCTCCTCTCCTCTCCAGAGGCTGATGTAGCTTCTTGCCGCCGCCTGCAGACCAACACGCAGCACTTCTTCTACGTCGACACTCGGGCAACGCCGCCGCGCAGCATCTGGTCGCACCCGCTCGACGACCCCGACTTCCTCGACGCCCACCCCGAGATCGCCAAGGAGTTTGCTCCTCCCGCCGGCGCACCGCCCGCCGAGACGTCTGCCACCCCGTCCGTCGTTGACGAGAAGAAGGGCCACCACTCGCTCTTCCACCGTGGCGGCGACGACAAGGCCGCCGAGGAGGAGCGTCGCGGCCACAACCACGACCACGACCACGCGTCGACCTCGGCCAAGAAGGACGACCGCACCCTCGGGCGCAAGATGAAGGACAAGCTCACGGGCAAGACGCACGAGGAGCGCGTCAAGGAGCGCAAGGACAGGGCCGAGAGGGAGCGCCGCGAGTACGACGAGTACCTTCGTCGTCGCGGCGAGATGCTGCGCGCGGTCAACGCCGGGCAGTACCGCAGCTCGTACTCGGCACCCCAGGGCCCGTACAGGGTCCAGCCGATGTATGGCGGGCGGTACGGCGGCGGCGGCATGTACGGGCGGGGCATGTACGGAGGGCGCGGCTACGGCTACTATCCTGCGGGCCCGATGGGCTACGGGAATGGCATCGGAATGATGGGCAGAGGGCCAGGCATGGGCATGGCGATGGGCGGTGGTCTCCTCGGTGCGTGCGCGCTCGCTCTCGGACCCCCTCCCCCTCCCTCCTTCCTTCTTTCTCTTTCGCCCTCTCCCTCTTCCGTGCCCTCGACTGACTCGTTCCTCTCGCACATGCAGGTGGCCTCCTCCTCGGCGACATGCTCTTCTAAACGCGCTCAACTCGACCGCCGGCGCCCATCGTCGTCGTCGTCGACCTTCCCCCCGCCCGCTCTACTTCCCTCCCTCCTCCCCTTTCCTCCTTCCGCCCTTCTTCCTTTCCACCCTTAATCGTGCTCCGTAGATACTCTCCTCCCTGTACTCGCAATCGACAGCCCGAAGCAGTGCCTCCTCTTCGCGCGAGAGTCCAAGCCGTTCGCGCTCTTCCCTCTCGCATTTCGCCCTCGTTCTTCCACGAGAGCTCGAAAGCGCTGCTTGAGCATCTTGGGTAGAGGACGACGAGCTCATGCTCGGCTCTCACTGGACCCACAGAGCTGCAGAAAACGCTCGAGCCCTCGTCAAAACCCTCCCCTCGAGCGAGCCGAAAGCTATGCGAGAATAGCTGGGCTCCGTGATCTCGCCAAAGGCTTCACCTCGAAACTATTGCCGAATACAAAAGTCAAGCGCGAGGTCTTGAAACGACTCGGGCGCCGCCGCTCTCTCTTCCTCCCTCGGCCCGCACCGCTGCTGTGCCTTGCCGACGCGTGTCCAGCTCTTCTTCATGCATCATCTATCCATGGGGCCTGCTCCCGCGCCACCGCGAGCGGCCGCCGACGGCGCAGGGCGCGTCGCATCCTCATCAGCAACTCGCGTCGTCCGACCTCTCTCGACTGGTGGCAACGGTTCATGGGCCTGTGGGCATCGTCGTCGAGGACTCTCGCAGCATCTTCGAGACTACTGGTCCAGGCGGCCGCGCTGCGCGGGCTGTGGGCGACTGGTGCGTCCACCTCCTCCCCGCCTTCCCGTGTTTGGCCCCCCTCTCCCTCTCCCCTCGCCCCCTCTGCTACCTCGCCACGCGGTGCAGGGGTCTTGATGGACTGACCTGGTCCCTTTGCAGGCGGACTGGCTGCGCAAGGAGGGAAGGGCGGTCTTCTGGGCGGCGTGAGGCTGGCTCTCGACCTCGAAGCGGCTGACCTTGCACTTTGTACGTCCCGCACACTCTCTTTCTTCCCTGCAGGACCTTCACATAGGTCTAGACTCCCTTCCGAGCCGCGCACTGACCCTCTTGACCTCGCGCCGCAGGTGAGTCGCGCCCTCGATGGCACCTCCCCCTTCTCGGCCCCGAAAGCTTCCCCTCGCGCCCTTTCTGCGGCGCGCGACGGCGCCTTTCACATCCCGAAAGCTTTCGTCGTCCCTTGCGAGTTGTCAGACCGCTCAGAGTTCTTGTTCGTCGTCGCACTCGTCCCGACGGCTCAGCGAGTCGAGCCGTCGCGGACGGGTCTTTACGAGGCCGCGCCCGCCCTCACGTGCCCCTGAGGGCAGCGGGCGCACTGTGGTGAGTCGCTCGCACGGCGCGCACCCCTGCGGAGCGCCCGTGCGCCCGGCCACCTGCTAAAAACAGGGGGAACCTGCGCACCCTCGCTCAAACGCTAGCTCTTGATCTAGCAGGGTTACGCGGTCGTGCGCGCGGCGGATCGAACGAGGAGGTTCCTGCGATGCAATCGAGCGCTTCTCCCGAGCCACTTTGTCTTGTAGAGCGCGAGCTGCTCCCGTGGACCGCCTTCTCAAGTCGGACGAGGAGAGGTCAGAGTGGCTCGTCCTGCGGGCTCGTTTCCTCTCGCGGTCACTGGTCGTGTCTTTACGAGTCTTCCCTGTGCGAGAGAAGACCTGACGAGGCCTGCGGGCGACGCATCTCGACTGTGGGCTCAGGACGAGGTACAGGAGGAGGGACGTGATTTCTCGCTGTACAACCTCGCTCTTTCTCGACGGTGCAAAGCGGGATTGACCTATCGAGACGAGTACTCGACGATGGGCCCACCCGAGAGAGACGCAGCGCAACTCGGCGCTCGCAGCGAGACGACGCTCGAGCCTCGACCGGCTCAACCTGCTCTCGCTCGCGCTTCCCTCGGCTCGCTTCCAGCTCGAGGTCGTCTCGACCTCTCTCAGGCATGCGCGAGGGCGCTCGCGACAACCTGCAGCGCGAGAAGAAGCGCCGCTCGGCCAGGCAGGAGCTCAGAGGTCGAGGAGGTGCGGGTCGGCTTGAGCTCACTGCTCGCTGTCCTGCACTTGCTCTCACTATCGCTCTCGTCAAAGGAAAGGTACTGCCACTGCTTTGCACGTCGACCGAGACCGAGAGGCGCTCGAAGGAGGAACTGGACTACGAGTGGGTCCACTTGGGCTTCTGCTTCTCGGCGAACGCCTTCATGCCGATCTTCTGGTCGTTCTGCGGGCACGTTGACGAGACAGAGTGAGCCCCTGCTCGAGACGAGAAGGAGCTAGAGAGAGAAAGGCGAAAGAGGGACGCACGGTCGCAAAGAGCTGGTGGAAGAGGCGGCGCTCGAGGTGCAGGCCCTGCGCGAGCGAGAGTTCGTACGCTGCGGGCCGTGTTCAGAAAGATCGAGTCAGTCTCTGTGCGCCTGAAAGGGCGCAACGAGGCCAACAGGACCGAGGTGAGACGGGCCGACGCACCCGAGTTGACGCCCTCCTTTGCGGCCTGCACGGCGATCCGGCTCTTGGACGCAATCTTGCCGGCGACCTTGACGGCCTCGTCGACGACGCTCTCGCCCTCGGGCACGACGCGCGACACGAGCCCCCACTGGGACGCCTCGTCGGCCGAAAAGTTGCGGCCCGTGAGGACAATCTCCATGGCGCGCGACTTGCCGAGGGCGTGCGTCAGGCGCTGGGTGCCGCCGGCGCCGGGGATGACGCCGAGCTGCGTTGAGAGAGAAAACAGAGTCAGGACGGGCGCGAGGTGGACGAGACGAGGGAGGAAGAGCGGGCGCACGTTGATCTCGGGCTGGCCAAAGACGGCCGTCGGCGACGCGAGGATGACGTCGCACCTGTGAGCAAAGGTCGAGGGTCAGTTCCGGATCGAATGGACGAGACTGAGGTCAAGGAACGCACATCATGGCGAGCTCACAGCCGCCACCGAGCTGCGAGTGGACGAGGGCGAGTCAGTGTCGCGATACGACGGCACGCCTGGACGCCGACACGACGACGCAGAGGGGAACTCGCCGACGCACCGCGTAGCCGCTGACGGCAGCGATGATGGGCTTGCGAAAGTTGCTCAACTCGGTCCAGTGGGCGAGAAAGTCGCCCGCGTAGACCTCGGCAAACTGCTTGTCCTTCATCTCCTTGATGTCGGCGCCGGCGGCAAAAGCCTTGTCGGAGCCGGTGAGGACGACTGCGCCGACCGAGTCGTCGGTCGAGAGGGTGCGCAGGGCCGAGTTGATCTCGTGGAACAGGGTCGAGTTGAGCGCTGCGCGTTTGGCGAGGGGTTTGGCCGGGTCAGTCGGGTTCGGGTTGGCCGACACGAGGAGGAGGGAGTGGACGGACCGTTGAGGGCTTTGGGGCGGTTGAGGGTGATCTGGCTGACGCCGGGAGCCGGACTCGAGACGAGGATCGAGGTGAAGTCGGAGGTGGACGACTGGAAGCGGACGAGGGCCTGACGCGGGAAGCGCGGGAGGGCCGAGCGGGCTGCGGTCGAGCGCAGGGCGGGCAGCATGGCGGCGGCTGGTGTGTTGGTGGGACGAGGGCGACAGTCGGCGAGGTCGAGACGAACGGGGTGCCGAAGCGAGGGCGACGAGGGCCAGGGGGCGGCTAGGCGGTTGCGGGCGGTGGTGGGGGCCGAGTGAGGGGCTGTGCGGAGCTGTACAGCGGGCTCGCAGTGCTGCTCGTGGTCGAGGTCAAGCGAGAGAAGCGAGCGAAGGCGAACCAGCCGACGACCACGGTGGGGAGCACACCGGCTCGATGCCCACGGCGCTCGGTTGCGACGGGCCTGGTTCAAGGACCCTGAGTAGAGTCTTAAAGAGCCGCTTCAGCCTACCGGTCGACCCGCAGAGAGCCGTGGCAGTGTCGCCGCCCCGCTCGCTTCTTCATCTCCGCCCGCGCAACTCTCTCGCTCGCCCGACACCCTCACTCGCGCCCAGGCTGCGCCAGAGTCAGCTCTGCACATGGCCATGATCACCATCTGCGGCTTCCCCTGCTCGGGCAAGTCGACCCGCGCACAACAACTCGCCGACTTCCTCCAGGCCAAGCTCGCCGACCCGCTCTGCCCACCACACCACCGCGCCCGCAAGGTCGTCCTCCTCAACGACGAGTCGCTCGGCATCCTCAAGCGCAGCTACGACGGTGCGCCCCATCGCCTCTCCTCCTCCTCCTCCTCCTCCTCCTCGAAGCGACGACTGACCTCGAGCCCTCGTCTGCGCCGGCCGCAGAGTAGACGCACGAGCAGAGAAGCCCGCCCGTGCTACCCTCTTCAGCGCCGTACAGCGCAACCTCGCCCGCGACGCCATCGTCATCGTCGACGCCATGAACTACATCAAGGGCGCGCGGTACCAGATGTACTGCGAGGCGCGCGAGGTCGGCGTCCGGACCTGCACCGTGCGTCTCCTCTCTCGGTTCCCCCTTCCTCGTGCGCGCCGGCTCACATCGCCCCCACCCTGCAGCTCTTCATCGCGACGCCGCCAGATCAGTGCAAGGAGCGCAACTCGGCTCGACAAGGCCCGACCGCCTACGCCCCGGCAACGTGCGCTCCTCGCCGCCCTCGTCTGCCTCTCAGACGAACCCTGTCCTGACCCTCGTCGCCCCCCGCAGGCTCGACAACCTCATCTCGCGCTTCGAGGAGCCCAACTCGGCCGCACGGTGGGACGCGCCGCTCGTCACGGTCGCGGCGGACGATCCGCCGCTCGACGCGCCAACTGGTGGGGCAGGAGGAGAGGGTGTCGAGGGCAGCGAAGCGGCGCAGCAGGTGTGGCGGGCCATCACCGAGGGCGAGCTCAAGCCGCCAAACTTGGCGACACAGTCGGTGCGTCGCTCTCGTCCTCTCGCTCGTGAGGGCCGATCAACAGGTCGATTCTTTCACTGACGACGTTACTGACAACGTTCCTCATGCAGGTCCAGACCTCGTCGACGTCGTACCTTACCCTCCTCGACTCGACCTCGTCCTCCCTCATCACGGCCCTCCTCTCCCGCCAGTCCCTCTCGCCCCACTCTGGCCCTACGACCCTCACCCTCCCGCCTTCCTCCTCCGCACCTCGCACCGCCGCCCCTCTTCGCGTCACCCTGACGCTCAACCGCCCCGTCGCGCTCCCGCAGCTCCAGAGGCTCAAGCGCCAGTTCGTTCAGCTGCACGCCCGCACGGCCGGCGCGACAGAGTTTGACGACAAGAGGATCGTCGCCATGTTTGCCCAGTACGTCGAGGAGCAGATGCGGTAGCTGCACGCGCGGCGAGCGAGGCGGCAATGCAGCCCCGAGTCGCTCCCTCTTCTCGAGCGAGCGAGGTGCGAGAGCTGGAGAAGACAGAGAGAGAGAGAGAGAGAGAGAGAAAGACGGGACTCGACGATGCAGGTCTACTGACGACAGTTCTATGGATCTTGGGGACGCCGGGCGAGAGCGAGAGGGCCGTGCGGGGCGTTCACGACGCCGACGCCATGGCGCTACGGCCGCGGATCTGGGCGCCGTAGAAGAAGAAGACGAACGGGACTGTCGCAAGGAGCAGGTCAGTCTCTTGACGCACTCGAGGAGAGCCGAAAGAGAGAGAGGGAGAGAGAGAGCGGGACGCACTGGGAGTCATCGCGAGGCTGATGAAGGCCCACGTCATGCCCGCCCACAAGTTGCCGATCGACTTGTACATCGGGACGATGAACATGGTGACGCCGGCGCCGCACATGGACCTGTGGGCGCGAGGAAGAGAGTCAGGTCGGCTCGGCAAGGAGGAGGAGGAGGAGGAAGGGAAGGAGGGACGCACCTCGCGAGCGTCTTGGCCGCCATCGCCGACGCACTGTAGTCTGAGAACGTCACCGCGATGTAGGTGTTTGCGGCGGTGTAGATGCCGACGAGGGCGAACCCGAACGGGATGCCCGACACGAGCGGGCCGGCCCAGTGCACCGACGGGATGCTCGTCGCCGCAAAGATGAAGAGCGAGACGGGCAGGACGACGGCGCACGCCATCATGAGCGGCAGGCGCGCCTCGGGCGGCGGGTGACCCTGGTGCTTGACGACCTGGCGCTGGTAGTAGCGCTCCTGGAGCGGAATGGCCGTGACCGACGTGAGGGCGATGCCGATGAGGATCGACAGGAAGCACAGTCCGACTTGGCCGGCGTCGAATCCATGGCCCATGAAGACGATCGGGTACGCGAAGAAGAAGCTGCGGGCGCACAGAGCGTCAGGACGAGTCGGGCAAGAGGAGGAGGGAGAGAGGGAGAGAGGGACGCACGCGTAGAGGAGGCCATAGACGAGGCACAGGTAGCCCGACATGCACATCATGACGGGCTCGGTCGCGAGCATGACGAGCGGACGCAGGAGCGTCTCGTGCGCAATCTCGGCGAGCGGTCGTCCTTGACGCTCTTGCTCCGTCACGATCGTCGGGTCGCCCGTCTCCTTGCGCAACTTCTGCGCACGCCACTTGAGGAGCGTCGGGGCATACCTGCATGCGCACGAGATCCGTCAAATTCACGACCGAGGCGAACATGGGAGGTCTCGAGGAGGAGAAATGGCGACGCACGTCTCGACGAGGGTGAGCGACGTGAAGACCCACACGACGCCGCCAAAGATGAAGAGCACCCACCTGCGGGCATCGAGAGATCGTCAGGAGGGCTCGAGATGGACTGAAAGAGGGCGAGGAGGACGCACCACATCCACCGCCAACTCGCACGGATCGTGATGTACCCGCCGAGCAGAGGACCGAGACAAGGAGCTGCGCCGGGTACGAGAGACTCAGTACGAGCTCTCTAAAGAGGGCGAGAGGAAAGAGAGGGCGCACAGATGAACAAGATGCCGCTGAACAGTGCCATCGGGAAGCCCCGCTCGTTGACGTGCCATACGTCGCCGATGGACCCTCTGCGCGTCCGTGAACGAGAGAGTCAGTATCTGCGGCGAGATCGAGGCCAACGAGGAAGGCGCGACGTACGCCGCGTTGCACATGACGCCGGAAATTGAGCAACCGGCGAGGAAGCGGAAGATGACGAGGACGGCGACGCTGTCCGTGATGCACCCGGGCAGGGTCCAGATGAAGTAGAGAAAGACCGAGACGATGTACACGATGCGGCGGCCGTACACTGCGCGGCGGGCGAGAAAGTTGGTCAGTGGGCCGACCAGGGAAGGAAGGGTCCGTGTGACGTGGTCCCCGGCTCACTCGCCGCAGAGGGGAGAAAGAGAGGGACGTACTCTCAGATAGAGGCGACAGGAGCAGAGGCCCGAGCCCGAAGCCGACGACAAAGACGCAGACGGTGAGGGTCTGTGGGCGAGAGGGAGAGAGAAATCAGGTGACGCTCGGCGGCTCAAAGAGGACGACGAGGAGAGAGAGTGGACGTACGATGACCTCCTCCGACACATTGTAGTGCTCAGCCATCTCGGGTAGACCGCCCGTGATCAACGACGACGACAGGCCGGCCATGAAGCACAGGAGGGTCGGTAACAGCGTCTGGACCCACTTCTTGGCCGTCGAAAAGTTGCGCGGGTTCTCCAGGTCGTCGACCTTCCACGTGACGAGCTTGGCGTCGTCGCCGTGTGCGGCGGCGCCCTTCTCGACGTCAGCGGCGACGCCGTGATGCTGACGAGCCGAGACGAGCGTCGACTGCGAGCCGTGGCGGTGCGAGGCGACGGGCGCTTCTGCCTCACGGGCGAGGACGAGGCCGGAAGGGGACGTCTCGAGGTAGGCGTCGGTGTGGGAGCCGGCCTGGGTGAGCTGGGGGAAGGTCGGCTCCTCGGCGGTCGGGAGGTCGTGCTGGACGACGCCGTGCGAGAGGGTGCGCTCGAGGTCGTGCATGGTGGGTGGCGGATTGTCGAGACTGGCGGTCGCTCAAGAGGGCGTGTCGGGGGAAAGGTGACGAGGAACAAGACGAGGAGCAGGGCGAGCATCTTGTCGACGAGGTGGTCACTCGTCGGCCGAGGAGCCCGCGCAGAATTGTCGCGAGGAGACGACCCTTGATCGACGGCATGGAGCCGTACGTCTTCTTGAGCGGCCGTGCGACCGTAGAGGAGCAGGCCGAGGGAGGTGCCGAGAGGTTGACCTCGGCCGGCAGCTGAATCTGGGGAGGCGAGGCAAAGCGGGTCAGCGACTGCGGCACGAGAGAGCGCGTGCGCGCTTCAGAGGACAGATGAACGTACCTCGGGTGCCGTCACGCACTCACACGCTCGCTCTTGGGCTTGTACGAGGCTCGGGCGGGCCGCGACGTCTTCATCAGTCGCGAGACGGCTCGACGACGAGGGGTGCCGGCGAGCCAGTCGGTAGGCGGAGCGCGGCTTGAAGATGTCGGCGAGAGCTGTGGAGGCTACCGGGCTCTGCCGACGAGGTTGCGGTCGAGGTACGGCGGTCGAGGCGAGGAGGACGAGGAGGCCGAGGCGAGGCGGAGTGTGCGCGTCCGAGGGCGAGGGGCGGCGACCGGCATGGCTGCTGGGGGTGCGCACTGTGCTCGTGCTGGTCGCTACAGCAGCGAGTCGAGCGCGGTCGAGAGGGAGAACCGGCAGCTGCTCGTTCCCCACCTCCGAGTGGACCGACCAAGGCCCGGTTCCCGACCCCGCTCCTCACCTTGTACCGCTGCTTCGAGCATGACTGCTGCTCCACCCTCGCGCATCGCCTGCGTCACCGGCGCCTCGTCCGGCATCGGCCGCGCCTCGGCTCTCGCGCTCGCCGCCGCCGGCTGGACCGTCGTCGTGTCGGGCCGCCGACAGCAAGAACTCGACCAGACGATCCGCCTCGCACAAGAGCGTAACGAGGGCGCGCAGCTGCTGGCCGTCGCAGGCGACCTCAGCAAGCCCGACGACGTCGACACCCTCTTCGAGACGATCCGCGACCGCTTCGGTGCGCCCTCTCCTCGCCTCCTCGCGGTGCAAGCATCGTCGACCTGACTCTTTCCAACGACGATACAGGCCGTCTCGACCTCTTGTTCAACAACGCCGGCCGAGGCCTCCCTGCCGTCCCGCTCGAGGACGTTCCGCTCGCCGACTTCCAGTCGATCGTCGCCATCAACCTCGTCGCGGTGCGCACCCGCCTGCCTGCCTTTCAGTCGCACGGTCACTGACACGTCGTTCTGCAGCCGTTCCTGTGCACGCAGCACGCCTTCCGCATCATGCGCGACCAGCAGCCTCAGGGCGGCCGCATCATCAACAACGGGTCGATCTCGGCCCACGCCCCACGTCCGTTCTCGGCGCCGTACACCCTCACCAAGCACGCCATCACGGGCTTGACCAAGTCGACCTCTCTCGACGGTCGGGCGTACCACATCGCGTGCTCCCAGATTGATATCGGTCCGCTCGCGTCTCTCTTCCTCTCGTACAAGCCTCGTGACCGTTCCTGACTCTCTCTCTCTCTCCCGGCTCGCAGGCAACGCGCAGTCGGCCATGGTCGACGAGTTGCGACGAGGCGCCGGCAGCCTGCAGCCCAACGGCTCGCGCATGCACGAGGAGGTCATGCCGGTCGAGGCGGTCGCCGACAGCGTCGTCCACATGGCGTCGCTTCCGTTGCACGTCAACATCCTGACCCAGGTGAGCTCCTCGAGCGTCCTCAGGAGCCGAGCCTCGTCACTAACGACCTCTCTCCCTCCCTTCTCCTCGTCCTCGACCTTGCCACCGCGCAGACGATCATGGCCAACGCAATGCCGTTTGTCGGCCGTGGATAAATCTGAAGTACTGTAATGAAGCTTGTGCACTAGTCTCGACGCGAACGAGAGCCTGCAGCGAGAGTCGATTTCCCCCACCTCGACGAGGAGGAGATGAAGACGCAGCTCGCTCCCACGCTCTCACCTCGCACCAGACGAGCCAGCCGCCATGTCCAACCGCGACTCTGGGTCTGTGCGCGACTCGGTCCTGTCGTCCACCTCGCGCTTCTCGTCCCTGTTGTCGCCCTCGGCCACCTCGACCTCGCACACCTCGACGTTCCCCTTGCCGCAAGCCGCGCCGTCCCTGCCGCCTTTGCCCGCCGGCCAGAAGCGCACCGCAGCCATCTACGACCGACCCCTCGTCAAGTCGCGCGGCGCCGAGGTGTCGCTCGGCGCGTGGGCTTTCCTCTTCTCCGAGGTGGTCCAGTACACGCAGAAGCGCGTGAGCGGCATCAGCGAGTTTGAGAAGCGGTGCGTCGAGCCGTTTTGCCTTCCTCTCATCGTCCTGCGCAAGCTGACCTCGTTGTTCCCCCTCGACCGCGCAGGCTCAGCATCCTCGGCTACAGGGTCGGCGCCCGCCTCCTCGAGCTCCTCCCCCTGCGCGACTACGTCTACCCGGTGTCGTCGCTGCGCTCCCCACCTCCGCCCAGCCGCACGCTCCGCCTCCTCCCGATCCTCACCTACGTCCACTCGACCCTGTACCGGTACCTGTTCGGCCGGCCCGCCGACTCGCTCGAGCGCAGCACCGACAACAGCGACGAGTACATGATCGGCGACGACGACATGGTCATCACGAGGGGCGTCGAGGTGCCCAAGGAGATGAGCGACCTGAGCTGCGGCGCGCTCGTCGCAGGGATCGTCGAGGCGGTCATGGACGGCGCGGGCTTTGTGCGTCCACCACGCCTCGCACTCTTCGCCCGTGCTCCTTTAGGAGCTACAGCGATGTCCATCCGGCGCTGGTGCAGCATACTGAAACTCTTGCGCCCCTCGCAGCCCACTCGCGTGACGGCGCACTCGGTCCCCTCGCCCGAACACCCTCGACGGACCGTCATCCTCATCAAGCTCGACCCGGACGTCCTCGCGCGAGAAGCAGCACTCGGTGGAGGCAAGTAGATGCGTGCGGCGAGGTGCCATCTTGTATTCCTAGAGCAGAGCGCCCGATCTCCTCCTCGTTCATCAGCCTCTCGAGCTCGTCGAGAGCCCTTGAAGTTCTCGCTCTCGCTGCATCTGCTGCGACGCTCGAGGTGCGACACGAACATGCTGTACAACCTGCAAGCGCTGCGGCACGTCGAGAGACTACTCGCCGACGTCGATGAGCCGCTCCTCCTCGCCCGGACCTGCCCTCGCTCCTCCCTCGACCTCGGGCCTCGACCCGTGCACGACGCGCCTTCCTGCTTGACGAGCCCGCTCGACGATGCGCCCCCTCAGCTCGCCCCACTCGACGCTGCCGACCCACCTCGCCGCCTCGCCGCCCTCGAGCAGGCGCACGAGCGCGACCCCTGCGGCGAGCACGAGCCACCACCTCCCCTCGGCGCCGAGCCACCTCCCTCCCGCCCGTCCGCCGACCCACTCGAACCACGTCCCGCCCCTCCCCGAGCTCGCCCTCTCGAGCGCGACCTCAGCCTCCCAGCTCCCCGCACGCTCCTCGCCCTCGACGAGCACGCGTACGTCGCCGTCGGGCCCGACGAGCGCCGACGCCCCGCTGCCGCCCGAGCACCGCAGGACGAACGCGCCGTGCTCGAGGGCACGGGCGCGCGCTTGGCCGAGCGAGGCGCGCCCGAGGCCCGAGAGCGTGGGCGGGACGAGAGACGGGTTGAGGAGGACCTGAGGGGTACGGCGAGCGACGTGGCGGTGTGGCGGTCGGTGCGTGTCGTCGTTGACGTAAGGCAACGCGTAGGAGGAAAGGAGCGAGGGAAAGGCGATGTCCTGGCAGATGGCGCCCGAGACCGAGAGCTGCTGCTGCGGCGTGCGGTGCGGGCTCGGCGTGTGCGGCGCATGCGGGAGCGCGACGTCGGCGAGCGGGAGGGCGTCGCTCGTCGAGCCAAGGGCGTCGAGGTGGCGCGTCGTGTGCGAGAACGACTCGACAAAGGGGACCGGGTGGTGCTTGGTCGTCGACCAGACGAGGTTGGGCGCCGAGCTTGACGACGAGGCGCGAGGGCCGACGAGCGTCGCGACGTTGAGGTACTTGTGGGCGCGATGGTGCGGCGACGACGAGGCGGGCGGGACGACGTAGGTCGCGAGGACGTAGACCTGCTCGCGGCGCAAAGAAGGGTCAGTGCGCTCCTCGACCCGCTGTTTGAGAGATAGAGAGAGCATCTCGGCGCACCTTGTACATGTCGCACACCTCGCTGACCCTCTCGAGCAGGCTCTTCTCGTCATCGCCCATCTCCTCGTCGTCGTCGTCCTCGTCGGGCGCCTTCCTCGCGCCCCGATCCAGCCTGACCGCGCCCTCGCTCCAGCTGAGCGCCTTTGCACCTCGCCCTGCGACGATCCTCGTCTCGGCAAGCCAGTCGTCGAGCGTCGCCGCCGAGGGCTCGTCGCTGCGGCGTGCGACGAGTGACGGTGGCACGACGCAGGCGACCTTGAGCGGCGGGTAGGTCCAGTGCGCATGGTCGGGCGCAGGGTGCGACGGCTCGAACGACGAGTGCGGGACGAGCGGGCCGATGGTAACGAGCAGCGCCGCAAGGACGAGAAGCCGCAGCGGTCGGCGAGAGGGGCGACTCGGACGAGCGACATCGTCGACGCGGTCCTGGCCCTCCTGCTGCTCGCCGAGCACGACGCCGCTGTCGCTCGACATGCCCGCTGTCCCGCGCGCAACCTCGCCGAGCGCGATGCCCGCCGCGCTCACGAGCACGTCGACGCCGACCTGCCCGGCGACGCGCGTGACCCACCCTGCGCCGCCAGCATCGACGAGCGGCGCGATCCACCACCCGACCCTGCCCGACCCGGCGCGTTCCTGCACGATGCCCGCGAGCGCGAAGAGGAGCGCCGGGACGAGGATGGCCGTGTAGCCGTCGTGCGCACGGCGAGGAAAGGCCGCTGCGCCGAGGACGAGGGCGACGAGTGGGGCGAGCGAGGTGACGAGAGCGAAGAGCGATACGGCGAGGAAGGTGTCGAAGGGCGAGGACAGGGTGGCGCTCGCTGCCGGGTTCGAGAGGACGAGGGCGGAGGCGGACCCGACGACGAGTGAGGAGAGGGGGAGGAGGGAAGCGACGACAACCCGCTTGGACGGCTCGTTGCTGGCCTGCGGTGTCCATGCATGGTCAGTTCTACCCTGTGAGAGGGTGGGGCAGCTGCTCTGCGCACCTCGAGAGCGGCTCTGACGTGCGACCAGGTGAGCGGGATGAGGACGACGCCGGCGAGTGTGGGGGCGGCAGGCGCGAGCGCGTAGGCGGCCACAGGCGCGAGGGCGAGGCCGCTGTACAGCGTCGCTGCTTCCATGGCGTGCGCTGGCCGCGGGAAGCGCGAGGGTGAGTGGGAAGTGGGGGAGGAGATGAGGCGGTGCGAGCGGACGAGCGAGCTCGCATTTTCGAGACGACGACGGCTCTCGCAAGGGACGCAGTCAGGACGCTGGCCGAGAGAGACAAACAAAGTACAGAGCGAGGCGAAGGACAGCGAGCTGCGGTCAAGTGCCCGCGTTCAGACCTCCTTTCCGGCTCTCCTCCTCGCTTCGTCGCCCTCGCCGCCGCCCACCGCCCGAGTCGCCTACTTTAGCCAGACACGAACATCGTCACCTCGCTGACCTCGCGTTCGAAAGGCGACCGACCCGCTCTCGAGCGAGGCGCGACGCCGTCGAGCGCATTGACCCTCCTCTCTCCCTCTCTCGCCACCGCGCGCTCGATATGATAAGTGACCCGTGCTCCTGCTCGACCAGCGAGCCGCTCTACATGACGACGCAGTCGTTGTCCTTGCTGCCCTCGAGCTCGCGCAAGAACTGGCCGCTGCCCTTGCCGCCGCCCTGGCCCTGGAGCTGCACGACGAGGACGCCGCCGTTGTGCGGGTCGAGCGTCGCCGTGAGGTGCTCGCGCTGCATGAGGTCGGTGATGGCGGGCTTGATCTTGGCGACGTGCGACGGCGAGTGGTTGCCTGCGAGGGAGCGAGGGGGGGAGGGGGGAGGATGGGGGCGAGGCGGTACGAGAGGAGGAAAGGGAAAGAGGGAGAGCACGGAGCGTACGCGACAGAAAACAAGAGGGCGCGAATGGGAGAGAGAGGGAACGAGAGGGCGAGGGAAGGTCAGTAAAAGGGCCGAGAAGCGGACCAAGGGGACCGACAGCGACGCACCCTTGCCGACGATGATGCGCAGCTCCGGCATGCCCTTGTTGCGCCCGTCCTGCAGGATGGGCGTCGAGACGAGTCAGAAACCGCATCTAAAGGTCAAGCTCGCGACCGGCTCGCTCGCGCGAACGAGCCAAGTCGTCCAGCACGACCGAGTTGCCGACGAGCCGAACGAGCGGGACGTACCGCAATGGCCCGCTCCGTGTACTCGATCGCCTCCTGGACGTACAGGCCGTGCAGGTCGATCGACCCGGGCGGCTGCACCTTGTTGTTCTCTGCGTTCGAGGACCTGCAGGATGAGCGCCTTTTCTCGACCACGAGCTCGGCCGCCGCGAGAGAAAGCGCGCAAGAGGACAGGCCTGACGCACCGTTGAAGATCCACGCGGCGGCCTGGTCGTTGTAGCGGTCCTTGTTGCGCTGGTGCTCCTTGCCCTGGACGCTCAGGTCGTGCGCCGACGCGCCGTCGCCCGCCGTGTAGGCCTGCTTGGACGCGCTGAACGCCTTGGCCTACGGGCACACGGAAGAGAAAGGGCTGGGTCAGTCGACGTCCTGGCGACGAGCCATGAGGAGGACGAAAGGGAAGAGAGGACGCACCATGAGGTCGCCCTCGCGGATGGCGAGGTTGCGCAGCTCGACGTACTGCGAGTTCTGCGCGTTGGCCATGTCGGTGTTCTGGTCGCCCGACAAGCCGAGGAGGCGCAGGAGGACGTGGTATGACGGGCGCAGGTACGAGGGGAGGAGGTGGAAGATGTGCAGGTCGGGCAGAGAGGCGAGTCGGCCGGGGCGAGGGACGCGGTGCGACGGGTGCGAGTTGGGCGACGAGGGATCGTAGAAGGACGGAGGAGGGCGGAAAGGGCGAGAGCGCGAATGTCGAGAGGTCGAGAAGGGTCGAAGGGTGAGGAGGAGAGGCGAGGCAGGAAGGCCGAGTGTCGTGGTCGGGATGGACGACGTCGGCCAAACGGGTCGTGCGTGTCGGGTCGACGGGAAGAGAGAGGCGAAAGTCGAGGAGGAGGGAAAGGCGAGGGACGGCGAGAGGCGAGGAAAGAGGACGAGGTGCAAGGGGGAACGAGCGGCCAGGGTGAGCCTTGACTCTCGCCGCAACGCATTGCCCGCCACCTCGGCGCTCCACCGCTCGACGACCACTCGTGCGAGCTCGCCGTGCCGCCGTGCGAGCGCGCGAGCCTTGGGCAGGGCGCAAAATCGCGAGGGGACGGGGACGAGTCGGGAGCTGTTCCTTCGTCGTGCGCGAGGAGAGAAAGGGAGAGGGGGGAAGGGACAAAGGGGGACAAGGGACGCACAGTGGGTCGACCATCGTGCGCGCCGTAGCCGCCCTGCTGGTGGTGCTGCTGAGGGGCATGGCCGGCTTGAGGGTAGGGCGACGACTGGTACGGCTGTTGGTGCGGCGCCTGGGCCGGGTACGGCGACTGGCCCTGCTGCGGGTAGCCGTGCTGCTGCTGCTGCTGGCCCTGGCTCTGCTTGTGCTTCTTCTGCCACCGTTGGTAGAACTTGAAGGCCTTCTTGAGGTAGTAGATGACCTGGTTGGCCGTCACTGCCACTGCGTGGGCGTGTGCGTCAGTAGGCGCGCGAGAGAGAGAGGCGGGAGGAGGGAGGGAGGAGGAGGAGGAGGAGGGGGGACGCACTGGTGGACCGCGAACGAGGGTGGGCTGGCGGGGCAGGCAGCGAGTGCGAGCTGGGAGCAAGCCGACGAGCTCCAGAGGGAAGCACGAGCTGTCGACGATGCAGAGGGAGAGGAGAGCGGTGCGATCGGCCTCGAGGAGACAGATGACAAGTGGGTGAAAACCCGCGCTCCCTCTGCTGCGAGGCTCCGGTCCAGCCGGTCCAGGGTCGCAAGAGCTTGACGCATAACCCTGCAGTCGAGCGTGACCAGCAAGAGAGACGAGGGCTCACCTTATTCAGCTGCGGAGCAAGCTGCCGCCGAGCCCGCGGCCTCTTCGCTCTTGTCAGCTCTGCCTGCGCACCCACAGCCAGCACACGGTCGACCACCACGCCTTGCTCCTGCACCGCACTCGGCCCCCGGACCACTCGCCGCCGCCGTCGTCGACTGTTCGCCCTCCCCCCGCACTCGACCTTCGCCAACCTCGGCAGCTCGCGCACCCTCGCGCAACGCTCGTCTAAGATGGAGCAGTACACAGCGTACGCTCACCACGGCACCGGCCACGCGTACGCCCACCCAGCACCTCAACCGAGCTCGGCGTTTGCCGCCTCCCGCACTCCGAGCAGCAGCACCACCACCACCACCCCGCTCGCCTCGTCCAAGCCGCGCATCCCGGCCTTTGCGCCCGCCGCTCCATCCCAGTCGTCCCCAGCAGCGCACGCCCTCGCCCTCCCACCTCCCTCGGTCCTCGCCGCCTTCCCTCCCCCGTCCTACACCGCCTCGACCTCGTCCTCGGCATCGCTCTCGTCGGCCCCTCAGCCCTCCCTGTCCGACAGCGGCGCCCTCCCGACCACCAGCCGCCGCATCCCGGCGTTCAACGCCCCCGCGGCCTCGACGTCAGCTTCCTCGGCGCCTGGGCGGGCTCCGGGCCTTCCGCCACCACCACCGCGGTCGGGCCCCCTCCCGTCCTTCGGCACCCTCCTGTCGCCCCAGCACCACGACGCCGACCTCGCGCACTTGCCCAACCCGCCGTCCCTGTCGGCTGCCGCGACCGCGGTCGTCCCGCGCCGCAGGTCGTCGGCCGAGGACGACTACTCGGACGCCGCCGAGGCCCTCTCGTCCCTGTGCCGCGTCCAGCACGACACACGCCCCTCGTTCTCGCCGTCGCCGTCGCCTCTTCCGCCTCCATCGTCCTTGGCCGCCGACGGGCGCCAGGCGGCTGCGCCACCCAGCTCGCAGCAAGGCGGCGTCGAGCGCGCTCGGCTCGCGAGCCACGCGAGCGACGAGGCGTTGCAGGGCCCGGCACCCTCGGCCGCGAGCCCGCCAGAGTCGAGCGCGAGCCCGAACGGCGGGACCGGCGACGGCGTGGACGGCGACGGGACGGACGAGGGTGGGAGGGGTCCGAGAGGCGCCAAGAAGGAGCTCAAGCAGACGAGTGCGTCCAACTTTTCTCTCTCTGTGTACGGTCGAGCGTCGGCAAGGTCGAGACTGACATGCCGAGTGCGCGCAGAACGAGCGGCGCAGAACCGTGCGGCGCAGCGAGCGTTTCGCGAGCGCAAGCAGCAGCAGATCAAGTGCGTCTCTCACCCTCTCCTCTCTACTCCTCTCTTCTCCTGCGTCTCTCCCTACGGTCCCTGACTCCTCTCAACCCCCGTCACCTTGCACAGGGACCTCGAAACGCGCGCGTCCGAGATCCCGCTCCTCCACTCGCAGCTGCAGCACCTCTCTGCGCGCGTCGCCCACTTTGAGGCCGAGAAGCGTGCGTGGGACCGCGAGCGCGAGGCGATGCGCGGCGAGCTTCACGCGCTGAGAAGGGTCGTCAGTGCCGGCGATGACGAGCGGCGCTGGGGAGCGGGGGCGGGAGCGGGAGGGAGCGAGGTCGAGGCGCGCGGCGACGACGAGAGGGCGCCGAAGAGGAGCAAAATGGACGAGGGCGGTGAGCAGGACGGGGCGTGACGCTCGTCACGTAGCCGAGGGGAGCTCGTCGTCGTCGCCGTCGTCGCTGTGCCGTATTCTGTTGTTGTTTGCCCTCAATCGCTCTCGATTTGCTCTCCCTCTCCCGCCGCACAGACCCTCGCGAGAGAGAGCGTACAACAGCGTCGACGATTGCGCTCGCACCCTCAGCTCTGCGTCTACGTCCTCATGACGGCCCTCTTGCGCTTCTTGGCCCCCTGCTCGATCATCTCGCGCACGCTCTCCTCGCTCGCCATGCCCGCCCCGGGCGCCGACCCGAGCATGTCCTGCTCGTAAAAGTCGGCCACCTTGTTGGCCTCGTGCTGGCGCGAGAGGAACTTGAGCGCGGCGAGGTTGTACCCGAGCGTGTTCTGCGAGGAGGGGAACGAGCGCCGAGTGAGCTCGCGAGCTCTGCTGTGCGGAGCAGAGAAAGAGAGACAAAGAGCGAGGACGCACCTTTTGCTTCTTGAGCGACTCGCGCAGGTGGCCCTTGAGCTGGACCATGGTCGGGCGCAGGGCGCGCGTCGCGACGATCTGCGAGTGGTGCGTGCGCAGGAGGAAGAAGAGGACGCGCGAGGTGAGGGCGAGTTGCCAGCCCTGCGCACGAGCGAGTCGTCAGTGACGGCTTTGAGGAGAGAGGGACGGCGAGAGAGAGAGCGGGAGAGAGGGACGCACCTTGTGGGCCCAGACGTCGATGTGCTCGATGAGCTGCGTGACGCGCCCGAACGGCAGGACGAGGAGCGCGTCCTGGAGCTGCGCCGCCGGGATGCCCTTGACGATCTTGAGCACGTACTCGTCGGCCGACACGTTGTTGTACATGGCGAACACGGCGTTGCGGTTCGGGAACGGGACGCGCTTGGCCGCCTCGGCGTTGGGCGCGAGCGCGACCTCGTCCTCGTAGGCGCTCATGGCGAGGCGGTCGATCTCGGCGAGCTCGAGCGCCTCGAGGATGCGCTCGCCGGCCATGAGCGTCTCGGTCGTCGACTTGGTCACCTCGGTCGACTCGGCTTCGGGAACCTCCTCGCCCGAGGGCAGGACGCGCAGCTCGTCGCGCTCACCACGCGCGTTCGACGCGTTGGCGTACATCTCCTCGAGCTCGCGCTCACGCTCCTCCTCGAGGAAAAGCTGCGGCGGGAAGGCAAAGAGTCAGTCACCGTCGCCGGGGAGGGAGGAAAGGGCGACAGGGGAGAGACAGCGACGACGCACCGGCTCCTCGGTCTTCTCCCAGATGCGGATCGACTTGTCGTGCGAGCCCGAGACGACGAAGTTGCCCTTGTAGCTGACGGCGAGCGCCCACACCTCGCCCGAGTGGCCCGCGAGCTTCTGCACGCACTCGAACTGTTGCCAAAAGCGGAACGTCAGGTTCACGATCGTGCGAGAGGACGGCGGGAGGGGAAGAAGGTAAGAGAAAGAGAAAGAGAGAGTCGAGGCGCACCTTGTCGCCGTCCCAGTACTTGACCATGCGGTCCTTGCCGACGGACCAGAACAGGTGGCTGCCGCGCTCGAACGCGACCTGCATGACGCTCTCGTCGTGCGCGAACAGCGACCGGTGGCAGTCGCCAAAGTCGAGGCCCCAAATCTTGATGTTCTTGTCGGCCGAGCACGTGACGATGAGCTTCGAGTCGGACGAGATGTCGAGCGACAATACCGGGAGCTGTGCATGCGGCGCATCACCTCGATCAGGATCTGTTGCTCGTGGAGGAGCGACAAAGGAGAAAGAGGGAGAGCGAGAGCGCACCTTGTGGCCGTAGAGCGAGAGGAAGAACTTGAGCGTGTCGGCGTAGAAGACCTTGACCGTCGAGTCGAGGAGCGACACGGCGAGGAGCCGGCCGTCCGGGCTGTACTTGACGGCGAGGACGTCGTCGGTCATCTTGAGCGTCTTGACGTGCGCGAGCGTGAGGACCCTCGTGACGGCGCCGCCCTCGACCTCGGCCGGCACCTCGCGGACCTCGAAGTCCCAGAACTTGATGTCCTTGTCGGCCGAGCCCGTGACGAGGCCGCGACCGTCGGGCCGGACGTGCAGGGACCACAGGGGCGCCGTGTGCGCGGCAAACGTCTCGAGGAGGGACGAAGACGACAGGTCGTACAAGAGGAGCTCGCCCGACTTGGTGCCGACGACGATCTGTGAGGGGGCGCAAGGAGTCAGGCTCGTCTCCTTGTCGCAGGGAGGAGAGAGGAGAAAGAGGAAGAGGAGGACGCACATGACGATCGCCGGGGAGGAAGGAGCAGCAGATGGCGTAGCCGCAGTCCATCGTCCTCACGCACTTGGTCGTCTTGACGTTCCACAGCTTGAGCGACCCATGGCTCGCCGAGGCGATGAGCTGGTCGTCGGACGAGACGGCGAGGCAGCGCACGTCCGAGCGGTGGCCGGGCAGGTCGAGCGTGAGCATCTTGACGGGCTCGACGGCGGGCGCCTTGGACGAGGCGGGAGGTGGAAGGTTGTACACCTCGAGGGCGTTGTTCGAGAGCGAGGCAAGGAGCTGTACGGCAGGAAGAGAGTCAATCACTGATTGGGCGAGATTCGCTGGGAGGGCGCGACGAGGAAGGAGAGCTAGGGAGGGAGGACGCACCTGCACCTCGCCCTTGTTCTTGAGCGTCTCGGGCGCGAACGAGAAGTTGCGGACCTTGCCGCTCGTGCGCACCGTCGACCACACCGCGAGGCGGTCCCGCCACTCGACCTGGCCGTCCGCCGCCGCTCCCTCAAGCCCGTCCATCTCGTCGTCCTCGTCGACCTCATCGCCGTCGACCGCCTTGCCCTTGCCCTTGACCGACTTGGCCTTGTCCTTCTTCTCGCGCTCGCGCTTGCGCCGCCTCGCGAGCTTCTTGCGCAGCTCGTCCTCGGTCCGGAGGCGGAAGACGTCGATCGCGCGCTCGCCCGAGTGGATGGCGAGGACGGGCAGGGTCGGGTGCAAGGTGATCTGCGAGATGTTGTGCGTGTGCGACGGGTTGGGGAGCGACAGGGCGGCGATGGGCGAGATGGCGCGCTTGAGCTTCTTCCTCGCCGCGCCGTCGGCGGTCGAGGGGGCGTCGCCGTCGGCAGCGCCGCCGAGGGCCGACAGGCCGCGCAGGAGGACGTCGTTGTCGACCTTCCAGCACTTGACCTCGCCCTCGCCGCCGCCCGAGATGAGGACGTTGCTGTCGGCGTCGTAGGCGAACGACCACGCCTCGGAGCGGTGGCCGACGACCGTCTCGATGCAGTGCTGCGTCTCGAGGGCCCACAGCTTGATGAACGTGTCCTTGCACGACGAGATGAGGTGCGTCGACGGGCGAGACGGCGCCGCGGTCGACGCAGAGGTGGACGGGTCGGCGAGCGGGACGACCTCGCCGTCGACGTCCGAGCCGGCCCGGGCGGCGACGAACGCGAGCGCCGTGATCTGGTCGCGGTGGCCGCGCAGGCGGAACAGGCCAACCTCGCCGACGACGTCCCACACGATGATGTCGGTGTCCTTTGCGCCGGTCGCGAGACGGGTGCCGTCGCGGTCCCACGCGAGCGCGCTCACGGCCGTCTTGTGGCCGTTGAAGGTGACGGTGACGGTCTGGGTCTTGGCGTTCCACAGGCGGACGGAACCGTCTGCGTAGCCGACGGCGAACGAGTCCCAGTCGGCGGGCGAGCGAGAGATGGCGGTGACGAGAGCTCGCAGGCCCGTCTCGTGCCACATGGCGACCTGGGGGAGCGGTGTGTCAGCTCTCTGGGTACTGTAGAGGAGGGGAGGACGGCTGCGACGCACCTGCTCGCCCTTCTTGACGTCCCACACGAGGACATCCTCGAGAGCCGGGCAGTAAGCCTTGCGGCCGTCAAAGACGGCGGGGCCGCTGGCGATGACGCCGAAGGCCTCTGTTGGACCGTGCCGCTGATACGACTTGACCATGGCGAGGTCAGGCGAGCGTGGTGGCGAGTTGCGGAGGCGAGTTCGAGGCGAGAGATGAAGCTCGGGACAAGTCCGAGCGGACACGGTCGCTCACCGCCCTCTCGAGGCTCTCTGCAAGGTTCTCGCGCGGCTCGAGGCCTCTCACGTGCTCTGCAGTCTCTCATGATGGCGCGAAACCCTGCCAGGAAGAGCGAGAGGGGCGCCGAGAGCCAGTCGCTCCGCCGCCGCGACAGCTGCTCGCGGTGAGGCAGAGCGTCGCCAAGCTGCTGAGCCGCACTAGCTCAAGATAGGCCAGTCTGCGTAGCTCGCCTTGACAAAGGGACACGGACACGGGTCTGCGAGAAGGAGATTGCCCTCGTTCTGCTACACAACACGGACCAGCCCTCCCAACCTCGTCCCGGTTCCTCCAGCTCCGTCACGGCACACGCGCTTAGTTGCGGGCGGCGGCGACGGCGGCGGTGGCCGTGGGCGAGATCTTCTTGCCGTCCTTGTTGAAGCGAACGCGGACCGGGGGCGCGCGGTTGCGGCGGTCCTTGACCGAGCGGACGCGGACGACGTGGGCGTGGACGGCGCACGAGATGCAGTAGTGGATCTTGATGTACAGCTTGGGAAGCGCGTACTCTGCGACGCGAGGGAGCGAGGGAGGAAGCGAGGGGTTAGCTCGGGTGCGCGGGCGCTGGAACCTTGACGCAGCGCGTCCGCCGCCGCCAACTCGGGCCGGCGCACACGCGGTTCGAGAGGACTGCCCGACGCACCAGGGTACACCGACGCGTCCGAAAGGTCACGGATCGCAGCAGTCTCGACCATGTTGCGGACGGTAAAGCGACGGACGGCCTTGTCCTGTGGGCACGGGTACGGGTCAGTCTCGTGCTCCGGCCTGTGACGACGAGCCTCGTACAGCGACGCAGCTCGCCGAGGGAGAGAAGGGCAGGGAGAGGGAGCGCACCTTGGGGCACATGCGCGAGCAGTTCGAGCAGCGGATGGAGGCGACGTGGCCACGGCCGTTCTTGTTGCGGCCGCCGGATCTTCTCTTCTTCGTCACTGCGAGTTGGAGGCACTGGGTCAGTGACTGTCGCTGCTGTACTCGGTCGGCGAGGTGCTTTTGCGGCGAGCGGGGCGGGGCGCGCTCGCGCGCGACGATTGGCGAGGTGGGCGGTTGACGGCAGGAACGGAAGGGAGAGACGACGAGGAAAGGCGGCGGACTGGTGAGGTGTGCTGAAGGGGAGAGGCGGAGGGAGGGCGAGGGGAGAGTCGAGGTCGAGGTCGGGCGAGGCGAGCGCGGACGGCGACAAAGTCGACTCGCGCCGAGGCGTCCAGCCGCCTGCGCCGCTGCTCCGCCAGGCTAGCTCGAGATTCCCCACCGTCCCTCCCAGCTGTCGCCCCTGCACGCCGGCACCGCGAGAGCCTCGCGCGCTCTGAAAACCCAGCTCCGCCGGTCGAGCTCGAGAGGGCCGGGGTGCGACGCCGGCGAGGTGGTGGTGGGAGGGATGGTGGCCAAGTGTGCGTGTAGGGAGAGGCGAGGACGCACTATTGGAGGAAGGACTACGTAGACGTGTAGACGGTCGACGAAGTGAAGGAGAGCAAGAGGGGCCGGGGGCGGCGAGACGAGGAGGAACGGCCGCCCGACCCTCTCACCACGTCGCTCGCGCTCTGCTAGCCTGCTAGACCTCCAGGCCTGACCTACTGCTGTGCGCTCGAGCGAGCCCCACGCACCGGCAGTCGCACGGCGCTGCGTCCGCCCCGCCGCTCGTCCACCTCGTCCCTCCTCTCCTTCTCGACGCTCTCGGGCAGCGCTCCCTCTCTCGATCGCTCGAGCAGCCTGCATATGACTCGCTCCTCAGCTTTGCGCCGCGCGGACGAGCGCAGCGGCACTCGTGCTCCGCCTGCTCGCGCAGGAACGAGGGTCGCTCGTGCTCCTCTCGCTCCGCGTCTGCCGCCTCGACACCTGGCTCGCTCGTCCCTTGACCCTGGACAAGCCTCGTCGGCCTTGGCAATGAGCTGCTTCCTCTACTCGAGATGAGTCGGGTTGGAGGAAGCACAGGCCAGAGCTCGAAGCGAGAGGCAAGGAAGAGAGCATTGCGACGCCCTGACGAGGGCGTGCCGCCGACTGCGGCTCAAGCGGGACCCACCGCCCCTCTCGCTCGGCCCGTAGCGCGAGGAATAGCTGGCAAGGGGGACCGGGCGCACGAGGGCGGGCGCACAGAGGGGCGGTCGGCAGCAGGACCGACGCAGCCTTGCGGCGAGCGAAAGGCGAGCGTTGTGGACGCGCTCGGCCGGCAAATCTGTCGCGAGCGGTCTTCTGGCGCCCGTGAGCGGTGCCGCAGCTGGCCTGGGTCGGTGTGGCCGCGGGAAGGTGGAGGAGCTGATGGTGTCGAGGGAGGAGAGGTGACGAGAGAGGCCGGCGTCGCCCGGCACTGACGACAGACCCCGCCGCTGCAGAGCAAAGCAAAGCGGCTGCTGGCCATCGCATGCCCAAGCAGCAGCTGACGCGAGGGAGACAGCGTGGGCGAAGCCGAGGAGCTCGCCCGCCTTTCGAGGAGGAGCGCAAGACCACCCCCAAGCCGGTGCCTGCTCTGATCCACTGGCTTTTCATAGCCTCGTACGTCTGCTGCTCCAGCCTTACAGTCGCACGAGGCAGACGGAGCCTTGTTGTTGAAGTCGCCCGCCTCGTCGTCGCCTCTCCCCCTTCTCCCTCGTCGCTCTTCACCTCGTCCACCTGCCGCCTATCTGCTGGCCAGTACGGGTGCTTCGGGACCCTGTGCACCGCCCGAGCCGACTCGCGCCGCCCCGTGCGACCCTCGACCCTCGCCCACGCTCCCCTCGCGCCTCACTCAACCCCGCACGTCCAGTGTGTCGCCCCCTGCCCCTAGAGCCTTTCAGTGGAGCACAGACTGACTCTAGCCCCTACAGGATGGCGTCGTCGAGTTCTGCGCACCCTCCCTCTGCGTCGGCCCCGCGGCAGTCGGTGACACGGTCCATGTCGCGGCGGTCGCTCGCCCCCGCCGCCGACGGGCTCGCCAACTCGTTCGACCAGCAGGCCGACGCCCTCAGCCGTCCACGCCTGCCGACCAAGACGCCGCCTCGAGCCGGCCTCCCCCGTTCCCGCACCGCCGCCGACCTCGCCCCGGCCACGTCGCTCCCCCGCGCACGCTCCACCACAAGCATCGCCGCGCGCAGCTCCGTCCCCGCCGCCAAGCTCGCCACCTCTCAGATCACCACGAGCAGGTCCCGGCGCGTCCTCGCCGAGTCGAACACGGTCGGCTCTTCGTCCACCCGCACCGCCTCGTCAACCTCGACCTCGTCCTCATTCGCCACGGCGGCGGCCACGGCCAGCTCGCGCACCCTGTCGGCGACGAGTACCACGTCGACGTCGAGGCGCTACAGCCGTGTCGAGGCGAGCCGGATGACGGGCATGGGCGTCGTCCGCACCGGGCCTCCTGTGCAGGGCCAGCGCCACAGCCCGCGCAAGTCGACGTCGTCGAGCGCGCTCGCCCGTGACGCCGTCGCCGGAACCAGCGGCACCTCTCGCCTGTCCCTCGGCGTCGACAACCGCCGCGAGCGCGAGGTCAAGCCGCTGCCGCGCTCGGCGAGCGCAACCCGGGTCAGCGGGCCGTCCAGCGCCCCGAGCGGGACCGAGGCCGCCCTGCGCACGCTCTCCGAGGAGCCGACTATCCAGGAGAGCTTCGACGAGATGATGGCCTCGACGCACGTCGCCGGCCTCGCCTCGCCGGCCAAGCGCGGCGTCGTCGGGTCGGTCGCGATGGTCCGGTCGCCGGCGGCGCGCCCGCCGGGCCTCTTCGGCGGCGGTCGCTCGCCCTCGATGGACATCGACGGCAGCGCGCGCTCGGCGCCCATCGCGAGCTCGTCGTCGCGGCACCTCGCCGTCCCACGCTCGTCGCCCGTCCGCGGCGCACTCTCGCCGCGTGCGCTCACGGGCCGCACTGCCCTCACGCGCAAGCTCGACGAGATCGAGTCGGACTCGGAGGAGGACGACATCGACTTCCTCAGCCCGCGCAAGAAGACGGCCAAGCGCGTCCACCTCTCGGCATCGTCGCCCGCCGCGCCCGGCCCGGTGTCGCCCGCCCGCCCCGTCACGCGTCTCGAGCCCGAGCAGCTCGAGGACGACGACGTTACGATCCATGCGCCGGTCCTGCCGCGCAGCCCGCCGAAGCGCGGCATCGAGCCGCAGCAGCGCCCGATCTTCACCGACGCCGCCTCGGTCCCCATGATGCGCGGCGGCAGGACCTTCCCGCTCCCGAGCCTGACGGCGCCGACCTCGTCCGCCAGGCCGACGCTACGCAGCACCTACGGCGCCTCGATGGCGTCGTCCTCGGCGATGCTGCCGCCGCTCGTCATGCCGCGCTCGAGGGCGCCGCCGCCTGTCGTCGACCAGAACGACCGCGGTCTCGGCTCGGCGTCGGCCTCGAGTGGCTTCCGTCCGCTCCGCCTCACGAGCTCGGCGGTGTCGGCCGCGACGAGCGGGAGCGCCAGCACGGGCGCAGGCTCGAGCGGCAGCCGCCTCCCTCGTCCTCAGCGCGTGTCGCTCCCCGCGCCTGCGCTCGTTCCTGTCGAGCCTCGCCCGCACGACATCCTCGGCGTCCCGTCGGCGCCCGAGCCGTCCGTCGGCGAGGACGTCTCGATGGCTGTCGAGGACGGCGCCTCGACCGTCGACGCCGACACCTCGATGTGCTCGGCCGCCGACGTCTCGACCATCTCGACCACGTCTACTACGTCGACGGCGTCGTCCACGTCGAGCCGCTCGGAGGAGACGGCGCGCAGGCTCGCCAACCTCCAGAGCATGCTCAGCCGCCTTCAGATGCCCAAGCCGAGCGCACCCTCGAGCCGCCGCACGAGCGCCCCGACCTCGACCCCTCGCTCTCGTTCACGGGCTCGACGTCGAGCTCGCGCGACTACGAGGTGCCGCTCGCGCCGGCGCACGAGCCCTCGGCGCCGCGCCGCTCTGCCGTCCCGCGCTCGCGCGCCTCGCTGCCCTCGATCGTCGGCCCGCCACCGGCAGCGCCGTCGACGCACGTCGCACCGATGCTGCCGTCGGGCCCGACTGCGCGCCGCCGCAGCTCGGTCGTCGCGCGCCCGCCGGGGGGCATCGTCAACACGGCCGCGAGGCCTGCGCAGGGCGCGCTCGGCGGCGCCTCGTCCTCGTCGACGGCGTCCTCTTCCTCGTCGAGCACGCGCTCCTCGTCGGCGTCGACGGCGACGGCTAGTCGTCCGTCAGCCCGCCGCGTCTCGTCGACGACCCTCCCATCGTCTGCCTCGGTCGGCATGTCGCTCTCGGTCGACGCCAAGGGTGCAGCCGCACTCAGCGAGAGCGTCGGCCGGCCGCAGGGCAACAGGGCGACGCTGCAGGGCGTCGTGGCGTGCGTCGACGTGCGCACGGCCGAGGGCGACGACTCGGGCATGGTCTTTGTCGACTTGCTCAAAAGCATGGGCGCAAGGGTGCGTCCTCCCTTTCTCTCTCTCTCTATTTCTCTTTCTCGTCCTCTCACAGAGACTGACACCAAGCGTTCCTTTGCAGGTCACGACCCGTCCCTCGTCCGTCACGACCCACATCGTCTTCAAGTCCGGCCGTCCCTCGACCCTCCAGTTCCACCGCTCGCTCTCGCCCGCCTCGCGCCCGCACCTCGTGGGTATCGCGTGGGTCGTCCGCTGTGCCGAGCTCGGCGCGCACACCGACGAGGCGCCGTTCAAGGTCGAGGACGCGGCGGCGCCCATGCCCGGCTTGGGCAAGGAGAACGCCGTGCGCGACGTCGCGGCGGCGACGGCGCAGGCTGCGCTCGGCCTCGGCGGCTCGGCGCCGTCCAAGGTGGCGAAGGACGGCTCCGGCACAGGCGGTGGAGGAGCCGGGCGACGCAGGAAGAGCATGGAGCCCAAGGCGCTCGCCGCCCTCGGCAACGGTGCGTCGGGCTCGGGTTCGGGCGACGCCGGCTCGGGCATGCAGGGAGGTGGCGGTGCGCGCGATGCAGCGCTCAAAAGGTCGATCGCGGCGTCGATCGAGCGTGCGAGGAGGAAGAGCCTCCAGTTCAGGCCGCTCGTCGGCAGCCCTCTCGCCAAGCGGGTCTTTGTCATGCCCGACGCGGTCGACGAGGGCGAGGAGTGAGGCCGACGCTCTCTTTGTTACGTCGTGTTCCACTGCCCCTCCCCCTTCCTTTCCTCCTTCTTCCTCCCCTTCGTCCTTCGCTCGTTCGCCTTTCTTCCTCCGTCACTCAATTTTGCCTTCCCTCTGCACACGCCCCTCGTTTAGTGTCCTCTCTCAACGTGCAATACTTTGCTCTCCAGCCTCTCGACGTCGAGCATGCGCGAGGAAGAAGAGAGAGCGCGAGAGCGAGCGCACAAGGTTGCACAGTCTCGCTACGGCAAGAGGTCCGTGCCCTTTGACCGTCCCGCCGCGAGCTCCATCTTGGCCGTGTTGACGCCAAAGTGGATGGCCTTCTTGGGCAACGACGCCGCACGCTCGAGCCCCAGCCGCTTGGCGAGGAGGCGCAGCAGCATCTTCTCGCCCACGCCCTCGCGGAAGCGGTAGTCGGCCTTGAGCCAGACGGGCACGTGCGCGAGGTAGTCGACGACGTGCGCGGCGAGGTACGGGTACCGCGCCTCCTTGCCGTGCGACGAGACGACGCGGTCGTCGCGACCGAGGTTCCGGGTCGGGAGGCGGTCGACGTCGAGCTGCAGCTCGGCGAGTAGAGCCGGCCAGTTTTGCTGCGGCGAGTCGGATGAGGGCAGGTCGGCTTTGTCGAGCTCGTTGGGCGTGTCAAGCTTGTCGAGCTCGGCGGGCTTGGAGAAGCGCTCGGGTCCGGTCGAGGTCGAGTCGGTCGGGCGAGGCTGAGCTGCCCGTCGATGCCGCGCGTAGCCGCCGAGCTGCTCGTCGGCGCCGAGCCCGCTCAGGAGAACGCGTGCTTGCGAGTGGTACGGCGGAGGAGGATCGAGGTCGGCGCTGCGGCTCGGTGAGGAGGGACGGGTCGAGTCGAACTGCGAAAGATGGCCGCGCCCTCGAGCGGCGAACCAGAACGCGATCGAGATGCTCTGCGTCCGCAATACATCGTCAGTGACGCTCGAAATAGAGACAGGGAGAGACAGGGAGAGACAGAAAAAGGGAAAGAGCGACGCACGAGGTCCATGACGGTGCGCTGCGGCTTCATGAGGTCGATGACGGCCTGTCGGTGCTCGAGCATCTCTCGATAAGGCACGTTGACCTCGACGAGATTCCACCGTCGCTCTGGCCGTAACCGCTTGAGCTCCTCCCAGCTGTTGCGGGCCGTGACGCGGTCGGGCACGTCGTAGATCTTCGAGTCGACCGGCGGGTCCGCCGACGTGGCCTCGTCGTGCGCCTCGACAGGTGGCGCCTTGCCCTTGCTCTTGGCGCCGAGGACGTTCTGCGCCTTGATCTTGCGCGGGTTCTCGAACGCGACCGTGACGAGGTCGATGGCCTCGCCGTCGGGCAAGACCCGGTCGAGGACGACGGCGAGGACCGTGCAGTCGAGCCCGCCCGAGAAGAGGACGGCGACGCGAGCGTCGGGTGGTGCAGGGAAGGGAGGGATGGTCGTGACACGAGCGCGCAGGGCTCGCTCGAGCTCGACGAGGAAGGATTCGACGAGTTGGGCGAGTCGAGGGGTGACGACGGGCTCGGACGGGTCGCGCGGTGAGGACGGGGTGAGGTCGTCGGGTCGAGGGAGGGTTGTGACGAGCGGGTCGTAGGGATAGATCTGGTGGAAAGAGAAGGGTCGGTGAGTGAGTTTCGGTTGAGGAAGAGCCGCAAGGAGAGGCCGGGCGCACGAGCGTATTCTCGGACTCTTGACGAGCGCCCTTTGGCCGCCGAGGCACCGACGAGAAAGAAGGCCGACCGTTGAGCTGCATGGGCAACTAGGGTCAGTCCTGCCCCTTCTGCCCCGAGGAGGACTAGAGAGACAGCACGAACCGAGTCTAGCAGGCCCTCGTCTCGCAGGTCGATAAGGTGGACAGCGTCGGTCGCGACCTCGGTCCAGTTTTGAAGAGGAGATTCGCCTCCTGGCGCAGCCGAGGCGAGGAAGAACGTGGGCGAGTCGGCCGTCGGGAGGTGAAAGAGGAGGGAACGGCGTCCGAGCGGGTCACGCGCAAAGTAGATGCGCCTGGTCGACGCCTCGTAGTAGATGAAGGCGTATGGACCCTCGACGTCCCGGATAGAGGCGAAGAACCGTGACGGGCCGTGGTGCTGGATCTGCTCGAAGAGCTTCTGCCCGTCGTTCTCGTGCGGCGAGACCTGCGTGGTGAGGCCGAGCGTGAGTCACGGAGTACTGCTCGCGAGGCCCAGAGGTCAAGAGGATCTGTGACGCACCTTGAGCCCGTCAAATACCTCGCCGTTCCAGAGAAGGACGTTGCCGTCGCGGACGAAAGGCTGGGCCGTGAGGTTGTCGCCGCGCATGTGCAGGACCGAGGCGTGAAAGTCGAGATGATAGCTGATGCCTCGCTCCGTCTCCACATCTTGACCGAGCTGACGGCTGTCGTCGGGCCCTGTAAAGCGAAAGTCAGCTTCCGGGCCGTCTCGGCGAGAGGGAGAGATTCTGGGCGCACCTCGATCCTGGACCGCCCGCACAACAGTATCCCATGACCGCGCGTGTGCTCCATCATTACTTGATGCCGAAGAAGTCCGCCGAACGGCAAAGGCGATGCCGCACCTGCGAGAGAGAGAGACGATCAGTCCGAGGACGGCGGGGTCGGCAAGGAGGAAGGGGGAGACGCACATCTTGTTGCAGTGACCCTCGGCGGCGAGTAGCTGTTCACTGGAATCACAGGCGACCAGGCACAGATGCTTGTGCTCGGCCGGCGGTGCTGGTGCGGGCGAGCGCGAGGAAGGGGTGGACGAGGCACAGGAGAGAGGCGTGTGGACGCCGGGCGAGGGCGTACGGCGGTTGTGGAGCAGCAGACACGGGCGTAAAGTGCAGCTGGGCAAGTCTCGCGGTGCAGCTCGGGCTTGTTGTGGCAGGGAGGCCGGCGCAAGTTCGGGGAGCAGATGAGATCCGATTTCGCTTCGCTGAGATGGACGGCGTCGCTTTCTGCAGCGCGAGCAGCGTCGTGTCTCTCGGTTCACTGAGAGGAACATAACAGAGCTGTAGAAGAGGCGTGCCGAGGTCGAGGAAAACTGCCGGCTCGTCGGCCGTCGAAATGCAATGCGACAACAGGCTCCCGCCACTCCGCCACGGCTCGACCGTAGAAGCACCCGCTCACACGCCCTCGAGCCGACGACGCGCCTCCTCCCTCGCCGCGTCGCGCTCGGCCACCGAGCCGACCTCGTCGTCGTCCTCGAGCCGTACCCGCTCGACGCCGCGCACGACACGCCGCGCAAACCTGCCCTCGTCGTCCTCGGCGTTCTCGCTGTGGTCCGCCCCGAGGTCACCCGCCACCTCCCTCGCCGTGCGCTGCCCCTGCGCACTCGCCCGCCCCGACTCGCTGCCGGGCAGCTGCAGCGCCGAGCTGCTCGCGCTGCCCTGCTGCCCAGGCACGCGCCCGCCCCAGCCGCCGACGCCGAGAAAGCTGAGCGGCGGTGGCGTGCCGAACCCGGCGGGCGTCGAGGGCGTCGAGCCGACCGACGACGAGGTGTTGGACGCGCTCAGGTTCGCGACCGACGGGTTCGCGATGCGGCGCAGGCCGCCGAAGAAGCCCGAGAAGCCGCCAACGGCGCCGGATGCAGAGGGCGACGTCGAGGGAGCGGTCGAAGCCGAGCTTGAGGGCGAGGGGCCGCCGACACGGGGAGGGGAAGGGGAAGGTGCGCCGCCGAGCGGCGGCGAGGTCGGGACGGTGGCGGCGGCGGCGGTCGACAAAGGGCGTAAGAAGCGACCGTTTGTGCCCTGCTGCTGCTGCTGTTGCTGCTGCTGGAACGGGACCGAGAGCGTCGCGCTCGGCGGCGGCGACGAAGGGTCGACCTCGCTCGCCGTGGCCGAATGCGGCGCCGAGCCCGCGCCCGACGCGCCGCTGCTGCCGCCAAAGAAGCTCGACTTGCGCGCCGCGCCGCCGAGAAATCCGCCGAGGCCCGCCGCGAGCTGCTGCGCGCCCGAGCGCGCGACATCGACGCCGGCGAGGAACGACCCGCCGAGCTGCGCCGGCGACTGGGGCACATCGAGCGCCGGCGACGACATGACGTCCTTGTCGTACTTGTCGCTCTCTCCCGCCGCCTGCGCCGCCTGCGCCTGCGCTGCCGCCAGCTGCCGCTTGCCCCAGTCCTCCCTGAAGGCCTCGACCGCGCCCCACACGCCGTCGCGGCCCTGGGTCCACCCTTTGCTGAGCCGCTCGCGCGCCTTCTGCGGCAGAGGGGCGAGCTGGGGGCCGAGCGCCGGGATGTGGTCGGCGCTAAAGTCGTGCAGGCCGTGCACGAGCCGGATCCCGACGTCCTCGATCGGGTTCGTCTTGCCCTCCATCGGGTGCCTGCGGACGAGGTGTGCGTCAGGAGGGACGACCTAGAGAGAGATGAAGGAGAGAGGAGAGAGAAGGGAGACGCACTTGGGCTCGACCAGGTCAAAGATGACCTCGTCGGTCGTGCAGTCCCACAGCTCGTACGCGGCCGTGTGCTTGAACGCCATGATGAACGCCTCGTTGAACGAGGCCGGGTTGTACGACTCGAGCTCTGCGTACGACGACGAGTCAGTCGGCTGCATCGGTCGAGGAAAGCCGCAAGGAGAGGGAGAGAGGGAGGACGAGAGGACGCACCTGGTGCCGACAGCAGCATCTCGGCCCTCTCGCCCCTGTCGCGGCCCAAGAACTCGCCAAACTTGACACAGGCCAACAGCGAGCACACGTACTCCTCGAACTTGGCGCGCAGAAAGTCGTCGCTGCCGACGAACCCTTGGCCGAGCGGGCGCGTCGGGTCGGCCGCGTTCCACGACGCGTCGACGGTCGTCACGAGCTCGTCCATCCACTTGCGGTCGGCGGCCGTGAGCGTGATGAGCGACGTCAACTTGGGGTTGAGGATCTCGAGCGACGCCGAGTCGATCTGTGGCCGGACATTTCTCGAGCGAGGTCAGTCGGCGGCCCGGGCGATGGGCACGAGCGAGTGAGAGGGGGACGCACGTTGACGATGACGTCGATGTGGCAGTCGCGCTGCTGCTGGAAGATGCTGTTGGTCGTCCCGACGAGGTACGAGCGCGTCTTGAGAAGGTCGATCTGCTGCAGCGGCAGGTACGGCTGGAAGAACGAGCCCTGCGTGCGAGTGTGCCGATGAGGCAGCGTGTAAGTACCGCGGCGCTCGAGCGTACCCGGACCCCCTCCTCGGCGGGAAGAGTGGCAAGGGAGCCGAGCGACGACGCACCTTGCCAAAGATGTTGAGCGGCAGGCCGAGGTACCGGATCAGGCTGTACTTGTCGCTCGTCTTGAGGCTCGTCGGCTTGGTGAGGCGGTGCGAGCGCTGGTCGAGGACGGGCGACGCGGCATCGTCGAGTGCCGTGAGGAGAGCTGCGCAGGCGCGAGAGTTGGCTCGGTCCGCCGACGCCGGCAGGGAGGGGAATGAGGATTCGTAAAAGGGAGACGCACCTGGTATCAAAGTCACGAGCGAGTACTGGAACGTGCACAGCTGCTCGACAGGCGAGTTGGCGGCGAAGAACATGACCTGTCGGCGAGGGAGAGGGAGAGGGCGTCAGAGGGCGCTTGGCTGAGGAGAGAGAGAGAGAGAGGAGGACGCACCCGACGTTGAAGCATGAGGAGCTTGAGGAGCATGAGCGTCTTGAACCGGAACCGATGGACGAGCTCGCGCAGAGACGTGCCTGTCGGGCGAGGAGGAGGTCGTCAGTCGGCGTACGGGAGACGAGCCGAGAGCGAGACAAGGACGCACCCATGTACATGCCGCCCTCTTCTTCTGCCGCCCTCTGCTTCTCCTCCGGCGGCGGGCTCAAGGGCGGCTCGCGCGCCTCACCCGCCAGGTTGACCTCATCGCCCTCGTCTCCCGCTCGCCCCGGCTCGCCGTCCCGCTCGTCCTCCTCCTCGCCCGGCTCGTCACACTCGTCCGCTCTGCCCTTGCCCTTGCCGCCGCCGTCGAGGCCCTCGCGCCGCGCGAGCGCCGGGTCAAAGCTCCGGAACAGGTCGACGAGGATCGCCTTGTCGTCAAAGTCGCGCTGCGCGAAGAAGGACCGCGTCACGACGCCAAGCTTGTCGCGCAGAGGGCCAAAGATGGGCTGTGTACAGAGGGAGAATCAGAACCAGGTCGAGAGAAGGGAGGACGAGGAGGGGAGAAGAGGACGCACCTTAGAGGCGAGGACGACGATGGCCTTTTGGACGGTCGAGCGCGTCACGTCCTTGCCCTTGTTGAGGAGCTGGTCTGCCGGGATCTGGCGGTTGCACGAGATGCCAAAGATGGTCTCTTGGGGCGCGACCGAGGGGAGGACGAGGTGGAAGTACGAGTAGTCCTCGTCGCGGGCGTGGGCGCCGTCGGGGAGGGCGAGGAAGGGGAGGCTGCGCTGCAGCTCTGGGTCGTCCTTGAGCGTGTCGGGGAGCGTGTACTCGATGGTGGGGCCGACGGCGTGGTCAAAGCCGACGAGGGCGAGCCCCCACACCTTTGCGCCGACGGTCGCGTTGAGCCCTTGGGACGGCGTGCGGCGCATCGGGGCAGGGGCCGGCGAGGAGCCGAGTGCAGACGCTGGTGCTGGCGGTCGAGGAGAGGGCGCGAGGTGGGCGGGTCGTGACGACGAGTGGGACGAGGTCGAGGGGCGGGGGGAGAGGGACGAGGGCTCGTCTGGCTCGTCGGTCGGGGTCGGGGGCAGTCGCTCGAGCTGGAGCGGGTGCTGCTGGGCCATGGCTGGGCTCGGTCGAGGTTGCGGGCGGGCTCGACGAGGGCCGACGGCGGGAGCGGACGATGAGAAGGAGCGCGACGTGGGCTCGCTCGCGGTGGACGGCGAGGACGCGGGTGGGTGCGGCGGTCGTGGCTCGAGTTGTGGTGGCGGTGCTGGTGGTGGCCAGAGCTGGGCAGGCGGGACGGTGCGAGAGCGGAGACCCGGCGCGAGGTTGATCGAGGCTCGCCTCCTCGTCCTTCCCTCCCGCTCCCTCTCCCTCTCTCTACACGCCTCGACCAGTCCAGCACGCTAGCCAGCAGCCTCGTCACATAGCTCACCGACCTCGCACACGCGCGCGCTTGCTGGCCAAGCGCGACACCGGCACCTCGTCCTCGTCGCACCGCACTCGCTTCACTCGGCGACGACAACGACCACCAACGCGTCCAACCATGACGGCCTCGTCCGAGCCAGAGCTCCCGCAGCCCGTGTCGGCCTACACCCACCGCAAGCACCGTCCAGCTCGCAGCGTGCTCGGACTCGGCACCAGTCACTCGACGCACTCGGCGCCTGGCTCGTCCACCCTCGCCCTCCTCACCCAGCGCGCGCGCACCACCAACCTCGCCGTCCTCCTTCTTGCCGCCGTTGCGTCCGTCTCTGTCCTCGTGAACATCCGCGTTTGGCTCGGCAACGACGTCCGTCCTCGCTCTCTCTCGAGAGCTCCTCCTCGTGGCGTGCAACTGACCGTCCCTCGTCGCGACGCAGGTCTTTCGACCACCAGGCGACTACAACGAGCTCGTGCCGCCGTCTATCCGCACGACCCTCCAGTCGCCGCACCACAACCTCAAGCATCTTGTCCTTGTGCGTCCTCGTCCCTCACCGTCACCCAGTCCTTCCCGCCTAACTCTCTCTCGCCTCGACAGGTCGCAGGGCACGCCATCTGGCAAGGGTGTGACGCGAGCGAGGCGACCAAGGACGACGACTGGATCCTCGAGGAGATGCAGCGAGGCGGCGCCGTGCGCACCTACCTCAAGCACATCGTCAAAGGGTGCGTCGTCAGGTTCCCCTCGTCAATCGCCGTCTTGACGACCGTGGGCTGACTGCCCGGCTTCCACGTCGCAGAGCCGAGATTGCCGTCCGAGATCCTGAAGCGCTCCTCATCTTCTCCGGGTGCGTCCTCGCCTGCTCTCTCTCTCTCACTTGCGTCCACGTCCCCTGAGCTTACCTCGCCCCCCTCTCTCCCACGCACAGCGGCCAGACTCGACCAACGTCCGACCTGACCGAGGGCCAGTCGTACGCCCGCCTCGCCAAGCTCGGCAACCTGTACCAGCAGTTCATGAGCGACGACGAACGCCGCTCGATCGTCAGTGCGGGAGGCGACTTTGACCGGGTCACGACCGAGGTGAGCTCGCTCTCGCTCTTCTCGGCCTGCGTCTCGGCCTCGTCGTGCATCGTCGGACGAGGCGAGGAACGCTTCAGGAAGCTGTCGCGGTCGAGCTCACACGCCTTCCTTGCACGCAGAACTTTGCGCTCGACTCGATGGAGAATGTCCTCTTCTCGATTGCGCGCTTCAAGGAGTGCGTCTCCCTCTTTCTCTCGGTCTCTTGCGGCTCGAGGGCCGAACTGACCTCTCCCCTTCCTCCTCTTTCTCTCACCAGGTTCACCGGCCACTACCCGACTTTCAGTGCGTCGTCCTCAAGCTCCTCTCTCCCTCTCCCTCCTTCCTTCGTGTCCTCGAACTGACCCTCGCCCTCGACGCACGCAGTCACGGTCGTTGGGTACGGCATGAAGCACCGCCGATTCACCGACGTGCACCGCGCCGCCGTACGGTGGCCGCTCAGCGCGTGGAAGTACGTCGGCATCGACAACGAGGGCGACACGGCGGGCGACTATGCGGGCGAGGTGCGCCGCCAATTTCTCTATTTCCCCCTTGGCCCCTCGAGCGTCGAGAAAGTGGCTCACGACGCGGTCGATGCAGCGCAAGTACGGCCTCGAGCCGTTCCTCGCCGACACGTACGGGTGTCACGGTGGCCTCCTCGCCAAACGGAGGAAGCGCAACCCGTACCGGCGCGTGCATGGCTATCACTCGTCCGGTGAGCCTCGTCCCTCTCCTTCTCGCCCCCTTTCCCTCCCTACCTCCCCCCCCTCTGCACCTCTCTCTCCCTCGACAACGGCGTGTCGATGGTTCGCGACTCACGCTCGCCGGCGCCCGTCCCACCTCGTCCCGCTCTCGCTCTCTTGCCGTTCTCGCGACGAAAATCGCCAGCGAGCCCGCACTGACCCTCTTGCACACCGCCACAGCGCCCGAGCTGAGACGCCTGATGGAGTACTGCCCGGCGAGCGGCACGGCGCTGTTCAAGGGCGCGCTGCCGTGGGACTAGCGCGAGCGCGAGCGGCGGCGGGCCGAGGACGAGGTCAAGGCGGCGGCGGGAGCGTGAGCGAGGGCCGCACCGCCGCATGTACGTCGTGGGCTGTTTCCTTATCGTCATGGTCGTCCCGAGGTAGAGCAGGAGTGCATTCACTAGACGTCGTTTCAGCCAGCACTCGAGCGCTCGAGCCTCTTAAGGAGGACCACCTCGCCTCTCTCTGCTTCGCGCTTCGGCGAGCATCGGCTCCCGAGCCGGCATCGAGGCGATCACTCGGACAGTCGGTGCGGCGGCGGCGTTGGTCTGACGCGGACAGGGGCTCGAGCGTCCGCTCCCGGACTCTCCGCGGCGCGCTCGTCTGCTCGCCGGCGCTCTCGCCTGCAGCTCTCGCTGGTCCGCTTTCGGCTCAGCTTCCGCTTCTGCTTCTCGGTTGTGCTGGCGTGCGCGCTCTGCTGCGCCCTCCACGAGCCGTCCCGATGGACCCGCCGCCGTACTCGGTCGAGCCGCTGCTCAGGGAATGGCGCGCGTACGCTGTCGTTCTCGAGCAGATGTACGCCAAAGGTGCGTCGCTTCTTCCCGTCCTCTCTCGTCGCGTCGAGCGGCGCGGCCCTGACTCGCCTTCCTCCTCGCAGACGTCAAGGGTGAGCTTTCCTCGAGCACTTTTCCCGCCGACCGGCGCAGACCTGACCGTACCTTGGCCCCTCTCGTGCGAAGAGGAGATCCTTCGACGGTGGTACCTCGTCGTGGCGCGCAAGACGGTCGCGAGGCTCCAGATGCAGCGCCAGGAGCACTTGCTTCGTGACCAGGTGCGCACTCGCTCTCCCTCGACCCTCTCTATCAGTTCAACCCGTACTGACGAACATTCCCTGTACGCCACGCAGAGCCCTGCCGACCAACGGAACGTCGTCGGGGTCCTCGTCGTCGAGAGCAAGGACAACATGCAGGCCGTTACGAAGGCCGAGATCGTCGACCCAGAGCACAAGCTCGAGCAGCTCCTTGACAGCTTCAGCAAGCTCGTCAAGGACCGCGGTACTGCTCGCCGGGCGCTCAAGTCCGTTGTCGGGCGAGGGTCAACAGGTGCGCTCGCACCTCTCTTTCGGTCGAGCCTCGGGCAGAAGCCGACGTTTCCTTGTTCGACCCTGCAGTGCGCCAGGGCAAGCTCGAGGACCTCGAGGAGAATTTCAGCGTCGTCTCGCACGAGATCGGCAACCTCGTCGCACGTCGTGTCGAGCTCGAGGACCTGAAGTTTGGCTTCGAGGCGCTCAACGATCATCTAGGGCGCCACGGTTCGGTGCGTCCGCTTCCTCCAGGGGCCTCTCTTTCTCTCAGCGTCTAGTCGGGGATGTCCTGAATCTCTTCCTGTTTCGCAGATCGGCAACACCCGACCGCGTCACCCGACCACCTCGAGTGAGCCCATGCCCGAGTTCGAGGGTGCGGATCTCTCTCTCTCTCTGCCCCTGCGTGCCCTCGTTCCGCAGTCTCATCAGACTCTTCCCGTTCACAGTGCGGCTGCCGTACAGCTGGGGACTCGTCGAGGGCGAGGACGGCAAGGTCCGGCTGCCTCCGCCGTCGACGAGCGTCTTCGAGCCCGTCGGTCGCGAGATGGCCTACTCGGCTGCAGCCCGGGTCACCCCTCCTCAGAACATCGGTGCGTCTGATCGTCCTCTTACCATCACCGCCAAGACTGTCACTCACCCTCGAATGAGCCGCAGACCGCCTGCTCCGCTACTCGTGGATCCCTCGGCGGCGCATCTGTGCGTCTCTGCCACCTCTCTTCCCTTCTTTCCGACATGATCAGCCTCTGAGTTTCATACTGACTGCGAGCTCTCCTGCAGCCGTCTGGGAAAGCGTGTCGTCGGCCGAGGCCGGTGCGTCCCTGCTCCCTCAGTCCTCTCTTTTTTCCTGCTCGAGATCACTAACTTTCCCCTTTCTCCCTCCTATAGCTGCGATGGGCATTCTTGAGTAGATCTCGCGGCGTTTGGGTCGTGTTGAATTCATTCAGACTTGTTCCGCGGGCCGTGGCGACAGCGCCACGTCAGCTACGTTGGCTCTTCCACGAGGCCTTCGACGGCTCTCGCTGCTCGAAGCACACTTTTGCAATCGCTGTTCGACGCTTTCGTGCACCTCGTCTCGGCCTCGTGGCGTCGTACCCCGGCCAGCATGCTCAAGAAAGCGAGAGTGGCAGTTTGAGAAGGTCGCCTCGCAGGAGGGATTCTCCGAGTTCTTGCACCCGTAGCTTCCACTGCAGCGAGATGAGCGCTCTCCGTTTCGAGACGACCTCGAGCTGGAAGCGAGCCGAGGGAAGCGCCAGCGAGAGCAGGTCGAGCCGGTCGAGGCTTGAGCGTCGTCTCGCTGCGAGCGCCAAGTTGCGCTGCGTCTCTCGAGTGGGCCCATCGTCGAGTGCTCGTCTCGATAGGCCGATCCCGCCTTGCACCGTCGAGAAAGAGCGAGGTGGTACAGCGAGCAATCGCGTTCCTCGTCCTGGACCTCGCCGTGAGCGCACAGTCAGAATGCGTCGCCCGCAGGCCTCGTCAGGTCTTGTCTCGCACAGGGCACACTCGTAAGCACACGACCAGTGACCGCGAGAGGGAACGAGCCCGCAGGACGAGCCACTCTCCCCTCGCCTCGTCCGACTTGAGAAGGCGGGCGAGGGCTCACAATTCGCGCTCTACAAGGTGAAAGGGCTCGGGAGAAGCGCTCGATTGCATCGTAGACACGTCCTCGTCCGGTCTCGCGCAAGCAGAACACCGTAGCCCTGCTAGATCAAGAGCGAGCGTTTGAGCGAGGGTGCGCAGGTTCCCCCTGTTTTTAGCAGGTGGCCGGGCGCACGGGCGCTCCGCAGGGGTGCGCGCCGTGCGAGCGACTCACCACAGTGCGCCCGCTGCCCTCAGGGGCACGTGAGGGCGGGCGCGGCCTCGTAAAGACCCGTCCGCGACGGCTCGACTCGCTGAGCCGTCGGGACGAGTGCGACGACGAACAAGAACTCTGAGCGGTCTGACAACTCGCAAGGGACGACGAAAGCTTTCGGGATGTGAAAGGCGCCGTCGCGCGCCGCAGAAAGGGCGCGAGGGGAAGCTTTCGGGGCCGAGAAGGGGGAGGTGCCATCGATGGCGCGACTAACCTGCGGCGCGAGGTCAAGAGGGTCAGTGCGCGGCTCAGCGAGGAGTCTCGACCTATGTGAAGGTCCTGCAGGGAAGAAAGAGAGTGTGCGGGACGTACAAAGGACAACATGAGCCGCCTCGAGGTCGAGAGCCAGCCTCGCGCCGCCCAGAAGACCGCCCTGCTCGCCTTGCGCAGCCGTTCCGCCTGTAAGGTGACCGAGTTAGTCCATCAAGACCCCTGCACCGCGTCGCGAGGTAGCAGAGGGGGCGAGGGGAGAGGGAGAGGGGGGGCAAACACGGGGAGGCGGGGTGGAGGTGGACGCACCAGTCGCCCACAGCCCGCACGGCGCGTGCACCTCACCCAGTAGTCTCCTTGATGCTGGGATAGTCCTCGACGACGATGCCCACAGGCCCATGAACCGTTGCCACCAGTCGGAAGAGGTCGGACGAGGCGAGTTGCTGATGAAGATGCGACGCGCTCTGCGCCGTCGGCGGCCGCTCGCGGCGGCGCGGGAGCAGGCCCGATAGATAGATGATGCGATGCAGAAGAGCTGGACAGGCGTCGGCAAGGTACAGCAGCGGTGCGCGCCGAGGGAGGACGAGGGAGCGGCGGCGCCCGTGTCGTTTCGACCTCGCGACGCTTGACTTGGGCAAATCGACTCGCTCGCTCGCCTTCCTCGTCGCTCGCACAGTGGAAACGCACAGCAGGATACATTCGTGACCGTCAAACTCTACACTCGCACGACTCGAAGCCGCACCCAGACGTCCAGCGTCTAGCTCCCCTCGTCCCGTCCCGTCCCGCCCTCGCCGCTCAGACCCTCCTGCCGAACGTGACGTCGCGGATCTTGCCGGCAAAGCCAAAGTGGCGCTCGACGCTGCGGCGCCTGAGCCTGCGCTGCGACTCGGCCTTGGCCTTCTCGAGGTCGCACCCGTCGATCGGGCCGGCGCAGACGGCGTCGAGCGTGCCGCTCTTCTGCACGGCGCCGAGGACGCACTTCTCGACCTGCGAGATGCACGTCACGTACGCCGGGCCGTACGACGTCGAGTTGTTGAAGAACGACTCGAGCGACGAGTTGACGTCGGCCTGGGTCATGTTGTGCGCCGCGTTGGCCGACGTGTCGAGGAGCGGGGTCGAGTAGGCGACGAGGTCCGAGAAGAAGGACGACGGGAGGTAGCCGTCGAACTGCTGGGCGATCGAGAGGATGGTCGTGGTCGAGACGGCGGGAGCGGCCGACTGGGTGACGCACTCCTGGGCGGCGGTCGCGTTGCCGGCTGCAGGTGGGCGAGCGAGAGGTCAGTGGCGGGCCCGACACGGCCACGGGAGAGAGAGACGACGGACTCTTGATCAGCTGGGCCGAGCAGCCCTGGAGGATCTCGGCGAGCGTGACCGTGTTGCCCGAGAGGGACGACGCGACGCTGTCGATGGCGTTGCTGATCTGGGCCGAGACGGACGCCGCGAGGGCCTCGTCCGGCTTGGTCGAGTTGCCGAGGTTGTACGTGAAGATGTCTGCGAGAGAGAGAGAGAGTCAGGCTCGGGTCCAAGGAAGGAGGACGAGAAGAAAGGGAGGAGGACGCACTCTCGACGGCGGTCGTGAGCGACGCAGGGAGGACGCCGATGAACTGCTCGAGGACCGAGTTGCTCGCCGTCTGGAGCGTGTCGTACGCGCCGCCGTCCTTGGTGTAGCACGCGAGCGCCGACGAGTTGCCGCCGGCCTTGACCGCGTCCGTGTAGCACGCGCTGACCTGCTCGAGCGCCGTGACGCTGTTGCCGCTGAGCGACGCGATGACGCTCTGAATCGACGAGCGGATCTGGGCGACGAGGGCCGACTCGGACGCCGGGAGGAGCGTCGACAGGAGCGGCGTGACCGAGTCGAACACGGCCTGGAGGATCTTGTTCGGGAGGATGCCGACGAACTGTGAGGTCGTCGAGCCAGCAGTCAGTACCCTCAGGCTCGAACGATGAGGAGAGAGAAAGAGAGAAGGGGGCGCACCTGCTCGAGAATCGTGTTGAGCGTGTCCTGGAGGCCGGCACTGGTTGCGCCCGACGACGTCAGGCACGAGTAGCCGTCGGGGAGGCCACCGGACGCGAGCACGGTCGTCAAGCACTGCTCGAGCGCCTCGGTCGTCGCCGCGTCGAGGCTGTTCTGGCTCAGATTGGCGGCCGCGAACGCCTCGTCGAGCGCCTGCTTGATGTCGAGCGACGCGGCGACGGCGTCCGAGGTCGTGATGAGGGTCGACGTCGCGACGGAAGTCACGTTCTGCGTGATGGTGCGCACGAGCGTCGTCGGCTCGGGAACGAGGATGGTCGTGTTGGCGACGGTCGAGGTGCGAGTGACGTTCTGGGTCTCGGTCGCGAGCTGGGTCGTCGTGGCGGTCACTGCAGGGCGAGGAAGAGTCAGTGCGAGATCTCGTACTGCAGGACAAAGTTGGCGACGCACGAGTGACGGTCGTTGCGCTGGCGAGCTGCTTGTCGATGGCGCTCTGGAGGGCTGTGCGGGAGAGAGGCGAGGTTAGTCAAGTCGACGACGACGACAACGACGACGGAGCGAGCGGAGGACGCACCCTTCTGCAGAGCGTCGGCAGCCTTGGCCGGGATGTACGACGCGTTGGCGAACGAGCCGATGGCCTCGCTCGCGCCCTTGACGACCGTCTTGGTGGTCGAGTGCTTGACCTTGGGCGTCGACACCTTGTGCGCCGCCTTGGTGCTCTTGGCCCACGCCGGCTTGGCGTGCGTCCTCGTCGTCGTCACGGCCGCCGCCTTGTGCTGCGTTGACTGCTTGTGCGCCGTCTTGTGAAACGGCTCGCGCGTCGCCTTAACGATCGTCTTGGTCTTTGTCGCCTTGGACGACTTGCCGTGGTGGGCCGGCGCCTTGCCCTTGGCCTTGTGCGGCTTGGCCTTGGGCTTGGGCTGCGTGAGCTTGAGGACGTTGGGCACCGTGTACTCGCCGGGAGCGTGGACGACGCCCGGGTGGTCGGAGCACGGCTCCGGGTTGGCCGACGCGAACAGGGCGAGGGTTGACAGGGCGAACGAGAGGAGGGCGGTCGAGCGCATCGTGTCAAGGGCGTGCGTGAGGTGGACGTATGGGTGATGCGGGGCGGGAACGAGGAGCGAAAGTCGGAGGCGAGGAGGAAGGCGAGGTTGGAGGGTCGAGGAACGAGAGTGGGAGCCGCCGGGGCTGGGAGCGCAGGTGGATGGAGATGAAGGAGGAGGAGGGAGAGGAACGGGAGGAGGGAGCGCGTGTGCGCGGGACGTCGACGAGGATTGACGAGCCGGTGTTGCGAGTCGCGACGCGTCCGGAATGCATGTGACGGGCTCGCGCGCTCGATGGCGACGCACGCGCTCAATGCGGCTCCCTCGTGGCCATTGCGCCGATGCGGATCCTGCGGGACAGAGGCGGTCAGCAAGGGGAGGCGAGGCAAGGTAGACCGAGTCGGTCAGGCTCGAGGGCCCGGCTCGAGGGGACGAGGAGGAGCACCGCCTCGACGTTGGCGCCTGGGGGAGGGGACGGACCAGGTGGACAGAGGCAGTCTCGCACGCCGTTCTGGTGGTGGACGCACGCCGCCTTGCCGCCGTGTCGAGTCTCGAGAGAGGCCGAAGTCGAGGTTGAGCTGATGAGGAGCGGTGAGGCGAGACTGGCGGCTGGCGCTGATCGGGCGGCGCTAGGTAGTCGCAGTGGTCTCTAGCGGAACAGTCGCGGTGCCCATAGTGCAGCTTGTGCGGGTCAGGAGAGCAGGAGAGTGTCGACGGTGAGGTTGGACGATCCTGCGCCCTCTCGCTCTTGCCACACCGCTCCCAGCTCGAGCTACGACCGCACAGTTCTACAGCCATGGCCAACGCCTTTGTCGGCCTGCCCGTCCTCATCCGCCTCAAGGGCGACACGTCGGCCTTCGTCACGGGCGTCCTCTCGTCCCTCGACCCGCTCGCAGGCTCTCTCACCCTCACTGAAGGTGCGCTCACCTATCCACACCACACCCTTGGACCGACCTGACCTTGTCCCCGCAACAGCTCGAAGCAGCGTCGGCGGCCAGGAGCGCCTCGAGGGCATCCGCATCCTCTCGCGCTCAGAGGTCGCAGGCCTCGAGCTCCTGAGCGTCAGCCGCACAGACTCGCCTGCAGCAGCACCACGACAGGCATCGAGCCAGTCGACCCACCCCTCGCAGCAGCGCCAGGTGCGCTCCCTCTCACCCTCCTCCTCCCCGACCTCTTCCTCATGCACTCGAGCTGACTCTTCTCACATCCCGAACCCTCCTACCTCGACCTACACTCTACCACCAGCATCAGCAGCCGTACGCCTCGACGCACTCGCCCATTCCCTCGCCAGCTCCTTCGCCCTCGCCGATCACGGGCTCGCCCCGGCCGGCCAAGCAGCGCCAGCGTGGTCAACGCGGCGGGCGGCGCATCCACAGCCTCAAGGAGCCGCTCGAGTCGGAGGACGGCGACGAGTCGGACCTGTCGCGCGTCTCGAACGAGCCTGTGCGTCCTCGCTCGCCCCTCCCAACTCATTCCCCCTCTCTGACGCCCTGTCCTCCTCCTACGCAGCGGCGCCATCAGCAGCAGCCTCAGTCGAGCGGTCTGATCGAGGACTTTGATTTTGGGGCCGGCCTCGCGAGCTTCAACAAGCACGAGGTCTTTGAGCAGATCCGGGTGCGTCCCTCTTTCGTCCTCTCTTCCCTCGCCCGCGAAGCGTTCCATGACGCTCAAACCTGGCCTCGTCGCAGAGCAACGACGACACGGACCCGGCTCTGCGCCTCGTCGCGCACAACCGCAACCCGTCGGCCCGTCCAGCCTCGCAGGCCAAGCTCCTCCCGACCGAGTCGGTCCTGTCGCCGTCCGAGCTCGTCGCGCAGCAGGCCGAGCGCCGCGACGTGCACGCACGCGTGCGGCAGCAGGCGGCGGTGCGCGAACCCGAGGGGGCGGGAGTCGGGGACAAGGGCGGCGAGAGGAGCGCCGAGGAGAGGCTCGTCGAGGTGCAGCGCCAGGTGGCCGAGCTCGCGGTCGAGGGCGACGGCGGCGAGCTGCAGGACGGCGTCGTGACGAAGCTCGTCACGAGCGTGGGCGTCGAGGTGCCGACAGTGTCGTCGAGGCAGTGGAAGGAGGCTCTCTCGATCGCCGAGGTGCGCTCTCTTTCCCTCTTCCCGCCTCGTGCGCCATCGACCCGACCCTGACCGACGCTCCCTCGCACTTGTCCCGCAGATCGAGTCGTTCCCGACCTCGTCGCAGCGCCTCGAGGCCTCGTCGCACGCCCTGACGACCTACATCCTCACCCACCTCTCCCTGCACCACTCGCTCCTTCCGCCGCCGCCCTCGCCCACGTCCTCGTCGACCAAGCCGACTCGCCCGTCCATCTCGCTCCTCTGCAGCGCCGACATCAAGGGCTTGATCGCCCTGAGGGCCGGCACGACGCTGGCCAACCGCGGGTGCAGGGTCGTCGCGCTCGTCGAGGACGGCAGCGCGGGCTCGGGCGCCGAGGAGTGGAGGACGGCCGTCAGGGTGCTCAGCTCTGCGGGAGGCAGGATCGTGCGCGACGTCCAAGGTGCGCTCCCTCTCTCTTTCTCTATCGTGTCAGACTGTCGCCGCACGGACCCACTGACCCGGCTCGCGGACCTGCAGACCTGCCCTCGTCGGCTCACCTCATCATCGACGCCCTCTCGACGTCGCCCTCGACCCTTGACGGCGAGCGCCCATCGTCGGCGCTGACGAGCCCTCGACTCGAGTCGCCCTCGGCCTTCTCGTCCATCGGCGGCGGCTCGGCATTCGCGGCATCGGCGGCGGCCTGGGCGCAACAGCAGCAGGCCAAGGACCGTGCGCCGGTGCTGCTCAGCATCGACGTGCCGTACGGCGTCGACCCGGACAGCGGTGCGTCCCACTCTCCCTCGCCCTCTCGCCGTTCGTCACTGACCCTTCTCCCTCTTGCTCCTCCCTCCTGCCGGTCGCCTTCAACCACCTCAGGCGCTCCCATCGACCCCTCCCTCGCGCCTCTCGCCCCCTCGCACCTCCTCGCGCTCGGCCTCCCGCGCCGGGCCCTCCTCGCCCTCGGCAGCTCGCGCCCGGCCCTCGCGCTCGCCGACATCGGGTTCCCGCCGGCCCTCTGGGCGCGCGTCGGCGTCGTCGACGAGGTGGACGAGGTGAGGGGCCTGTGGGGCGTCGAAGACGTCGTCGAGCTCGAGAGGCGGTGAGCGAGGGGGGGAAGGACGGGTCGGTCGCTCTCGCTCTCTCGGTGGGGCTCTCGGTCGGCGAGGAGCGACAGGGGAGGAGGTCGTACAACTGCCCTTGCACTGAACCGCACGTCCCACACAAACACCCTCCTCGAGAATTTGCCCTCGCCCTCGCCTCCTCACCTCGACGACCGGCCCGACCCACGCCCGCCACCCTCGCCCTCGCCCGACTGGGTCGGTGCGCCCTGCAGCTTCTGGTCGACCATCTCGCGGAAGCTGGCGACGATCTCGTTCTCTCGCTTGGCCTTTTCGGCGGCCGCGAGCTGGAGGATGCCGCGCTTTTCCTCGGCCGAGATGACCTGCGACGCGACGCGAGGGCCTAATGTCAGTCGGTGTTGCTCGACAGAGAGAGAGAGAGCCAGAGAGGAACAAGAGAGAGAGAGAGAGAAGGAGAGAAGTCGGGGCGCACCTGGTTCTCCTTGCGCACACGGACGGCGTTCATCCTCTTGTGCCTGCTGCCGCTCATGACGAACCCGGCTGCTCGTACTTCTCAATCTGCTCCGTCTCCATGCCGATCTCGCCTCGGCGCGGGATGCGCTGCCCGTCGGCGGCGTACGCCGCCATGGCGGCGCCCTCGCCCGGCCGGAGCGCGCCGCCGTACGCCGAGCGCGACGCCTTGGACGAGCCGGGCCCGGTGAGCGGCATGGGCCCAACCTCGTCGTCCGAGCCGAGCGCACCGTCGCCGAGCGCCGACGTCGACGGCTTCTCGACCCACTCGTCGTCGTCGTCGCCGTTGCCGGTGCTGGCGGGCACGAGCGCTGTCGACGGGCCCGACGACTCGGCGCGCGACGACGAGTGGCGCCGCTTGGAGCGGCGGTGGCGGTCCTCGTCGGCATCCGAGTCGGACCCAGAGCGGTCGTCGTCGTCGCGGTGCGAGGCGGCCGCCGAAGCCGAGCGCTTGCGGCTGCTGCGCTCGCGCTCCTTGTCGCTGCGGCCGTGGCGGCTCGAGCGGTGCTTGGACCGGCTCGATTTGGAGCGGCGGCGGTCGCCGTCGTCCGACTCGGAGCCGGACGAGGACGAGGGCGAGGGGGAGCGGCGGCTCGAGCGGCGGTGCGACGACGACTTGTGGTGCTTCGAGTGGCGCGACGACGAGTGCTTGGAGCGCGACTTGGACTTGGAGTCGCGCGAGTCCTCGCTGCGGGAGACGGTCAGAGCGTCAGGGGGCGGGTCCATGTGAGAGGGGAGAAGGGAGGAAGAGGACGCACGGCTCGGGAGTGCGAGGCGAAGGGGGCCAGATGGTGATGCTCGAGTTGTCGCGCTCCTTGCGGCGGCTGTTGGTGGTCGAGTGTCAGTTGGGCGCGCTTGTCCAGTCTAGAGAGAGAGCAGGAGGACGCACGCCTCGAAGAACTGGTCGCCGCCTGCGCCTCCTCCAGGTCCACCGCGCCCTCGAGGCGGAGGAGGCCCGCCGGCGCCGTGTCCGCCTCGAGGGCCGTAGCCGTAGCCGTTGCCCTGGTCACCTGGACCGCCGCCCTGGTAGCCTGGTCCTCCTCCAGCTCGAGGCCCGTAGCCGCCGTAGGGCTGGTGGTGGTGGGCGGGTTCGAGTTGGCGTTCCGGGGTGAGGCGGTCGTTGCGGTGGTCGCGGCGCGGGTAGTCGTCGTAGGCGGGAGAAGCCCTGCGGTCCCCCCTGTCGTGGTCGGGTCGGGCGAGGTGAGGCGGGAGCTGGCGGTCTTCGTGGTAGTCGTGGGCGCGAGGGCGCGAGTTGCGGTCGTGGTCGGGGACGTGCTGCGTGCGGGACGGGTGGACCTGCATCGGTGCTGGGCGAGCCTGGCTGCTGTGCTCGGTCGAGAGCAGAGCAGAGCGAGAGGGCGGGAGAGAGACTCGGCACGACGAGGACGACGACGAAGCCACCTCGCCTTCCCTTCACCCAACCACCTCGAGGTGAGCTACCGACTAGCTAGTTCTCTCCCGAGACGCACAGCAGCGACTCACACACACCACCAACCCGCGCAGACTCGATGTCCGCCGTCAACGCCCTGTCGCGTCTTGCAGTGCCCGCCTTCATCGGCATCTCGCTCGCACAGGCCAGTCTCTACGACGGTGCGTCCCCTCCCTTGTGTCCTGCACCCTGTACCACTCGCTCGAACGACCGGATCGACCGCGGCGAGCGAGAGTGGCCACCTCCACCACCACCTTGGCCTCCCTCCGTCCGAGGCCAACCTCGCGCTCATCGCAGCCTCCTCGCACCATCGTGCACCCGCCAAGCCACATCAGCACGACCTACAGCACCACTGCAGAGCACCCTCACTGACTCTCGTCCCCCTCGCGCAGTCCCCGGTGGTCACCGCGCCATCCTCTTCGACCGCTTCTCGGGTGTCAAGGAGGATGTGCGTCCCTCTCTCACAAGCGCATCAGGAACCTCAGTCGCATTCAGAGACTGACCCGCGTCGTCCCCACAGGCCATCGTCGAGGGCACCCACTTCCTCCTGCCCTGGGTCCAGCGCCCGATCCTCATGGAGACCCGCATCAAGCCCCGAGTCAGTCCCTCCCCCCTCGCCCACTCCTGCGCCCCTACAGAGCCCTCGCACTGACCCTCGAGTCACGCGACGCAGAACATCTCGACGACGACGGGCTCCAAGGACCTGCAGACCGTGTCGCTCACGCTGCGCGTCATGTTCCGCCCCGACATCCGCCACCTCGCCACCATCTACCGCTCGCTCGGCACCACCTACGACGAGCGCGTCCTGCCCTCGATCGGCAACGAGGTCCTCAAGGCCACCGTCGCCCAGTTTGACGCCGCAGAGCTCATCACCCAGCGCGAGGTCGTCTCGGCCCGCATCCGCGAGGACCTCCTCAAGCGCGCCGGCGAGTTCAACATCATCCTCGAGGACGTGTCGCTCGTACGTCTCAGCCCCTCCCTCTTCCTTCCTCTCTCTCTCTCGCGGTCTCGGTCTCGGTCGAGCCGCACCAAACTGACTCTCTTTCCTCCCATCTCTGCCCCTCTCTCGCCCCACCCACAGACGCACATGACGTTCGGCAAGGACTTTACGCAGGCCGTCGAGCAGAAGCAGATTGCCCAGCAGGAGGCCGAGCGTGCCAAGTTCATCGTCGAGCGGGTGCGTCCCTCTCCTCCTCTCTCTTCCTCCTCTTGCCCGTCCTTCCTTCGCGAGTCACCTTTCAGAAGCGAATTACTGACCCGCCTCGTACGCCCGCAGTCCGAGCAAGAGCGCCAGGCGGCCGTCGTGCGCGCCGAGGGCGAGGCCGAGGCGGCCACCATCATCAGCCGCGCCCTGAGCAAGGCCGGCGACGGCCTCGTCCAGTTCAGGCGGATCGAGGCGAGCAAGGAGATTGCGGGCACGCTGGCTTCGGTGCGTCGCCGTCTCTCTTTCTCTCTCGCTCTCTTTGGCCCCGGGCCGTTCTCCTCGGGCGACGAGCACTGACCCTCTCTCTCTCGCCGCTCGCAGGGCCGCAACGTCACCTACCTTCCGGGAGGCGGCAACGTCCTCCTCCAGGTCCCCTCGCAGCAGTAGTTCCCTCCTCGTCGTCCCTTGTACCGATACTAGTAGCATCTCGCTCCTCTCCCTCTACCCCCTCTCCTCGTCGCGACGGAGCTACGAAAACCACGATGTTCCGTCTCTGTGTCGGCTGCACGACTGGCGAGCGAGCGAGAGGCGCGAGGGAGCTCAAGGCGAGGCGCGAGCGCACGAGCCTTCTTGCTGCTCTTGCTCTCGCTCTCACGGTCGCCGAAAGGCTGCTGGAGTGCCGCAGTGAGATAGTCGAGTGCACCTGCAGCTACACGCTCCTCAGCTCAGTCGAGCCTCCTGCGCTTCTCGTCCCGCTCGGCGCGCTCCCTGTCCCGATCGCGCTCGCGCTCCCTCTCCCTCTCCCCGTCACCTCCTCGCCCGCCGTACCGCTCCCGCTCGTCCCTCCCGCCCCCGCCGTACCGCTCCCGTTCCCGCTCGTCTCGCCGCGGCCCCGGCGGCGGCGGCGGGCTCCTGCTCCTGCTCCTGCGCCGGTACGCCTCGCGGTCCCTCGACCTCGAGCGCTCGCGGTCCCTTCCTCCCAAGCTCGAGCCCGATGCGCCGCCGTACCGCTCGTCCCGAGGGTCGTACCGCCGCTCGCGAGGCGGTGACCGGCTGCGACGCGGCGCGTAACGCTCGCGCTCGCGCTCCCGGTCCCGCTCGGCGCCGTACCCGATGCCCTGGCGCCGCCCGCTCGCCCCTGCACCGCTGGCGCCGCTCGGCCCGGCGGCGCTCTCGACGCCAGGAGGCGGTCGAGCGCCGCGCGAGGCGTAGCCGACGTCGCCGCCCGAGGCACGCGCCGAGGCGTTGGCGCCCGAAGCTGCGGCGCCGGTCGCCGAGGAGAACGGGTCGTTCAGCTGCGGGCAGTCGCGCTTGAGCTGCGGGGCGAGAGGGGGAGGAGGGTGTCAGTGGACGAGCTCGTGCGCGAGGAGAGAGGAAAGAGAGAGAGAGTGGGGCGCACGTGAGGTCCGCCGCACAAGAAGCACCCCGACCCGCTCGCCCCGCCACCGGCCGCGCCGCTCCCGCCTGCCCTGCCAAAGCCGCCGCTCTGGCGACTCGTGTCCTGGTCGGCCAAGTGCGTGTACTTGGTCTGGTGCGCCTTGCCAAAGTTGCGCTTCTGCATGACGGCGGGCAGGGTCGACACGTCGACGGTCGACTCGGTCGGCGCCGTGTAGTCGCGCTTGTTGAGCAGCTCGGCGATCGGCGCAGAGTCGGTGTGGAACACGCCGCGGTGGTGGTAGCGCTGGAGGAACGCTGTCAAGCGGGCGGCGCGAGAAGGAGGGTCAGTAAGGGGGGTCCGAGCGAGGGGTCCGGGCGACTGCTCGGCGAGGACGTGAAGAATGCGGGAGCGAGACAATGTCGAAGCGACGATGCTACCAGGACGATGAGGGAGAGGGAGGAGGGGAGCGCCCTGGAGAGAGGGCGGGCCCTGAACGCGAGGAGAAGGGGAAAGCGCCGACGCACCCTGCTGGCCCTTCTTCTTGTCCTTGCGCGACTGGTCGGCCCGCTGCGTGTCCTCCTTGAGCCGCAGCTCGTCCGGGAGCGCTCGGCGCGCCTCGACCTCCTCGCGCACCTTCTCGAGCCTGCGGACGTGCTCAAGGCGTCAGGCGGATCCCGGCGCGGCACGCGAAAGGGAGAGAGGGCACAGGAAAGAGAGAGAGGGATCGGGACGCACGCGTAGCGTTCCTCGCGGTCGCGCTTGAGGCGCTGCAGCTCGCGCAGCTTCCAAGCCTCGAACTCGCCCTCGGGGTCGAGGCCGTCCGTGTCGTCCACGTCCGGATGCACCTCCTGCGCCTCCTCTGCGGGTCGTTACTGAGTCAGTGGCTCGCTCCGCGAGAAGGAGGAAGAGGAAACGAGGGCGACGCACTGTCGGCGAGCTCGCGGACGATGCTGGTCGCGACGAGGTTCTTGGCCTCCTGGCGACGGCGCTCGGCCTCGGCCGCCTGCTGCGCCTCGATCGCCTCAGGGTCAAGCTCCTTCTTCTGCGTCGCCACCGTGTCGCGGTTGCGCCTGACGGGGGAAGAACGAGGTCAGTGCGGGCTGCGGAAGGAGAGAGAGGTCGAGGGGAACGGGCAAAGGCGCACTTGGAGACAAAGACGGGCTTGTACAGGGGCTTGAGCGGCTCCTCCTCCTCCGAGTCGGTCTCGTACTCGCTCGACTGTAGCGGCGAGGCGGAACGGCGCGGTCAGCGAGAGAAAGTGGGGGGAGCGGAGAGGAGGGAGGAGCAGGACGGCGGACGGACCTCGTCGTCTGCCGCAGCAGGGGCGGGTGCGCCCGGCGGGCGGAACGTAGGCTTGGCCGGTGCGGCTGCACGCTCGTCCTCGCTGTCGGTCTCTGCAGGCGGGCGAGGGAGGGTCAGTCCCGGGTCGTGGTCGAGCCGGGCTGCAGGCGGCCGACGAGGAAGTTCAGGAACGCACCGTACTCTCCCTCTGAGCTCTCCATTTGGGTCCTGCCGCTCTCGTCCTTGCCGCCAACGCGCACCTTGCCGTCGTGGACCTCGACCTGCTTGAGGGCGACGTTGAGCGAGGCGTGGTTCTGCTGCTTGGCGGTGCGGTGCTGCGGTGCGCTGAACTCGGCAAGGTCCTGGTCGGCGTCACCGTGGTCGTCGTCGTCGCGCTCGTCGTGCTGCTGCTGGTTGTCGTCGTCGTCGACGTCCGAGTCCGAGTCGGCGACGGGGACCGGGGCTTTGCCCGGGCGGTAGCGGGCGACCGGGCGCAAGGGCTGAGTCATCTTGGGCGGCATGGCGCTGTCGCTGGCGGTGAGCGCTGCGTTGAAGCGGGGCAGGAGCGAGATGAGGACGTTGGCTTCGACCAAGGCTCCGCTCTCGCCTCGGCCGCCTGCTAGAGCGCTTCTGGTCCGCGAGACTAGACCATAGAGCACCTGCCATGGTACCGCACCGACATGCGCCGCTCCCCGAGCTGTACCGCCTCGCCGACCCGGCTCCCCTCCTCGACCTCGTCCGCCCGAACCTCCTCGACGCACTCCCGCTCTACTCGACCTTGCAGACGCCAGGTCTCGCCACTCCACTCTACGCCTCCTTCCCGTCCTTCGACCCCGACGGCAAGCCCCAACTCGTCGACGCCGCCCAACCCGACCTCTGGCTCGCCCTCGTCGACCTCGGCAACCAGCTGCGCTTCTTCTGCTCGTACGAGGCTCATGACCACCTCACCGGCGACCAGGTCGCACAAGGAGAAAGCCTCGTCGTCGGCGCCCTGACGAGGTACCTCTCAGAGCACCGCAACGACCGCGACCGGGCGTCCTCCTCTCTCGCTCGCCCTCTTCCTCCTCCCACCTCGACAGCCTTCACTGACTCGCAGCGCCCACACAGGCATCAGTATCGGCGCCATCCCCGACACTTGGACGTCCTGCATCGCTCGCGCCTTCTCGCAGCCCTTCTCGGCGTCCAGGATCCACTACCTCCCGCTCGACGAGGTGCCCAGCACAAGCGGCGGTGCGGTATTGCCCGGCGGGATCGTCTGCACCGAGGGGAGGGAGGAGGATATCGAGGAGGTGAGTCGCTCGACCTTCGCATCGGGAGGGCGGGCTCCTCAGGAGCCATGCCCAGTCGTTGAGGACGGTGGCAGAGATCTCTGACACCCCTCCCTGCCTCGCAGATCCTCTCGACGTCCGAGGTCCCTCATCCGCCTGCCTACCTGTCGACTCGCCTCGCCCACACGTCCGTCCTGCGCCAGCTCCTCTCGCCTCCCTCGCCTTCGCCATCGCCAGCCCCTTCCTCCTCCTCCTCCAGCCCCGACGCCGCCGAGCCGCCGTCGCGCATCCTCGCCCACTGTACGACGCACCGCGACGGCTCGATCGGCACGCTGCACGTGGCGCCCTCGGCTCGACAGCGCGGGCTCGGCCAGCTCGTGCTCCTCGCTCGGGCGCGCGCCATGGCCTCCCCCTCGTCTTCCTCGTCCACCTCAGCCGCCAAGGCGGACGAGCCGCCACCGCCACTGAGGGACGCGCCCGTCTTCTGCTACGTGCACCGCGAGAACGAGGCGAGCAACGCGCTCATGCGCCGTGCGGGCATGCGGATCGCGAGGGACGGCGCCGAGGTGTGGTGGGCGAGGGTGCGGCTGCCGCTGCGGAATACTGGGTTCGAGATGGACGAGGACGGGCCGTAGAGACGGTGCATCGTCGCTGTGTGTGGGTGCGAGTGGCTTGTCGTCGGCGAGGTCCGAGAGCTGAGAGCGCCATTCTCAGCAGCCTCTCGCTCGACAGTCTACGTGGACTCCTCGGTCGTCTGAAGCAGTCATGTAAGCTCTCGCGCACGAACAAGGAAGCACGCGAGAGCGGTCACAGGCGCTTCGTCGAGGCGGCCACGCGCCATCTCCTCCTCGACAAGCTCTCGGCCACGTCTTGCTGCCACTTGGACTCGCGCGATAGACTGCGCCGTTGCTCTACAGGTGCGTCGTCCCCCTCCTCTCTCACAGGAGCAAGCTGACGGCCGCTCCTCCCCCTCAAACAGAGCGCCTTCCCTCGAGATGTCGAGTTCCGGCGGGTTGAGCGTGTCGGTCAGCCCAGGGGCGAGCGCCTTCTTCGCAGGCGAGCTCTTTACGGCCACCGTCACACTGCGCAACACGCTCCCGCCCTCAACGCCTCGTCCTCCTCCCTCGACCTCGTCGCCTGCCCCCCCACATGCGCCTCGCCCTCCTCCTCCCCGACAAGCGCACGCGGGACACGCCCGAGCAGCGTCGTCCGTCACGCCGTCCTCGTGGCAGCGCCCGCCCCTCACGCCGCAGCGCGACCGCTCCTCGCCGGGCTACTTCGACTCGGCCGGCCCTTCCTCGTCGCCGGCGCGAGCCTCGCCGCATGGCTCGACGCTCCACCCGAGCCTCAGCGCAGCAGCAAGCGCATCGACCTCTCACCTCCCGAGCCCGACTTCCCCAACCGCCGCCCGCCGCATCACCTCGGCCTACTCGCCCTCGCTAGCCCCCGCCGCCTCACCCTCGTCCGCCCTCGCCGACCCTGCGCTCCCGACGCGCAAAGGCCTCATCGGCACTGCGCCAACATCCGCTCCTGCGTCGGGCGGCGCACTAGGTGCAGGGCCCGGCGCCGGGCTGTACGCCAACGGGCCACGCCGGCCGGGCATGCTCGGCGCCGCAGGGCGAGGGCATGCGCGCGCGCAGAGCATGGCCGTCAGCTCGCCTGACTTGCGCCTCGGAGGTGCGGCAGGTGGGGGCGGGGCAGGACCGGGCGCGAGGAACTTTACGGCGCCGGCGCCGGCGTTGGCGCAGAGAGGGTACTCGGCGGGGCCGTTGGGCAACGGGCGACGTGCGGGCAAGGACGACACGGGTGCGTCCTCGTTCTCTCGCTCAGACTCTACTGCAGAATACTAAGGCAGAAGCCGCGCAGGTCCGCCATCGAGCGACGAGATGCCGTCCCCCTCCGACAGCCCTCATGCCGCTCCCGACTTTCCCGACGACGCCGCCTTCCCCGTCTCAGCCTCGACCTCGTCCGCCGCACCGCCCATCTTTCCGCGCCGTCCGACGTTCGGCCATCAGCGCACGCCGTCCCACCTCGGCTGCCCGGGCGCCACCGGCGCGCTCTCGCCCTCGTCGCTCACCGGCGCCAGCGCGAGTGCCGGGTCGGGCAGCATCTACGGCTCGGGCAACGCGCGTGCACGTATCTCGACGTTCACGCTCGCGAGCCAGTCGGACAGCGAGTCGGACGACGAGCGCGACCCGGCGGGCGCAGCGGCGCTGAACGGCCGAGGCGGGCTGTACGGCGCACGAGGCCAGGACGAATCGCCCTCGGCGGCGTCGGGCTACGCGCGCAGGTTCTTCTCGGCGCCCGCAGGACCCGGTCCCACGTCGTCGTCGTCGTCGTCGCGCGCGCCGCTCGGGCCTTCGCCGCCGGACGAGCCCGCGCACGACCCGAACACGATCTCGGTCCTGTGGGCGTTCGCGCACCTCGAGGGCGCGTTCGAGGTCGACGAGAGCCTGATCAAGCCGGCCGAGTTCCTCGAGGTCAAGCGGCTGCTTGCCGGCGGGCAGGGCGGCGTCGGCGTCGGTGGAGGGACGCTCGAGGAGCGCCGGACGCAGGGTGGGTGGAGGAGCTGGCTGTTCAGCGGTGGAGGAGCGGGAGGGTCGGTGCAGGGCGGGGCGAGTGGGCCGGGTTCAGGGAGGGCGAGGGGCAGGGCGGACGAGGAGGCCGAGGGCGCGGCGAGCCTCGAGGAGAGGAAGCGGCTCGCCGTCGAGGAGCGCGCCGTGCCCATGCTCAGCTGCCCGCCGAGCATCCTCGGTGTCGACGTCGTCCTCAAGCCGGGCGAGAGCAGGAGCTGTGGGTCGAGACGTTCCGCTTCTCTGCCCGTGCCCAGCGTCGTCAAGACACTGACATGGGCTTCTGGCTCTTCTTGCGCGCAGATACTTACACGCTCCGCATCCCTGCCGACCTACCGCCCTCGTTCCGCGGCAAGGCGATCAAGTTCAACTACCACCTCGTTGTCGGCACGCACCGCATCCTCCTTTCTCCCTCGACCGCCCACCACGACGCGCCTCGCGCAGGAGACGCGCACGGTAGTGTCAGCAGGGTTATGCGGGTGCCTCTGCGAGTGTACAACCACGTCGGCGGTGCGTCCTCTTCCTCGTCGTCGCCGTCGTCGCCCAAGAAGGCCTTTACTGATTTGTTCCCTCACCCTCGCGCAGTGACCGGGGCTCGCCCCTTCTACGACCTCACCAACCCCGTCATCTTCCAGCGTGACGAGGCGACTGTCGCCGAGGCCGCCCCGTCGTCCCGCCTCGCGGCGTCGGCGAGCCGCACGACCAAGCCGGCCCAGCTCGAGCTCGCCTCGGCGCCGAGCCCCGCCCTCGACGCGCCCTCGGGCAAAGCCGACTTCGAGTCGTACGCCTCGACGCTGCTCGCGAGCGTCGTCGGCCTGTCGCCCGACCTCGGGCCCGCCTCGAGCACGTCGGCCGGCCTGTCGCCGACGCTCGAGCCCGTGCGCTCGCCGAGCATCATGGAGGCGCCGCCCGCTCTGCGGCCCGAGATGAGCTCGCATCGCGGTGGTGGCGGGCAGTCGTTGGGAGGGACCGGCGGCACGGCGATCGAGGGCTTCGGCGTCGAGGAGGAGAGCGGCGGGTGTAAGGCGGCGGTCGAGATCGTGTCGCGCAACTCGCAGAAGGGTACGTCCTCCTTCTCTCTCTTCTCCTCCTCTGCCTTTTCGCTCCCCATGAAGGCGACCTGCGCAATCGTCCTGACCTCCTCGTCGCCGCTCGCAGTCTCGTACGACATCAACAAGGACGGCTACCAGGTCGCGAGCCTGACGCTCGTCAAGTCGGCATACCGCCTCGGCGAGACGGTCAATGGGTCGGTGCTCATCAACGGCGGCGAGGGCCGGGTTCTGCGAGTGCGTCCCCTCCTTCCCCTCTCGCCCGCTCCTGTCCGGCCGTACTGATTCTCCTCTCGCCTGCAGGTCTCTGCACGTCTCGAGACGCACGAACTCGTCGAGACGAGCATCTCGACGCTGCCCGCTCCGCGCATGCGCCAAATCACGCGGCGCCAGCACGCCGAGCATCACGAGATGGTCCTCGACTCGGCCCGCATCGGCTTTGCGCTCGCCATCCCGTCCGGCGCCACGCCCGATTTCGGCACGTCGGGCGTCAAGCTCCAGTGGTCGGTCAAGCTGTCGTTCCTCGTCATCCCGCCGTCGCCGGACGCGCCTGTCGGGTCGTCGAGCGGGCCGCCGTCTCGCCGAGGTACGCCGACGAGCAACGGCGCAGCGACGCCTCCTCGCTCTCAGCAGGGCGGCGGACACGGTCGCAGCAAGTCGTTCGCCTACGGCTTCGAGCCCGCCGTCCCTCTCACACTCCCGCCACCACCCATGATCCTCCCCTCGGGCGCCGCGCACCTCATGCCCGTTCCGCACCCTCCCTCGCCCGACCCGACAGCCGCCAACGCTCAGCAACCCGTCCCTCACGTCTCGTACCGCGCCGTCCCCGACCTCGGCTTCGTGCCCGTCCCGTTCTCGAGCGCGTCGTCAGACAAGGCGACGAGCGCGCCGCCAGCCATGGGCCCGCTGCAGAAGACAGCCCGGGGCGCCATGCACCGCCCGCAGCCGAGCATAAGCTCGGGCAGGGCCATGGCTGGCGGGGCGAGCAGCGTCACGGGTGCGGGCAGCACGGTCCTCGTCCCGGCAAAAGTCGAGACGGTCGAGTGCTCGATCCCGATCAAGTGCTACCCAGGGTGCGTCTCTGTCTCTCTGTCTCGTCTCGTCTCTCTGTGTGCGCAACGGAGCCCTGACGAGCGTGCCCACGCAGCAACACGCCGTTCCGACCGACCGTGAGCGTCTTCGAGGCGTGATCGGCCTTCTCGCGCACCTCTCACTCTTTCTTGAACAGATCTGCACGTCCACCTCGTGCAACGCAGCTCTTCTGCGCTATTCTCTCGATGTGCCAGGGTCCTGCGAGCGCGAGAGAGAGTTTCCTGAGAAGCTGCTTGTCGACCTTCTCAAACCGAGAACGAGACGCCGAGAGAGCTCGAGACGGACGCGAGCGTGTACGAGAGGCACAGACAGTGAAGTACATCTCTCCTTCTCTACACGGATCGCAGGCAAGCCCGCCGCCATGTCCTCGCCCTTGCTCGCCGCTCGGACCCCCTCGCCGCCTCCACGTCCACCACGACGACGCCCGCTTCTCTCGCCCTCGCGCATCGTCTCGCCTCCGTCAAGCGACCGTCGTCACCTCGACCGCCGCCGCCTCAAGCGCCGCCCTGAGCCCGCCGTGCGGCCCCGTCTCGTCACGCCGAATCTCGCCAAGTCCGTGCCCGACCTCGTCGCCGACCCTGAGCGTCCTCAGCCCCGCCGGACGGTACGAGCTCATGAGGTAGACGGCGACGTCGGCCGGGTGGAAAGCGTTGGTGACGAGCGAGATGTGCTGGATCTGGCGCGGGATGGCGTACAGGAGGGTTTTCGCCGTCGGCGCAACTTGGTGAGGCCGCATGGGCTCGAACCGGTCCAGGGAGGCCGAGCGCATCGGGTTGAAGACCGAGAGCGTGCCCGAGACGGCGAACGACTTTAGGAACGGGAGCGAGCTGGCCACGCCGAGGGCGACGACCGCCGCCTGGAAGACCGAGTCGTACGGCGCGGCGCCGCGAATGGGCGAGACGGCGAACGTGAGGTGCTCGAGGCGGTAGCACGCGCCGAGGTTGAGCCCGGCGAGGTCGTGCCACAGCGGCAGGCGGAGCCCGACGAGCTGGTGGACGAACGGCGCCGTGAGCGGTCCGAACAGGCCCGGGTCGAGGTGCTCGTCGACGGCGAGGCTGAGCCGCGTCGACTTCTCTCGCGGGCTCAGTACGCCTGCGCTCGCGACGTAGGTAGCGTCGAGGCGCTCGAGCGTCGAGAACGCGGCCGGGTAGGTCCACGTCAGACCGGCGTACTCGCTCGACCAGGCCAGGTCTTGAAGCGGCGGATCCGGACCCTCGGCGACGACAGGAGCTTGAGCAACGCCATGCCGATGTAGTCGGTCTCGATCGCGTCGACGTTATGGAGGTCGCCGAGGAGGAGCGCGATGGCGGGTTCCTGGACGAGTGCGGCGTCGTCGAGCCCAAGCTTGACCGACTTGACCGACGCACGCAGTCTCGGGTACCACAGGAGCGTGTGGAGCGCGGTGCCGGACCGCACGCCGTTGTAGGCGCACAGGCTGACGTGCGAGTACAGGAGAGACTCGGCGAGCGGGCGGTACCGCTTCGAGAGGCGGCACAGGCTCAGGAGCGTCGCCGTGCGGTTGTGCGCGAGGTCGTCGCAGCACTCGATGACCTTGAAGACGACGTCCTCTGGGACGCGACGAGGTTGAATGTTTGAAGAGACGTCGGGCGCCGAGGGCTCGACCGCGCGAGAGGACGCCGAGCGCAAGGTGAAAGGCATGCCGGGTCTGCGTGAGTCGGACCGTCAGTGAGAGCACAGCGAGAAGGCATTGACGAGACGGAGGAGCGAGAGGAGGACGTACTGCTCGAGGACGACGAGGGAGACAAAGAACGAGCGAGATCCGAACGGGCGCGTGCGCACTTGCAGCGAGAGTAGGACGAGCGACGAGGTGTCGCGCCGGGGCACACGCGGTCGCAGCAAACGCGGCAACGACTTCGACGAGTGGTACGAAGCAAGGAGAGAAGCGGAAGCCGGACGAGCGCGACCTCCTCTCGCACCCGCGGACTTTCCGAACCGGCTCGAGCGCGTGCGCGGGCACTGCTGCCCGATACTCTCCATCCAGCGAGCCTGGCGGCGACGAGAGAGACAGAAAGGACCGTGTTGCAGTTCGAGAGAGCGAGTGGCGACAAAGGGGTCCGTGCAGGCAAGGTCGGGGAAGGGGAAGAGGGAGGGCGAGGCGGACTCTACGCAAAGATAGCGGCGCCGCCGAGGCCGACGGCGGCGATGGCGGCGAGACCGGCCAGGAAGGGCGAAGCAGAGAGCGAGACCGCGGCCGAGTCGCCGCCGCCGACAGCTGCGACAGGGAGGACGAGGGGAGAGAAGCTGTCAGTTCACACCCGGTCAGGCTGCGGGGTGGGGAGGAGGACATGCTCGACGCACCGGCCGTAGCCTTGTCGATGCCTTCGCCGATAGCGCTCGTCGCCTTCTCTGCGACGCTGCCGATCGCGCTCGTCGCCGTCTGTGCCGCCCCCGCCGCGCCGCTCGTCGCCTTAGACGCGACGCTCCCGACGTCGCCCGACTCCCACGCCGACTCGGCAGCCGACGCCAATGACGTGGCGACCGAGGCGATGGCGGACGTCGCCTCGGAGCCCTGTGAGGCGACCCAGGACGTGGCGTCGGCGCCCTCGGAGGCGGCCCACGAGGTGGCGTCGGCGCCTTGCGAGGCGGCCCACGAGGTGGCCTCGACGAGAGAAAGTGTCAGAGCTGTGAATGCGGCGTCAAGGGAACTAGAAGAGGGAGAGAGAAGGGGACGCACCTGGTCGACGTTGGAAGCGATCGCGTCGGTCGCGCCGTCCCACGCACCGTCGGCCGTCGACGCAACCTCGTCGGCCACGCCAGTCGTGTCGGACCACTCCTCGCTCTGGCTGTCGCGAGGGAGGAAAGAGTCAGTCAGGGTGAGGAGGAAGGAGACCGTGAGAGGAGGAAAGGGGACGCACGCCGAGACGACGGCGCACAGGAGCGCAGGGAGGGCAAGCTTGAGGAAGTGCATGTTGAGGTGTCGAGTTTGAGTAGCCGGAGTGGAAGACTGAGAATGCGCGAGCTAGGGAGAGCAAGGGACAGGGAGAGCGAGGGAGGAGGAACAGGAGAGGGGAGGGCCGACGCCACGCGGACCGGGCACCATTTGGCGCTAGCGGCTCGCGGGCGCACGCACAGGGGCGCTGACGCGGACAGGAGGCAGACCAGCGAGGAGCGAGCGTTGGTCGGCGGACGCAGAGCGGTGGCCTCCTCTCTGACGAGAAAGCGACGAGCATCGCTCAGGGGAGCACAGGGCCGCGTGTGGCCGCCCGCAAGCAAGTACGGAGCAGGACGAACGAGCAGACCGAGCAGCACAGCCAGCGAGAGGCGAAAACGAGGCGTGTGACGAGCCGTCGAGGTGGTCGAGCGGGGTAGGCAGCTCCTCGCTCCTCTCTCGCACCCGAGCAAGCTCTTGGGCTGAGCGATGGACCTCGACCCGACCCTGTACTCGCCCCACAACGACGCCCCAGCGCGCACGCCCTCGCCGCCTCGCGCCAACGCTCCCCTCCCGGCCTTCGACCTCCCCTCGGCTCCTCGTCCCTCCGTGTCGCCCTCCGTCTCGCGCGTGTTCCAGAAGAAGCACACCGACGCTGCGCCCGCCATGAGCAAAGGCCTCGACCTCTCGGTGCCCCCGAGCCCGCACCGCCACGACTCGCTCGCCTCTGCCTCGTCGTCTCAGGTGGGGGCACACTCCTCCCCTCGCTCGTCGCCCGTCTGCCACGCGCCTCGAGACTGACACCGCACCCTCGCACGCAGGACGATGCTCGCGACACGGCATCGGCGCGCGACAACATCCAGGCCCTCGTCTCGGCCGGCCAACGCGCGCTCGGCACCAACTCGTCGTCGTCCACCCCGCCGTCCCTCGCCATGTTCATGGGCGGCGGCGCCCAGCGTCGCACCCACCGCATCGGCACGGGCATGACCGAGCAGGAGAAGGAGGAGACGGAGCGCCTCGAGCGCGAGATGGCCGCGACGAGGGCCAAGTGGGGCGACAAGGGCGCCCAGGGCGACGCCGACCCGCCGAGGGGCGGCCTCAGCCTCGCCGACCTCATGAAGGGCGGCAAGGGCACCGCGAGCGCGTCGCCCGTCGCCGCAAAGGTCGCGCAGCGCTTCCACGCCGAGCCGGAGCGGCCCTCGAGCGCCCCCGCCGCCGCGCCCGCCAAGTCGCCCGTCGACGCACAACCTCTCGTCGTCGAGGCCAAGATCGTCTCGCGCTCGCCGCCCGCCGAGACAGAAGAGCTCGCGGCGCCGCAAAAATCCGCCTCGGCCCCTCCTCCGGCCGACGCGGCCGCCAATCCCTCCCCTCCTCCTCCTGCCGCCAGCACACCCGCTCCCACCGCCTTCACCGCCGAGCCCGAGACGGCGACACTCCCGCGCTCGAAATCGTTCGGCCTCGGCGCCGGCGCGAGCAACACGCTCACGCGCCTCCAGTCGTCGGGCGTCGTCGCCGACCGCCTCAAGTGGACCGAGACGCTCCAGCAGCCCGACGCGGGCGACGCGCCTCCCGCGCAGCCCTCGGCGCCGCCGAGCCCCGAGAAGCGCCGCAGCGTCCTCGAGCGGTGGGGCCGCGACGAGCCGAATGCCGGTGCGCCCGCGAGCCCGAGTCGCCAGCGGAGCTTTGCGCTCGAGGCGGGCGCGGGCCGCGACGAGGTCCGCAAGGCCCCCGAGGACCTCTTCAGCGTCAAGGGCGGCGAGGACAAAGCGTCGTCGGCCGTCCCGGCTCCCGCGCCGACGCCGTCGTCCCCGGCCAAGTCGTCCTACTCGAAGCCGTCGTGGTCGGCGGCGCCGATCGGCGTCAAGGAGCCGTCGAGGGTCTTCTCGCCGCCGCCAGTCGACGATGACGACGAGGCGGCGTCGCCCCCTGTGCGACACACGCGCGGCGTCGCCCTGCCCGGCCTCGGCCCGAGCGGCTCGAGCGCGCCCAAGCCCGCGCCGTCCACCTCGGCGCGGCCCGCCCCGCTCGCCTTCCCGTCCGAGCCCTCGTCGCCCGTCCGCACGCGCACCCAGTCGAGCGACCTCGCGCCCGCGTCGCCCGGCCGCCCGTCGGTGCGCGCGGCGGCGCAGCGGTGGGGCCAGACGGCGGCGCAGAGCGCGGCCGAGAAGAGCGAGGCGCTCCAGGCGCTCAAGGCGAGCTACGGCGTCAAGCTCGGCCCGACAAGGGGCGCGACGATGCCTGCCTCGTCGGCGTCGGCGTCATTGCAGGAGAGGAGGAGCGAGGTCGAGGCCCCGGCCAAGAGCAAGAGCGTCGAGGTGCCCGCGCATGCGCCTGCGCCCGTGCCGCAGCAGAAGGAGGCGGAGCCTGCCCGAGCGCCTGCCGCGGCGCGTACGGCGTCGCCCGCACCCGAGGTCAAGCCGGCGCCCTCACTCGCGCCCGCACCTACCGCGGCCTCTCGCTCCTCGCACGGGTCCGACAAGCCCACCACGGCGCCGGCCTCGACCACCCGTACCCTCGCCGACGACGTCGTTGCCGCGCTCCTCGCGCCCCGGCCCGTCGCGCACCTCCCGCCGGGCGAGGTCCTCTCGCTCGACGTCTTCCACCTCAACTCGCCGTCAGACGACCCGCACCCGATCGACCACAACCACATGCTGTTCGAGAGCGAGGTCGTCGGTGTCGTGTACCGCGCTGCAGCGCCTGAAGGCGAGGGCGACGAGGGCATCTTGACGAGGACGTGGGTGTGGAGGGGCAGGGATGCGCAGGAGACGGCGAGGACCGAGGAGCGCATCGCGCGCTTGGCGGAGAAGACGGGGACGACGCCGGTCGAGGTGCAGGCTGGAGCCGAGGGGGCAGAGCTCGCCGAGGCGTTCGCCGGGCAGCTCACCGTGTGCAGGGTACGTCGCTCCCTCCCTCTCTCTCTCTCTTCATCTACTCGAGCAGCATACTGATATTCTCGATGACCTACAGGGTGCGAGGGACGCGTTCGACCACCTGGCGCAGCGCATGTTCTCGGTCCAGTCGCACGACGATGCCGTCTTTGTCGAGGAGGCCGACGTCGTGCGTCCCTCTTTCTCCTCCCTCTCGTCCTCCGTCAGCGCGCTCACGCCCGACCAACCTTCGCCTACAGACGATCCGCACCCTCTGCTCGGGCTACGCCACCGTCTTTTCGTCGCTCGGCGAGGTGTACGCCTGGCTCGGCGAGGGCTCGACCGACCTCGAGCGCCACGCGGCGTGCGAGTTCGCCGAGTCGCTCGCCGACGGGAGGAGCGTCGAGGTGCTCGCCGAGGGGGAGGAGACGGCGCTCTTCTGGCACCAGCTCGCGGCCGATGGGGCAGAGTACGCCAACGCGCATGTGCGTCCCTCTTTCTTTTTCTCTCCTCCCTCCCAGAGCCTCTCGCACTTTCTCTCGCTCCTCCGAGACCCACTGACACATCCCTTGCGTGCTCGCAGTACTGGCGCTACCGCCCTCACCACCCGCAAACCACCTCGGTCGTCCGCTTCTCGCCCTCGTCCTCGGACCGCTTCTCCCTCCTCCCGACGCCCGCCCTCTCGCCCGACCACGTCTCGCTCCTTGACGCCGGGTTTGCCGAGAGCTGGGTCGTCGTGCCGGAGAAGACGCTCGTCGAGAAGAAGGGCGACGTCGAGCTGGCGCTCGAGGCCGCCGAGAAGCTCGCGGCCAAGTGGGAGGACCGGGGCTTTGGCGCTCGCACGCCGTTCCACGTGCGTCCACCTCTCTCTCTCGTTCTCGTTCTTGTTCTCGTTCTCGGCGCCCCGTCCGCGCCGGCGGGTCCAATTCGCCGCACCTCGCTCACGCCCTTGCCTTCCCGCAGGTTCTCCTCACGCCCTCGCTTCTTCCGCGAGACCTCCCCTTCCTATCGCGCTCCCTCGACCTCTCTGCGCTTAACGTCGGCGCAACCCCTCGCAAAATGCGGGTCTACACGGCGCAGGAGGCGCGCGACGAGTTGTTCTAGACGACGAGGAGAGGCGGTTTGAGAAGGTCGCGGTTTTATACTTTGTGCAACTCGAGCGGTATGCGTTCCCGAGATAGCCTCGTACTCTCTGCGCACTCGAGGGGAGAGAACGCTCGGTAGCTCGAGGCGCTCACGCTTTTCTGCCTCGCGAGCAAGAGCACCGAGCGGCAGATTCGCTCGCGCATGCTCGGCTTTGCTGTGCCTCTCGCGGCCACTCTCGCTCGCCCAGGACGACACGCTCGTGGAACGGCGACTGCAAATTCGAGACTATAGGAGAGAGAGGGTGCGACGACGACAAGGGAAGAACGAGGGGAGGGACAGGTACGTGCACAAGAACGAGGCGGCAGGAGAGGGGCGCTTTTGGTAGATGCTGTATAGATGCGGGCGAGGAACGACGTCTGGATGCTGTATGGCGGAAGATGTACGAGGAAAGGACGAAGGGAGGACGGCTCGAGGGAGGGAATCTAAGGAGAAGGGTAGTTGGCGGCAAAGGTCTGGAAGAACGCCTCGAACGAGTCGGGCGACATGCCGTAGCCTGCCGGTGGGATCGAGAGCGACTCGTGTTGCGGTACCTGGACGTCGCAGGCCGAGTTGTCGGGCTCGGGGAGGGCGGGAAGGGCCAGCGCCGGCTCGTCCGAGGACGACGAGGTACCGAGGAGGGACGGGTCGAACGGCGACGAGGCGGCCGCCTCGCTGAACGGGAACGAGGCGAGGAGGTCCTCGTAAGTGAGGGGAGGAGGTGGAAGGAGGGTCGACTCGGCGACGACGGGGAGAGGCGCAAAGTAGGCGGTTGTCGACGGCGGCGGCGTCAGGACGTGGTCGAAGCCCGACAGGCCGGCCGGCGCCGACTGCGGCGGGTTGCAGAAGTCGGTGAACAAGGCCGGGTCGAGCGACGCCATCGACGACGACGTCGCCGGAGCGTCGGTCCAGACGAGCGGCGCCGACCGGAAAGTAGTCCACGCCTCGGACGCCGCCGTCGACGGCGGCAGGAAGACCGACTCGAAGTGGCTGCTCGTCGCCGTAGACGGCGTGGTAGGGAAGCCTGCGTAGGCGGACGAGGGCGAGATGGGCGAGCCGAAGCCGGAAAACTGGATGGCCGGGAGGAGCTCGCCGAGCGGGTTGGCGCCGACGAGGCCGGTCCAGGCGTCCGACGTCGACCACGTCGAGCCTTCGACGGCGGCGTGCATCGAGGTCGAGGCGCCGTCATCGAGCGAGTGCTCGAGCTTGGCCTTGGCGGAGGAGCGACGAGCCGGCTTCGGGCGAAACGCGTAATCTGCACGAGGCCCGAGCAGCTCGGTCAGGCTCGAGTATTCTAGGCGAAAGAGTGGACGAGGACGCACCAGGATACCGTTGCGCGTGAGCCTCCTTCTCCTCGGCGGCCCGCCGAGCGTACATCTCGCGCACCTCGACCGACTCGGCCTTCCACATGGCCGCGATGTGTCGAGCTGCGACGTCGAGGGACCGTCAGAGTATGCTCTTGAGAAGGTTTGAGCGAGAGAGAGTGACGCACACAACTCGGCCTGCTGGGGCTTTGAGCTGTCCGACTCGTCGCGCGCCGCCGAGAGCTCCTTGAGGCGGGCCGAGCGGTACAGGAAGAACGAGTTTGGCGGGCGCGGGATGTACCCGTCGGGCTTCTTGGTCGTCTTCTTGCGCTTGCGACTCGGCGAGTCGACAATGATGTCGTCGGCGCGGCATGCGCTCGTGGACGCCTCGGCGACGGCCGATGACGTGTCCGACAGGAAGGGTGACGGGTGCAGGGGCGCAGAGGTGACGGCGACGGAAAGGTCGGATAGGGGAGCGAGGGATGCACGGGTTGGACAGGACGAGTCCGACGCCGAGCGGAGGAGGACGCTCGGGAAGCCCGGCCCAGTCCAGGCGGTCGGCGCCGCCGGGTTGACGAACGCCGGGGCCGTCGACGAACTCGACGTGTCGCTGTTGACCGATGCAGCGCTGGTGCGCTTCCTCGAAGCCCGAGTGCGACGCGGCGGGCTCTTGAGCGTCGCGAGGGCCGCCTCGAACGGCGACGGCGGGACGCTCACCTGCGACGAGGTCCGTGCCATGGGCGAAGGAGCTGCGAGGCTCGTCGGCGTCGGGAAGTCGGCCTTGCTGTACAGGTTGGGCGAGGTCGAGGGAGGAGGCGTGCGCGCGTCGGAGCGGTGGGAGGAAGGTGCGGCGGCGACATTGCTGCGGGACGCAACCGCGAGCACGTCGTCCCACCGGATGCCGATGGCGCCGTCGCCGCTGGGTGAAGGTGGGCAGGTCTGCATGCCGGGTGCCTGATCGTAGTTCTGGCGGCGGTAAGAGGCGAGGAGGCGGAAGGCGAGCCGCTTGACGAGGCGTGAATGGAGCGCTCGACGACGGCCTCGCGGTGTCGTCTTTGGACGGCTGCAGAAGTGGCGGGTGCGGAACGTTCGTCAGCTCGCAGGCTCGTTGGCCACGGAGAGGAGAAAGTGAGACGCACAGCTTGATCTCGCGCGAGAGCGGGCGACCGGTGCTCGTCGACGAGGAGCAGGACGAGAAGGCCGCGATGGCGGGCGAGGCTCGAGTCGGTGAGGGTGGTGGATGCGGGTGGTGCAGAGGATAGGGCGCAGGTGGAGCTGGTCGAGCTGTTGGCCCCAGGCCTCGGGGAGATGAAGCGGAGGCGGGCGGAGGCGAGGCGATTGAGGAGGCTCGTGCGAGGCGCGCGCGCTCGTTTCCTGCTCGTCGCGGGTTGCGGGAGGAGTGGGAAGGGGAGGGAGCTGTAGCGAGCGTGCAATGCTGGCGGTGGACGAGTCGGGACGTAGCTCCGGGCGAGCCGCAGCCTTTGACATCGGTCTCGAGACCGACCATGAGTGCGGTCCTTCCAAGGAAGACAAAGGCGCGCCCGCACTCGCCGGCCCGGCGCCAGCGATCTCACGGGGAACAGAGCGAATCAGGTCTCGCAAGGTGAATGCCGAAGGGCACCAGAATGTGTAACACGCACTCGGCCGGGCGCGCTCGATCAAGCTGTTCGCTTCGCGCCGCCTCGACTCGAAGTTTCCGGCGCCGCGAACGTGGGCTCGCGTGCTTCCTCGAAGCATTGTCGGCGTGCCGAGCGCTGGGCAGGCGCGCGCGGGAAGAAACGCGGCGACACGAGCGGCTGCAGCTGGTTCGACGCGGACGAGAGAAAGAGGGGACCGAGCGTCGGGCGAACGTACGGACGGCCAGCGTCCATCCCGCGCATGCCGTCAGCCTCGCAAGCGAGCAAAGCTTTGGCGGCCCCGGCCGGCAAGCTGCAGCCCGTCCTCCAGCGCACCGGCCTCGTTTAAAAGCGGCTCGCGCTGGGCAGCCCTGGCAGGGGACGGCGAGCGGAGGAGGAAGCCGACGTTCCGGGTGAGGCCACGCGGGCCGACCTGCACTTTAGTTAGTGGACGCCGACGCCGGCGCCTCGTTTCGAGGCTTGTCATCAGACGGAATGTTGGCGAGAATCCGGGGCGCGAGCGCGGGGGTGAATGGCCATTGGCGGTGGACGGCGACGACTCGACGAGGACGGCAGCTGCTGCGGTTGCTCCTGGAGCTGGACGAGCGAGCCACGCCGTTGCCGACCACGAGGCTGCGCTCAAGCGAGCTTGCCCAGCAAGGAGAAGCGAGTGCGAGCGGCGACGAAGCCGACGAGCGAGAGACTCTCGCCGGGGACGACGCTGGTCGCGCTTGTCCGCTGCCACGGCTCGCTCGCTCCCTCGCTGAGCAGCGAAAGGGCGCGCACAGGCCATGCCTCCCACCGCGCGCAAGCGTGTCAAGCACGCGTCCACGTCGAGCGCCGCAGTGCCGTCGCTTGTCGACGCCGTCGCTCGCCTTCGGGCCCAACTCGCCTACGTCGACCAGCTCTCGTCTGCCGACTCGCCGGCCGAGCTCGATCGGGAGCTCAACACCCTCGCCGACCGCCTGCGCACCTACGAGGCGGCCGCAGGGGCGGGCGGCGACGTCGACCGAGTCGCCGTCGCTGGGTGGAGCGACGAGCTCGACCACAAGGGCACGCAGCTGTGGAACCGGTCGACCGCCCTCAAGCATGCACACCTCGCCAACGAGCACGTCGACCCGGCCTGGCTCGCCGTCGTCGCCGACTGTGCGTCCCTCGCCTCCCTCCTCATCGCCCCACATTTCCCCGAGCTGACCCTGCCGTCGCTCCCCCCAGTGCGCCTGGTCGCCTACCGCCTCATCCGCCTCGGCGCCATCGAGCCCATATCCTCGTCCGGTGCGCCGATCGCCCTCTCGTTGCATCAACGAGGAGGCACTGACTCGCTCTTGCGCCGCCGCGACAGACCGTCTCTCGCACCTCTCGCTCGCGACCAAGGCCGCCGCCGCATCGCTCGCCGCTCGGCGCCTGTCGAGCGCCGAGGCCGCCATGACCGAGTGCGCCAAGCTCGTCGCGGCCGTCGAGCAGGACCCGACTCGCTCGAGCGACGGCGTCAAGCCGCTCGTCGACTACTACTGCTTCCGCATGCGCTTCTCGCTCGCGACCAACAAGATTTCGCTCGTCTCGTGGGCCGTTAGCAAGGCGCAGGCGTTGCTCAAGGCCTCGTCGGTCCAGTCGCGCGACGTCAGTCGTCCTTCGAGCTTGCGCCTTCTTCTCCTTCAGCCTGCTGAACCTGTCAGCGAGCAGATCGAGCACCTCGGGCACACCCTCCTCGAGGTCGCATCGGCGCTCCTGCAGCCCTCGGCGAGTACCGCCTTGGACGGCGACCTCGGGAGCGAGCTGGCGAGGGAGTGGCTGCAGTGGGCGATCGAGCTGTTCGAGGCGGTGGAGGGGCAGGACGTCCGGGTCATGCAGGTGCGTGCGCTCCTTCCTACGTCTCGACGATCGAGTGCTCACCTTGTGCCGCGCCAGATCTGCGCGCTTCGCCTTTTCGCCCAAGCATGCCTCGCGGCCAAGGACGACGGCGAGTTGGCCGCAAAGGCCGAGGCGGCTCTGCAGCAGGTCCTTGTGCGTCCAGTCTCTCTCCTCGTGTCGATAGTCAGTGTCCCCTCACTCCCGCCTCTGGCGTCAGGAACTCGACCCGTCGGCGGCGCTGCATCGTCGCGTCGTCAAGCTCGTCATCGCTCGAGGCGGCAGCGACGAGGAGATCTCTGCGGGTACGTCTCGACCGTTCTCTTCCTTGCATGTCTCTCGAGGACGGGGTCTGACAGGCTCGACGTGCGTGCAGCGTTCCTCGCGGCGGCAAAGGCGTCGGCGCTCGAGAGCAAGGGCGGCATGCAGTGCGTTCCCCTTTCTCTCGATCTTTCCCCTCCTTCTTCCTGGTCGCGGTCGGCACTGATCCTCTCGCACGTCGCAGTCTTCTGGCGGTCCTCGAGCAGCTTCCCTCCCCCAGGTCCGTCTCTCGTCGAGGCCGATCCCGCCGACGCGAGACTAATCTTGTCGTTGCGGCGCAGGAAAGGCCTGCGGCTGCAGCTTCTCACGACGACCGTCTCCGAGCTTGCGACCTGGGGCATCGTCCAGTGCGACTTCCTCGGGCAGGTCGTCGTGGCAGCCGTCTCGCTCGCGAGCGATGCCGAGAGGAGCGTGCTCACGCAGCTCCTCCTCACGGTCGCACAAGGTGCGTCCCTCCCGCACATCGCTCGTCGTCGTACGTCGAGACTAATTCTCCCCTTGTCGTGCTCTGCAGGCCTCCCGACGTTCCGCCTGTCGCCCGCCGACGCGCTCACCTGTGTCTCGATCCTCCGTCGCTCCGGCGACAAGGCCTCGGTCGACAAGCGCTACGCCGATGCCGCCGACAGCTTCCTCCTCGCGACATCGACCGTCTTTCGCTCCCATCCCTTCTCTTCGACGGCCAAGTCGATTCGGTCCGTCCTCCTCCTTCCTCAGCCTCGCCTTTCCACAGCCCGCAACACCTCGCTGACTATCGCGTTTGTCGAACAGCAAGGCCGCCCTCTGCTACCTCGAAGCAGGCGAGCACGAGCGGGTCGAGACGACGATGCAGCTCATCCCGTCGGGCGAGGAGGAGGCAAAGGACCACTTCGTCCGCTTCTGCGCCCGCCTGAGCAACATCGCCAAGGGTGCGTCGACGCCTTCTCCCTCTGCGTCCGGCTCGTCGCTTTGTCACTGACTCTCGGCCCTGAGCAGCTCTCGCGACTCTCAAGGTCATGGTCGTCGCGCCCGGCTTCGCGCCCAAGTACCTCCAGTGGGCCTACAAGCTCGCCGCCGAACGCGACCTCAAGGACCTGTCGGTCGCCATCACCGAGCTCCTGTACGACATTTGCCATGCACCTGAGCTCGCGGCCCAGCTCGACTACATGGTCTTGACGAGGTGCGCCCCTCTCTCGCTCCTCCTCGAGCCGGCCTCGCCGGCTTCGCGAACTGACACGCCTCTGTCCCCCAGGAGCGTCATTCGTCAGCAAGTCGTTCGTCTGCAAGACAAGGATGTCTCGGACCAGCTCAAGTGCGTCTCGTCGCCTGCCCGTCTCGCCCCGGTCGTCCTTACTGACGATCGCTCTTCGACAGGGACGAGGTGGCGCAAAGCGCTCTCAAGCAGCTCGAGTCCGGCGAGTCTCGCCAGAATGGACATCCTTCTCTGCATGACCTGACGACGTCCTCCACCGACAGGTCTGCTCCTCGCTCGCCGCCTCAAGGACTCGGCCAACCCGCCGGGCTCGCTCGTCAAGGAGGTCGTCTGGCTCTACAAGACGGGTCCGTCCTCTGTCTCTCTTCCTCTGCCAATATCTCGCATGACTGAGACTGCGTGTGGCGCCCAGCCTACAACCTCTGCACCGAGTTCTGCGCCCGCTGGACCGCCTCGACCTCGTCGGGCTTCTTCGCCGTCACGGTCGCCCTCATCGAGCTCGCCATCGAGGTCGGCGGCGACGTCATCGACATCGACAAGCTGTGGACGTGCAAGACGGCCGTCATCGCCGGCGAGTACGCCCTCGCCAAGGACGTCGGCGGGCAGGACCAGCTGCGCTCTCTCTCACTGTCTCCTCGAGTCTCGGCGACCGAGATGCAGTACCTTCCTGACACAGTCTCGACGCGCAGAAGAAGGCGTACCAGATCGTCCTCAAGCACGTCGACGCGTTCAGCAAGTCGCTCAAGATCGCGCTCGCCTCGTCGCCGCAACTTGGGAAGGCCGATCATCTGCTCGAAGCCGTCTACGCCGTCAAGGTCGATGCGCTCGCGCAGCTCGAGGACTGGAAGGCGCTCGTCAAGTTCGTCGAGGTGAGCTCCTCATTCAGCCTGGGCCTTCAACTTTCGCCGCGGCCGTGACTGACCGCCCGCCTCCTTCGTCTTCAGGTTTTCGAGGCGGATGCCTCGACTGCGCCGCTCGGCGTCGTCAAGCTCGTCGTCGACATCGTCACCAAGAGCTCAACCTGCTCGCTCGACATCATCCGCAGCATCCTGCGCAAGACGCTCGCCCTTCTCTACAGCCGGCAGGACCTCGACGTGTGCGTCCTCGTTTTCCCGTGACCTCTCGTCTCTCGACGTCTCAATCTGATGCACCTCCTCCTCGCCCACAGTTCATCGATGGCGCTTTGGCTGCGCATGCTCGTCTACGAGCTCGTCGCGCGTCGCGACCTCGACCAGGCGCTCGAGTACGTCCAGAACGCGCAGCAGCTCATCGAACGGCACAAGGTGCGCCTCACTCTCTTCCTCTCCGGTGCCCTCGACGACGTGTATTGAAGCTCTCTCGGCCTGCAGCGCGAGTACCCCGAGGACGAGGCGAGCTGGTACGTCCCCGCGAGCCGGTCGTCGGCGTCCGCGCTCAGGCCTCTTGCGGCGCGAGTACTGACTCTCTCGCTTGTGCGCCTGCAGGATGCTCTCGACGGCATGGGACGAAGGTGCGTCTGCGGGTCTCTCGGTTCGCTCTCGGCGGCGCCCTCACTGACCGCCTCTCCCTCCCCTTCCCGAAACAGGCCTGAACGCCTTTGCCGCCTCGAACCCGCTCTCGGGCCTCGACTGGTGCACGATCTCGCTCGACATCGCTCGTGCGGTCGAGAGCCCGCTCGCTGCGACGGTGCGTCTCGCGCTTCCCTCTCTCTCGAGCTCCCGAGGTGGTGAGGGCCTGAGCGTCGAGCGGCCTGAGCTTACTCCTCGCGTTCGCAACGAGCCGAGCAGATCGAGCAGCAGATCGACGAGCTCAAGGTGCGGTACGTCGTCAAGGAGGAGCAGGACGAGGGGGGCTCGTGGGCGTGAGAGGGAGATGCGGGCGAGGGAGGGGGAGAGGCTTGTCGTTGTCCAGCTTGTCGTCGTCATGCGCTTGTTGTTGTCCTGCACTCGAACGCTTTCCTTCTCTCGAGTGTATGGCTCTCTCTCTCGTTCTCAAGGCGCACAGAGAACGAGTGAAAGTGTCTTTGTACGGGGAGGGTCTGTGCGGGGTCCGAGAGGGCGACGACAGAGCGAGGGGGCGCGAACAAGGCGACGACGCCGAGTGCTAGATGAACGAGCGCGCGATAAGGTGCGAGAGGGGAGGGGATATGCTAAGGGAACGACGGGCAGAGGCCGAGAGAGGAGAGGAAGAAGGGCGAGAACTGAGCCCGCTCAGAGCATGACGGCCATGGCGCCTGCGCCAACCGCACCCACGACCGCAGCGACGAGCGCGCCGGCGAACCCGCCAGGCTGCACGCGGCCCGCCGCGCTCTTGCCGCTCGCCTTGGCGTCGGCGGCCGAGCCGCCCGAGTTGGTCGCCGAGGCGTAGGCGACCGTGGCCGAGACGGACCCGGTCGCGCCCGTCGAGAGCGGGAGCGAGAGCGAGATGTCGGTCGACGCGGCCGTCGGGGCCGCGAGCGACATGGTCGTCGTGCCGCCGATGTACTGGGCAAAGTTCGGGTACGTGTAGCCCGGCTCGACGTAGGGCGCCGTGTTGTTGAGCGCGACGCCGACAGGCACGACGTGCTTGAACGCCGCCTTGATCTTGGGCAGGTACTCCTGGGCGAGGCTCATCGTGTCGTTGTTGCTGCGAGAGGGGCTCGAGTCAGACGCCGTATCTCGAGACAGTGCGAAAGAGGAGAGAGAGAGAGGGAGGGACGCACAGCTCATGGCTGAGGACGATCGTGCCGTTGACGCTGTAGGTGCCGTTGCCGGCGGCCTTGAGGATGTCGTTGTAGTTGGCCTCGACGGTCGCGCGCGAGAGCGTCGCGATCTCGTAGTCGAACGTGTTGTCCTCCCAGCCGATCGTCTGCATGCCGAGCGACTGGGCAATGTAGCGGATGCGGTCGTCGACGTCGCCGTAAGGCGGGCGCCAGCACTGGACCGTGACGCCGAGGACCTCCTTGATCGCCTTCTTGCTGTAGTACAGCTCGGCGAACGCCTGCTCGTTCGTGAGCGCCGTCATGTAGCGGTGCGACCAGGTGTGGGCGCAGCTGCGAGGAGAGAAACGAGGGTCAGGGCGCGAGTCGCACGACGTGAGAAGGGAAGAGCTGAGGACGCACATCTCGTGACCGTCGGCGAGGCCGCGCTGCGCCTCGAGGGGCCAGTCGACGACGTTCGAGCCGATGTAGAACATGGTGGCTGCATGAAAAAGGGTGTCAGGCTCGGCGCTCGAGAAGGCGAAGAGGCGAAGCGAGGACGGACCCTTCTGATTTTGCTGCTCGAGGTAGTCGTAGAACGCGTTGTGCGAGCAGTTGGGGCCATCATCGTAGGTCAGGCTGCAGTTCGAGAGCTGGTCAGGACAATGGACGGCGCGCAGAGAGAGAGAGAGAGAGAGAGGAGGACGCACCCCCAAGTGTCCGGCGTCGGGACGTTGTAGACGTCGGGCTTGATGCCCTCGCGCTTGGGCGTGCGGCACTGGCGATAAGTCCACCAGCAGTCAGGGTCCGTGGCACCGTCGTCTGCGGATAGGAGAGCGCGTGGGTGGGGGAGGGGGCAAGAGGTCAGCGCCGGGAGAGGAGGGAGAGGGAGCGGGCGGCAGCGACGCACACTGGACCGAGGCAAAGTCGCCCTGGGGCGTGCCCTTGGGCGCAATGTTGGGGATGCTGCTGTTGAGCGACTGGAAGAGCGCCGTGACGTCCGGCTTGGCGGTGCTGCACGCCCGCGGGAGGGGAAGGTCAGGTCTGCGAGGCGACCAGGGCTGGGCGAGAGGGGGGACGCACCTGAGGGACGCGATCTCCCAGATAGCCGGGAAGACGCCGTCTGCGATCAAGGCGCCGACTGGCGGGTAGTAGTACGGGGCGCACTCCTGCGCCGGGTCCTTGATGCCGGCGGCGCTGGCCTCGTCGGTGCGGGTGGCGGCGGCGGCGGTGGCCGTGGTGGTGGCGGCGGCTGCGGCCGAGTTGACGGCGGCACTGGCGGTGGTCGCAGCACGCGAGGCGACGGCGGACGAGGCGGCCGAGGCGGCGGCGGCGGCGGACGACGAGGCAGGAGCGCGTCGTTCGATGGCGGCGCGGCGGACCTTTGCAAACTCGTGCTCGGAGCCGCACGCGGCGGCCAGGGTGGCAGCAGACAGCAGTGCGAGCGTGGCGCGCATCGTCGCAGAGCTGGGTCGCGGGTGGGAGGTGGAGCGAGAGGCGAGGAGCAGGGTCCGCCTCGCTCGGCGACTCAGACGAGGGTCGCGCTAAAACCGCGTCCTCGCAGCAACCCTCGGCTTTGTTTGCGGCAACGCGAACAGCTCAGCAGCGTGAGCAAGGCATCTCAGCCAACGAGTGCAGCGCAGAGAGAGAGAGAGAGGCCGGCCAACCTTCTTCGCTCCGCGCTCGCCCAGCTCTCGTCTTGGACCTTGGCACGATCACGTTGCTCAGCTTGCGTAAGCGTCCCTTGCGAGCTGCCGCTCAGCGACCTCGAAAGCCGGTCAAAGCCAGCCTGCAAGACTCGCAGAATCGGACGAAAACGCTCACGCCGCCTCGAGAGGGACGAGACAAGTCGCGCATTTTCTGGTGCTCGCTCGCTCGCTCTGCTTGCTCGCGCTCAGGTACGACGACTTTACAGAGGACAAAGTACAGCGAACGACCGCGAGAGAGGGCAGAAGGAGGACAAGGCCCGGCGTCCACCGACCGGACACGTCTCGTCCCGCTCGGACCCTCGACCGCCTCGCACGACTCGCGCCCGCCTCGAGACTCGCCCGAACTTGAGGGCCCTCCTCGCTCAGAGCGGCCTGAGCCTCGTGAGCTTGTACTGCTCGGGATGACGAGCAGGGTGCGGCGCGAGCGAACGCTCAGTCCGCCCGCGCTCGTCGTCGCTCGAGGCGGGCTCCTGTGCGCAGAACGCAAGGTGTCATTCACGCTCGTGGAGAGAAGACTAAGGAAGCGAGGGACGTACACGCTTGGGCGACCTGGACCGTCTCCTCGACGTCGCGCGAGGCGATTCTTGTCCCCCTCGATGACGACGACGTGGTGCGCTTGTGCTCGAGCTCTCGTCGTAGAGCGTGTTCAGGGTCGGGAAGTGGTTGTGGGCCGTGTCGCTGTTGAAGGAGATCTGCAGGGAGGAGCAAAGTGAGCCAAATGCGAAGGAGGAAAAGGCAGAGAGACGGCACACCTCGGCGACCTCCATGGCGTACTCGTACGGGTTGGCTCTGATGACCTTGGCCCAGTTCTCCAGCTCCTCTGCCGCCGTTACAGCCTCCGCAGGGTCCCACAAGTGCCCCTCGGCGTTGACGAGCTCGCGCGCTTGCTGGAGCCAGGGCCGGATCAAGCTGTCCGGCGCCGTCGACCTGCGCCAGGCGCTGAGGATTGCTGTGAGTGCTTTCAAGCAGGCTGACGGGGTGGACATCGTCGTGCTGGAAGAATTGGAGAGAGAGGAGCGGGGGGAAAGGGAAGCGTTCGCCGCTGTGGGGTTCGCCTCGGCCGTTCGCGCTCCGCGGAAAGTCCGGCGGACAGACAGGGGCATCGTACTGTCCGTCCGAAAGCCTTCAGTCTGTGTCTGACGTGCGAGAGGGCGTCACGCGCGCACGCGTGAGGAGACGACGCGACTTGAGAAGGTCGCGCCATCGAAGCTTTCGTCCTCACACTGCGCGCCACGCTGCGGCTGTGGACACAGAGAGTCGGCACGTGCCATAGACTCTGGTCGAGCAAGCTCGCAAGCCTGGGATGGGTACGCCGCAGCGAGAGAGGCGGGAAGGCGCGTCGCTGCGGCGCGCGCGTCGTCCTCGCCTCGCTTCTTCTCCGGCTCTCGCCTCGTCTCGTTGCACTTAAGGCGCGCCGAGGGTCTCTAGGCATGCAGCAGAAAAGGCCCGAGTCGCTCGTGTTCTCCCCGAAGCGATCCGAGGCGAGGGTGAAGGAGGAGGACCGAGAATGTGACGACCCGAGTGCGTGTTGCGCGCGTCAGCAAAGTCGACCTTTCCTTGCTCGAACCGGCTCAGCCTATGGCTCGGTTCTACTCAAATGCCACCGCCCCGTGGACCCACGACGTCTCTGCCTTGCCTAGTCTTGCCTACAGATCTTCGTCGCCACAACGACACAGGAGTACAAGCAGCGCTAAGATTCGCTAGTCGGCTTATGGTGGCCCCGGGATAAGAGGTATCTCGCGCTCAGTACTCCGCCGTCAAACCACCACCTCACGCAACCTGGCCAGGTTCGCTCCTTTTTATTTTTGTGCCTTCTCGCTGCTACGTCTCGCTTTCTTAACCCGCTCGTCGGTCACGCTTGTTCGTGAGAGGGAGCGGCAGGGTCAACCTCTCTCTTACCGACACAGCGGCAGAGCGAAAGCCGAAAGAGCGGCGCAACTCGACGACTTTGACCTCGCCGGACGACTGTACTCGCGCACAGACCTCGACTCGGCTTCTCGCTGAGCAGACCACGGTACAGAGAGCGACGTAACGTTCTACGCGTACCGGCAACGATAGAGAGCAGGTCTGAGGAAAGGCGAGAAAGCGAGAGCGAGCGACGTCGCCTTCTCGAGCGCACAGACCCTCTCCCTTTGCCGTTCTCGCTCAGTCCTCGACTCGCTGCTCGCGCACCTCTCAGTGAGCCGGCAGGAGGAGAGGACAGCTTTGCAGGCTCGAGAGCGTCTACAGCAAGCCCGGCAACGCCGCGTCCTCGAGAAAGCCCCACCCGAGATTGTCCGTCAGGAGCGAGTCGCACCAGCCCTGCCACTCGGTCTGGAGGTAGTCGGGCAGCGCGCCCTCGGTTGCGTCGGGTGCGGCGGTCGCGGTGGTCCAGGTCGGGAGCGAGGGGACGAGCGAGGGCGAGGTCGGGACCGAGAGGGAAGGAAGGGGATCGGGCACGGCGAGGGATGTCGAGGGGACCGAGGTGGCGGCCGAGGGGGGCCCTGGCGCAGTCGAAGCGGAAGCTGTGTATGAAGAGAGGCCGTTAGTGCGAGACCAAGGAGGAGAGATTGGTCGAGGACGCACCTGACCCTCCTTCTCGCTCCTCGTCGCCTGCCGAACCCGCGCTCAAGCCCTCGCCAAGCCCGCCCGCCGCCGCCACACCCTCAGTCATGGACGGAGCATGCCGCCTCGCCGCCGCGCTCCACAGCAGCGCCGAGATCTTGTGCACCTTGGCCCTGACGCCGAGCGGGCCGTCCTGCGCCCACGAGGCCCAGCGAGCGAGCCCGTTGGCGACGGCCTCGATCGCGCGTAGGTTGCGCACGTCGCCGGTGCGCGTGTGGGCGAAGAAGTGGACCGAGGCTGTCGGCGGGCAGGGAGGGAGAGGGAGAGTGCGAGGATGAGCTGGCGCTCTCGCTCGAGCGAACGAGGAGAGGGCGAGAGCGGGACGCACCGGCGCGCATGAGGCTGTAGAAGCCGATGAACCACGTGTCGAGAGGCGTCTCGCCCTGCGACAACATCCAGTTGATCGAGTTCTCGGCGCGATTGACGACGGCGAACCACCGGGCGCGAGAAGGTCGGAAGTGCAGGTGGGCGGGCAGGAGCGCGTCCTGTTTGACGAACGGCGACAGGAAGATGCTCTGCGGGTACATGTCGAGAGTCAGTCTGGAAGGAGGAAAAGACAGGGGACAAGGAAGGGAAGGAGGGTGGCGGAAGTGGGAGGAAAGGGACGCACCTCGAAGCAGACGATCATCGAGTGCAGCATGCCCGCCTGGACCGTCGACTCGGACCCGGCGAACTGGAGCGCGTCGGGTACCTGCACGAGCCACGCATCAAAGTCGGCGAGGATGCCCTCGAGCTGGGCGTCGGTCGTCTTGCTGAGGCGGACACGGTTGACGGCCTTCATCGCTCGCTGCAGGAGCATGCACAGCTGGTACAGGGCGACGAGGTACGGGTCCGACTCGAACGCTGTCGAGCAATCGAAGCAGTCGTCGAGGTCGATCATGGACGGCTGCCCGGGCGAGGCCGAGTAGCTGCACGAGAGGGCGAGGAGTCGGTCAGTCCGGGTTCTCGTGAGGAGGGAGCGAAACGAGACGACGTACCAGGTATCGGTGATGACGCAGCACATCCAGACACGCATGCGCTCCTGCTGCTGAGCATGAGGAAGGTCGGTTGGCGGTTGACGATGCAGGCCCTGTTGGCGAGAGAGCGTGAGCAGACGCCTCGAGAGAGAGAGCGAGAGAGAGCGAACGACGGGACGCACCATGTCTTGCGCCATCCGAATGCCGCAGCCGGCGAGGAGGAACGAGCGCGAGCCGTTCTGGGTCGAGATCGGCCCGTGCGCCTCGCACGAGAGCGTCATGATGAGGAGCGCCTGCGCGCAAAGGCCGAGAGGATCAGTGCTCGTGCTCGCACATGGTCGAGAGAGGGTAGGGCGGGACGCACCTGGACGTTCTGCAGGCTCGCCGTCGCCCTCGGGTCGTGGATCTCGATCGCGGTCCGGAGAAACTCGCGCGCCGTGTCGAACCGCTCGAACGAGAACCTCCTCGACGACGCCGCGATGGCGCACACGGCGAGGAGCGCGACGGGCGACAGGGTGTCGAGCGCGCGCAGCTCGGCGACCGTGACGACTGGGAACAGGGGCAGGACGTGGTCGACAAAGTGCTGCACGAGCTCGAGGACGGTCTCGCTCGTGAGAGTGCCGAGCGGATGTGGCGTGTGGACGTGTGCGCGCTTGACGACGGTGCGCACCGAGCCGTCCGACGAGCGCCACAGGCCGTACTCTTTGTCGATGAGCGACAGGTCCTCGCTCCCTTGGAGCTGCGCCAGGAACTGCGTCAGGCTCGTCTCGCCGAGCATGCGCGTCGCCGGCGGTGACGGAGCGCGCTGGTCGGGCGACGGGCTGCGCTCCTGCATGCGCTTCGACACGCGGTCGACGCAGCGCGCGAGCATGTCGAGACCGTCGCTCGTGCCCGTGAAGCCCTTGGTCGACGCAGGCGACGCCGTCGCGGCGGGCGAGGTCGAAGTCGCTCCGAGCTTGGTGTCGGACCCGGTGCGCTGCAGCGCCTCGAGCTTGGCGCGCTTGCGCGGGTCGACCTTGGCCGGCCGGATCGTCTCGCACGGGGTGGACCGCTTGGCGCACTCGTAGCAGACGGGCGGGTGGCGCTCCTCGACCCAGATGCACTTGAGCTTGCGCGCACGACACTCGTCGCACCTGCGGAACGAGAGCTCGTCAGGTCGTGGCCATCCCGCTCGACGGAAGGAGGAGGACGGACGCTCGAAGTGCCTTCTTGCGCTTCTTGCCGTGCGGGTCGGTGGGCGCTAGGACAGGTGCGGTGGAAGAAGGTCCCACTGGCGGCTCGGCGGACAGCGGCTGCGGCGGGTGGCTGCTCGTGCTGGCGTGGGGCGAGTGCGAGGCCGGGACGGGGAAGGGTGTTCGAGCGCTCGACGGGTGGGCGTCGTAGGGCGGCTGCATGTTGCCGAGATGCCTGTCGAGAGGCCGCGCTGCTCAGCAAGGGAGCGGAGCGCTGTTGTCGGGGCAAAGCTGCGAACCGGCGGACCGTCCGACGAGCACGAGGCGATGAGGCCTTTCCTCTCGTTCCGACGGCTCGAGCGCGCTTCCAGTCTCTCGAATTGTCTCTGTCTGCACTCCCTGGAGCCTCGCGAGGCTCGAAAGACGAGGTTGAACGCGGTTGCAGCTCCTCGCGCCCCACTCGCCCTCTCACCACAGCTTCCACCAGCTGCGCCGCGGCGCCGGTGTTCCTCCCTGCGCCTCGACCTTGCCCACCCTCGCCTCTGCGAGCTGCGCCTCCAACCGCTCGACCTTGGCGCGCAGCTCGTCGCCCTGCTTGTCGCGCGAGAGGACCATGTAGGTGAGCTCGAGGGCGTAGTAGACGATCGAGCCGAGTGCGAGGCAGTGCAGCATGGCCGGGACGAGGTTGCGGTAGAACTCGCTCGTCGCGCTCCTGGCCTTGGGCTGCTGAGGCGGGCCTGGCGGCGGTGGAGGAGGTGTCGAGAGAGGGGAGGGGCCGACGGCGGCGGCGAGGGGTTGGCGCGGGTCGAAGGCGGGGGCAGTCGGTGCGGGCGAGTAGGTGCGTCGGTGCAGGAGCTGCCAGGCTGCTGCTGCGGGTGTGGGCGAGGTGCGGCGGAGCATGGTCGAGGTGGGGAGGGTCGACGGGGAGGGGACGCTGGGGGACGGCGTGGGCGAGTCAGTCGAGGCTGTGGCAGACTGAGTGAGAACCGTGCGCACCTGTGCGAGATCCCTCGAGCAGGCACAGAGCGAGCGAGCATGGTGGCCACAAGCCAACCTTCGCACGAGAGCTTCCTCCTCGCCTCGCTCCAGCCTCGCCCACGAGTCGCTCGACCGGCCAGGCTTTGGCTCGAGCTGCACTGCATGCGCACCGAGTGCGCCCAAGGCAGGCTGCCCTCGCCCTGCATCGTGGGAGCTGCGCCGCCAGCTCTTCCAGCTCCTCTCGCGCGGTGACGAACGACGAGCGGCCGGGTTGCTACCGAGGGCTGCGCTCAGGCGCCAGGCGCATGCGTCTCGAGCCCGAGGCGGAACGCGCGCCTCAGCTCGGAGGCGAGCGATCGCCCTGTGACCGTCCGTTTCGCCAAGCCCTCGGGTCAAGACCACGCGCCGGCCACTCGCTCCCTCTCCCTCTCTCTTGCTGCTGCGTGCTTCTCCCTCAAGCACCGCAGAGCTCGCCGACAGCTCCACTCGCGCGCGCGACCACCCGCAAGCCGACCTCGCCAACCCGCCCTCGCACCGCCTCCTCCTCTTCCTCGCTCAACCCACCTACACGACCGCCGCCGCCGCCATGCAGCTCGTCCTCCTCGCCGCTCTCGCCGGCACCCTCGCCTCGGCGCAGCTCCACAAGGCCGTCCTGCCTGCGCACGACCTCGCCAGGCGCCAGGCCACCGCGACCACCGCCGCGACCGGCTCTACCAGGACCGCCGCCGCCGCGACCCGCACCACGTCCGCCCCTGCCGCCTCGAGCGGTGTCCCGACGGGCGGCAGGGTCTCGGCAAAGCCTCTCGAATCGCTGTGAGTCGTCGTCGCTCGCGCCCCCTCCTCCTCCTTCCCTCCCCGAGGCCCCCGCACTCGCCAAGAGCGGGCCCTTGTGGACCGCGACGCGCAGCGCCACGAGCCCTACACGACCAGGACGCGATACTGACCATGCCCTCGTGTGTGCGCGCGCAGCTCGTCCATCGGTACGACGACGACGGCCGAGGCGACCCAGGCGCTGCCGACCACTTTCGCCGCGGGAGCGACACCGCCCGTCTCTGGAGCGCCCACCCTGCCCAACAGTGCGTCCCTTCCTCCTGCCTCGACCCTTCGTCCCCTAGTCGCGACGCGAGGACCCGCCTTCGAGACGGCGGAGCTGAACGAGCCTTCTTTCGCGCGCAGTCGGCACGCTCAACCCGGCCAACTACCCGCCGCTCGACCGCCTGCCGCCGACCGACTCGCCCGAGGTGCAAGAGTGGCTGTCGCAGATCGACCTCGCCAACGTCCCCGACTTTTCGCCGACCGGCCTCAACGGCTGCGCCAACTCGACTTTCAACGCCGAGGCGCTCGCAGAAGCGGGTTCTGCTGGACGGTGTTGGTGGTCATGTGGCGGATGGGGCGTCTCGTCCCCTTTCTGGGCCGCAGAGAGCTCGTCCTGACTCTCCTCGTCCGCCTGCAGCACTCGCGCGACCGACATCACCTACTGCCCGAGGAAGGAGGACTGGGGCGCCTCTTTCGGTCCGTCCAGCTCTCTCCCTGTACCTATTCGAGCCATCCCTGACCCCTGTCGACGCACAGATGACGGCCCATCGCCGTACACGCCGCGCCTTCTCAACCTTCTCGAGTCGCAAGGCCTCAAGTCGACCTTCTTCATCGTCGGTTCTCGCGCCATTTCCCGCCCCGAGATGGTCCAGACCGAGTACATGCTCGGGCACCAGCTGTCGGTGCACACATGGGCGCACCCGGCCCTGACGACGCTCACGAACGAGGAGATTGTCGCCGAGCTCGGGTGGACGATGAAGGTCATCAAGGACGTGACGGGCGTCACGCCCAACACGTTCCGCCCGCCGTACGGCGACATCGACGACCGCGTGCGGTACATCGCGCTGCAGATGGGCCTGCGCCCGATCATCTGGACGACCTACAACAACGACGTGTTCGACACGCGCGACTGGCAGATTGGCGGCGGCGTCGTCACGGCGCCCGATGTGTACACGCGCTTCGACACGTTCCTCAACCAGGCGTCGTCGAGCTTGTCGTCGGGCTTCATCGTCCTGGCCCACGACCTCTACCAGCAGGTCCGTCCATCTCGCTCCCTTCCTCGTCCCTCGTCTGCCTCTCGAGCCGATCTGATCCGTCTGCACGCTCGCAGTCGGTCGACCTCGCCGTCGATTACATCCTGCCCAACGTCATCAACGCCGGCCGGCTCCAGATCAAGACGATCGCGTCCTGCCTCGGCCAGTCGCTCGAGCAGTCCTGTGCGTCCCTCCTCCCCTTCTCTCGGCATTTCCTGTTCCTGCCCTCTCACTGACGCTGCACTCCCTCCTCTCGCAGACATCGAGACGGCCAACTTTACGTCGGACGACCTCGTCCAGACGACGAGCACCGTCGTCGGCGCGACGGGTTCCGGCTTCGTCTCGGGCGTCGGGCTCATCGCCGACCCGACGGCGAGCGCGAGCCGTGGCAGCGAGGGCACCTCCTCGAGCGCAGCGGCCGGCTCGAGCTCGATCTCGGGCTCGCGCTCGGCGTCGAGCGGCGGTCCGGCGGCGAGCCAGAGCGCCGGTGGGTCGGGCGGCACGAGCGGCGGCGCGCTCGGCGCGCAGGTCGCAGGCGCGGTCGTGCTCGGTGCGGCGCTGGTCGTCGCGCTCCTGCAATGAGCCCGCTCGTCGCCGTCGAGGAAGACCGTCTCGTCCTCGACCTTGTTCCGCTTCCAAGTTCTCTCCCTCTCTCTCTCGTCTCGCACGTAGTAGTACAGACACTGCATCTCTCGTGCAACCTCTTCACTGTGCGAGCGGGTGCGAGAGCCAGGCTGCAGAGAGTTGGGAAAGCGCACTCTTGGCCGGTCGGCCGACGCGTCGAGGAGCGCGAAGCTGCGGCCTTCTCGCACCGTTACGGCCGCTCACGAGCGTGCCAGGGCTCTGCGCAAGGTCGACTGGCACCACACGCCCTCGAGCACACGCCCACCAGTTCGGCAGCCGCTTTCCGCTGGCCCGCACGACCCCTCGCCCGTCCTCCAACCCTCATCGCCCGGCGCCCTCTTCTCACCCTCACTCGACCTCGCGTGCGCCGCCAGACCAGCCCGACACGCCCCCTGCATGGGCACACAACTCCCGCCGCGACCGACTGGACTCGCCACCCCCGCCAGCTCGTTGTCGAGCCCACCCCTCCCTCGCTTCACCTCCTCGTCGCTCCGCCCGACCCGCGCACCCCTTCCTCCACCCGCACCACCATCCGCTCGTCCGGCGAGAAAGGAGTCGCTGCGGGCGCAGGGCACCGCCGGCGAGGGCCCCGCACCGCCAGGCCCGACGCAGGACGCGCAGCTCGAGGCGGTGCTCGAGAATCGGCGGCGGCAGGGCGTCCCGACCGCGTCGACGCGGCCAGCTCGACCGCCGCAGCCGGCTCATGTGCAGCGAGGGCCCGTACAGGCGGCGGGCGGGGCGCAGGCGGGACCGTGGCGCGCTGCGGCGGGCGACGACGACGACGACGACCTCGTCGGCGAGCGCGAGGTGCTGCGCGAGCATGTCGCCGCCGGCCCGGCCGGCGACGACGTCGCCCTCAACGTCGGCAAGGTCGACCTGTCGCGCATGACGTCGACACGGCGGTACATGGCCGAGCTGGACGAGGACGACGAGCCGGGTCCGGGCGAGGGCGAGGGCGACCGGGCGACGTGGCACTCGGGCGCGTGGGAGAGCGAGGCGAGGGACTCGATCGCGAGCCTCGAGCCGCTCCAGAGCGGCGGGTACGGCGGCGGCGCACGAGGGAGGAGTCGGCTGGGCCCGCCGAGGGACAGTGCGCTCACGATGGGCAGCGTCGACGGCGACCCTTTCTCGTACTCGGTCCGTCTCTCCTCCATCTTCTACTCTCAGGAGAGCACATACTCACGCTTATGGCGTGCAGGTCTACGCCACACTTCCTTCGCCTCGCGACTCGGCCTACGTCTCGGACGCCGCTCCTCCGCCACGACCTCGTTACACGCCGAGCCCTCCAGCCGCTCTCGATGCACGTTCCTCGGGCGCCACTATGCCTGTCGTCCGCATCGGCCCTCCCTCGCCGACGACCGACGCGTTCCTGCTGAACCCGCACGACTCGGCCCTGTGGTCCGAGGTCACCACCGTCCCCGCTCCACCTCGCCACCCTCTCGCCGCCTCGGCACCGGCACGACCAGCCCTCGTCGACTCGCCTGTGCATGATCTCGCGCCACCGCCGTCGCTCTCGCAGAGCACCGGCCGGGTCCCGTCGCAGGTCTACTCGGCCAAGAACTTCTCGCGCCCGTTCATGGCCCACTCGCCGCCGCCCGCATCCTCGACGTCGGCCCCGCGAACCCTCCCTCCCCTCGCTCCTCCTCATCGACGACCATCGAGCCCGCGGCTAGACGCCGCCGACGCGACCCTGCCGTCCCCGCTCGACCGGTCGTCGTCGCTCGGGCACGACTCGCTGTTCGAGCGCTCGTCGAGCATCGGCCACTCGAGCCAGACGAGCCACAGCACGCACGTGCCTGTGTGGGGCGACGCCGGGCGCGCTCGCCTGCAGGACGAGGCCAAGCGGGCGATCGCGCTCGCGAGGGACAAGAGCCTGCGGGCGGCGGCCGGGCGGGACCTCGTCGTCGTCGAGGACGAGGAGGCGAGCCAGTACGTTGAGGAGCTGCGCGAGGCGGACGAGCCGCTTCGCGAGGACCTCCTCGACGCGTACGGCGGCGAGGCAGAAGTGGGCGAGGAGGACGAGTCGTCCCTCTTGCCCTCGCAGGCGACCGTCGCGTCCTTTCCGCACGTCGCCTCGCCGCCGTCCATCTCGGCGTACGCGGCGTCCGACTATCGCGACTCGACGGCGCAGTACGCGGCGTACACGCCCGATGACTCGCCGCAGCCGTTCCACAAGGCGCCCACCTCCCGCGAGCCTTCTCCTCCTTCACCTCTCTCCCCACCGCCGCCGACGCCCTTCGCCCTGTCGCCTTCCTCTCCTCTACATCCTCATCCGCCGTCCAGCTTCATCTCGACCGGGCCGGCCGTCATCGCGGCTCCCGCACCGCCCTCGCCGCCTCGACCTCGCAACGTCCTGCGCAAGCAGCGCCCCGCACCCTCGACCACGAGTGACCCTGCCGTACCCGCATCGGCGCCCGCCATGGCACGCTCGTTCTCGACCGAGTCGGCCAAGAAGGAGGGCGTCTGGAGCCGCTTCCGAGCCCGCTCTCGCAGTCGAGGCGCGAGCGAGCGTCCCGATCCGGCCCTGTGGGCGCAGGAACGCCCGCCTGTACCTGTGCTGCACGGCGCGAACGACCTCATCGTGTCTGGCCTGTCGAGCTCGTTGCCGGCGCCGTCGCAGCGGTTCCTCGCGTCGCCCTCATCCTCCCCCTCAGCCCGCACCGCCTCTCCCGCACCCTCTCCCGCCCTGTCGACCGCCTCGGCACCTCTTTGGTCAGCGCCGCTGTCGCAGACCGAGTTCGCGCGGCTCGCCGCCGCCCGACCCGCCTTCCCGCACCGCGGCGCGAGCGCCAGGTCGGCGCCCGAGGCCGAGTGGGTCCTCAAGAACGTCGAGGGCGCGCGTACCGTGCAGGCCGGTATGGTGCCTGCGGGCGGCACGGCGCGTATCGGCGTCGTCTACGGCGGCGGCGGCGAGGACGACATGGAGCACCTGAGCGAGGTGCTCGCACGGCCGGGACCGCTGTCGGCGCTCGGCGGGCACGGTCGGTCCGGGTCCGGCGGCGCGAGCTCGATGTACTCGGACTACTCGCTGTACTCGCTGCCGGCATCGGCGCCGCCAGCCTCGCCGTCCATCGTCGGGCCGTCGCAGCAGCAGCAGCAGCAGCAGATGCGCCACAACGACGGCGTCGAGCTCGGCGGCAAGCTGTCGACCATGCGCAAGCTCGACTCGGCGATCGCGAGTCGCGCGACGAGCAGGCCGAGCATCGTGGGCAGGACGGCGAGCGGCAAGGAGATCAGGAGGGAGCCGGTGACGGCCGACGATTATCTTCGTACGTCCTCCTCCTCTCCCTCTTCCTTCCTGCGCCCGCCCTCGCATTTCGTCTGACACGTCGATCGTGCGCCTGCAGAACTCGGCATCGACCTACACGAGCGAGGCGAGCTCGAGCGAGCGGCATGGTGCTTCGAGCAGAGCGCGCGCAAGGACGGCGGCTGCGGCGCGGGCATGTTGATGTATGGGTGCGTCCAGCTTTCTCTCGTTCTCTCCCGAGCGCGCCCTGACTCTGGCGCTCGCCCGTCTGCAGCTTGAGCCTGCGGCACGGCTGGGGCTGCCAGGTCAACACCCCGCTCGGGTTCCGCTTCCTCCAGATGGCGGCCGAGTCGGTCGTCGCCGACCTCGATCGTGTCGTCTTTGGCGGGCGCACGCTGTCCGAGGCCGAGGCCAACACCAAGGCGGCCAAGGTGCGTCCTCACTTTCTCGCCCTCTCGTCGTTCTCCTTCCCGGTCACTCGGACTCACGCCGACTTTCGGCCTGCAGAGCGAGCTCGTCCTCGCCCTTCACGAGATCGGCGCGTCCTACCGCTTCGGCTGGGGCGTCGACAAGTCGAAGCAGATGGTACGTCCCCTCTCTCACTTTCGGTATCCTCGCCGTCGCGGCACACCCTGACTCGCTCGCGCTCCTGCAGGCCGTCTCGTACTTTCGCCTCGCCGCCGACCTTGGTGACGTCGATGCGCAGCAAGACCTTGCCTTTGCGCTCGCCAACGGCAAGGGCTGCAAGAAGGACCTCAAGGAGGCGGCCCGCTTCTACCGCCTCGCGATCGCTCAAGGCGCACCGAGCTTCGGGCTCAGCTGGGTCTACAAGGACAAGTACCTCGGGGCGTGAGTATCGCCGTCGCGACCGGGATACGATGATGGCGGCGGCGGCGGCTCGAGGACAGGCTCATAGACACTCTTTTCACCTCTTTCCGCGCTGTACATACCTTCTCCTCCCCCTCGCCCTCTCTCGTGTCGTATAACTATCTCTTCCACTGTCCTCCTTGCCTCTTCTGCTTGAGAGGGAGCGAGAACGAGAACGAAAGGGAGAGCGAGAGCAGCAAAAGCAAGTCGCGCTTCGACCTTCTCAAGTTGCAGCTCCTCGATCGAGAGGTCGACAGATAGCTCGCGGGTCTCTCGGACAGCCTCAGTCGCTCGCAGTAAGATGTCGAGAACGTTTCAAAAGTGGCTATGGAGAAGAACGAGGCGAGGCTACAAAGCGCGAAAGGGTCTATGCGGGAGAAGGACAGGGAGAGGGGAGGTGCGACGACGGTCGACTTTATCGCCGACCGCGTGCCGTGTAGGCCGTGTCGGGACTGAAGGCGCCCGGGTTGATGGCGTCGATCTGGGGCATCGGGGCGAAGTCGTGCGCCTCGTTGCTCGCGTGGAGCCACGCGTGGCTCTCCCAGGGCGGCGTGAGAGGGCGACCGCCGCCGACGGTCGTGTCGACGCGCAGGTCGCCGGGAGCTGGCCTGCGCGTATGGGCAGAGCGGTGCCCAGGGTCCACGTGACGCGGATGCTGGTCGTGGTGGTGCTGCGCGGCGTGCGGCGAGGTCGAGCGGATTGGGCGCAAGCGCGGGCCGGGGTGGTGGGGAGAGGCGGCAGGTTCAGGCTGCCTCGGCTCGTCGTCGACATGGTCCCAGTTCCAAGCTGACTGCATGTCTGCGGGCTCGAGGAGTCAGTGAAGGTGCTGGACGAGACGAGGCGGACAGGAGGACGCATTGCGCTCGACGGGCGAGAGGAGGTGGGCTGAGCCTGCAGCGGCACGAGTGGGTCAGTCCCCCGTGCAAGACGGCTCGAGGAGTCGCAGGAGAAGAGAGACGCACTGATAGGGCTTGAGGGGACCCACGAGTGACGAGAATTCCGCCCTGCGGGTCGACGAGGCGAGCGAAAGTCAGTGACTGCCGACGACGGCGGAGCGGACGCTCGGGACGAACCAGAACTCGTCACCGTGGGTCGATGCTCCAGTTCCGGGTCGTAGGACGTAGCGTGAGTCGACTGGCGGTGCTGCGGCGCGTGATGGACTTGTCCCGGTGCGGCGCTCGACGGGTAGTGTGACGGGACGGCGTGGTGGCCGAGGCCATCTGCGGGCGATACTTCTCGTCAGGGACGAGAAGGCGAAAGAAAAGGCGGCGAGAGAGACGACGTACCGCCCTGGGGGTCGTAGAAGTCGCTAATGTCGATCCCGGCGATGCCTGCGAGCGAGAGGGACAGTCAGGGTCCGACGTGCGCGCCGACGAGGGAGAATCGACGCACTGTAGGTCGTGTCGGGTCGTTCAAGGGCAGTGCGACGAGGGACGCTGTGCGGGACAGGCTCTTCTCGGTGTCGGGACGGCGGTCGGTCGAGGTGCGCGTCGTAAGTCGGCGGCGGCTGCGGACGGCGACGAGATGAGCGCGCGAACGAGGACAGCGCCGGGGAGAGAGAGGACGCACCGCATCGTAGACGTGCTCCTGGTCGCTAAGCATCACGATGCGAAGCGTGCTCAAGAGGTGCTCGAGGCCAGCGACGAGGTCGTCCTGGTACTGCCACTCGCCCATGACGTTGCCGATCTCCTGTCGCACGAGGAAGAAACGTCGTTTGTGCTTCTCGTGGCGCTTCTGCGTGCTAGCTGGGAAGGGGCGCGAGCAAGAGTCAGTGCGGGCCGGCACGACGGCATCGAGAGGCACAAGGGGGCCGCACAGCCCAAGATGCTGGCGAACGCATCGCGCTTGAACACTCGAGTGGCGTTCTTCTCGGCTTCGCGCAGCTCATCTTGGCGAGTCGAGATTCGACGAGCGGCGTCGTCGCGGTCGCGCTTGGCCTTCTCAAGGAGTCCTTCTACGTCGTGCTGGCGCTCGACGATCGTCTGCGGGCGTTGAACAGTCAGAATGCGTAAAGAAGTCGGGAGTCGGCGCACGAGGCGGCGAGAGAGGAAGAGGAGGGCGCACACGCTCTTTCAGGCGCATCCAGTCGTCTTGGGCCTGGATCGCCGCGACGGCTTGCGCCCTCGAGGCGACGAGAAGGTCGTGCCGTCGCTGTTGCTCACCTGCAGACCGTCGAGAAGGTCAGAATGGCGCAGACGGAGAGGCGAAAGAAGAGCGCGACGAGATGCGGGACTTGCCGGCGTCATCTGCGAGCGCGAAAGGGCCAGAGCGTCAGTCCCTGGCTCAGGTGCGACCCAGAGAGATAGAGAGGAAGTCTCGACGCACCCGGGACGAGCTTGCCCTGCAGGCGCCCGATGTACTGGCGCCATTGCCGGACGTCCTCCTCGGCCGTGCGCAGCGGGCCGTCGTAGTCGACAGGTTGGTGGACGGGACTCGGCGTGCGCGGCCGGTACATGGCGAGAGAGCGCAGCAGAAGAACTCGAGGCGAGCAGGGGCCAAGAACGCGAGGGAAGCGGGTGCGAGGAGAGCCAGCTGCGCGAGCGCGAGCACGAGCTGCGCGGGCGAGTGCTCGCCGAGCCGTCCGCGGACGGTCCGGAACGCCTCAGGCCCGGTCTGAGCTCCTGTCCGTCTCAAGACGGGACCCGGACCGCTCGACGTTCGTCCGCGCCCCAGACGCTCGAGCCTCTCTCGCGAGCGCTCCGGCGGAAGCGGCAGCATGAGCCTGCACAGGCGCACAGCGTGTCGAGAGAAGGGACGTGACGGGCGACGACGGCGCATGGCATTGCAGCCGAGGAAAGATGGGGAGGGGGTGTATGCGAGGAGGGAACGTGGCGAGATGCAGCTGTAGTCGAGGGGGCGGGAGGAGAGTCAGTGAGGTGCTCGGTGCACGCTGGGCGAATGCTGCTGCGGGAGCCGCCGAGGATCCCTTTCAGCGACGCGCTCAGAGCTCCCGCCCCTCTCGCCACCGGGTCCCGCCGGAGCGAGAACCGAAGAGCGCGAGGGACGAGAGGCTCGCGGCGTCAAGGGCCCGTCTGAGCTTCGTCAGCGGTCTGGCGCACTCGCCTTGCGGCGAGGCCCTGACCTCGAAGAACAAGGATGACTGTGAGACGGTTTCATCCAGAGGGAGAACCTCGGCGGCAGCTGGTCGAGGAGGAGGGGAGAGAGGGGAGGGGAAGAGGGAGAGGAGAGGAGCGGGACGCACATGGCGAAGCGCGCGCGAGCCTCTGCACGCTCCATGCATGCTACCCGTGCCCTCCAATGCGACTGCAGCCCTCCAAGAGCGGCCGAGGTCGCGTTTGTCGACCGCGTCGGGGCTGGAGGAGCGAGGCGGACGAGTCTGGCCACCGTGACGGCGTGGCGAGAGGGGGGCGCGTGCCCAGTCGATCGAGCGAGGTCTTCGCAAGCAGGAGAGCGCAGCAGTGCACTTGCCCGGCGGACAGCGGCGAGGGCGGCGAGGGGACGAGATGAGGTCGAGGCGCCCGACCTGTTTCATCTCTCGTCCACTCCGCGCACTCGCTCGACGCGTGTGACTGCTGCTCCTGCTACGTCCAGGGCGACTCGTACTTCAAGCTCCACCCACCAGCCGCACCGCCAGACGCCGCCGTCGCCGCCGCGCGCTCCTCGTCCTCACCCTCCGCGCTCGACCCGATCGACACCGCGTCGCCCTCGAGCACCCAGGTGAGCACCGTGTCCGAGCCTCTGTACTGGGTCAACCGGCCGCTGCAGTCCATCCGATTCGCCGGCCGCAGCCTTACGAGCCCGACTGACCCCTTCGTCCTCGTCCCTCGACAGCCTCTCTCCGCCATGGCGTCCAACTCGAGCCTCGCGTTCGGCAAGTACGAGTGGATCTGCTCTCGCGGCGCCCTCATCGTCTGCCCGCTCCTCGGCGAGACCGACTACGGCATCGAGCCCGTGTGCTACTCGCGCAATGTCGAGTTTGGCCGCACCCTCGTCTTCCAGCCCGGTGCGTCTCCCTCGCCCTCTACCCTCGTCAGGCGTGCGTACTGACCCTCGAGGCCCTCACACTCGCAGCGACGTCGTTCCTCCATATCTGCGCCCTCCTCATGGTCGTCATCATGATCCTCCACATCCGGAGCAAGTACACGGCCGTCGGGCGCAAGGAGATCTTGTGCTTCTTCTACATGTACTTCCTCGAGGAGCTCCTCGCCATCTTCCTCGACTCGGCCATCATTCCCCCCAGCTCGGACGTCTACGCCGTGCGTCCACCTCTCTCTCTCCCCCTCGTTCCGCCTCGAGCGTCATCCTGACCTCGCCTTTCGACGCCCTCGCAGTGGTTCGCCGCCATCCACACCGGCTTGGTGTGCGCAACATTCTGGTGCCTGCTCGTCAACGGCTTTGTCGGGTTCCAGGTCGTCGAGGACGGCACGCCGACCTCTCTCTGGGTGCGTCCTGACCCTCGCATCTTCTTGCCCGCTCTCGTCGAGCGCCTCACTGACTTGCATCGGGCCCTGTAGATCCTGCAAGGCTCTTCGGCTGTCGTCGGCATCGTCGTCGGCCTCATCGCAATCGGCACGTTCAAGGACGCGGCCGGCCTCTCGTCGGCGACCCCGACCGGCCTCTGGGTCCTCCAGTTCATCTTCAACCTCGCGTGTGTCGTCATCTACATCGTCGCCCAGCTTCTCCTCGTGTGGCGCACGCTCGACGACCGGTGGCCGATCGGCGACATCTTGTTCGGCACGGGCTTCTGGATCATCGGCCAGGTTCTCCTCTACGGCTTCAGCAACCAGATCTGCGACGCCGTGTCGCACTACCTCGACGGCACCTTCTTCCATGCCCTGTGCACCCTGTTTGCCGTCATGATGGGTGCGTCCGCCGCCTTCTCTTCTTCTCGCCGAGCGTGCACCTCAAGGAGCGCACGTGCTGCGCCAGAATGCGGCTCACGCACACTCTCACGTCTCGCAGTCTACAAGTACTGGGACAGCATCACCAAGGAGGACGTGCGTCTCCTTCTCCCTCCGCCCTTCTCGTCCCCGTTGGCCCTTACTGACCTATGCTCCTCGCCGCGCAGCTCGAGTTCTCGGTCGGGTCCAAGACGGCCGCATGGGACATCAAGGAGAGCCTCCTCGACGAGGACGACCGCTCGTACGGCCAGGGGGCCTACCCGCCGCAGAAGACCTACTCGTCGTACGGCTACTGAGCGGGCTCGTGCGCGTCGGTGCGAGGGGAAGGAGGGCGCGACGGCCTCACTCGAGCCGCCTAGAGGATCGAGGCGAGGTGGCCCTGTGTATACCCCTCCCCTACGGCGACTCGACGTTCTCCCGCCCTCGGTCTCCCTCCTCGACGACGTTTCCCCTCCCCTCTCACAGACACTCCCGCTCGTCGCCGACCTTGCCCTCTCTCGCTTCTCGGCCCCCTGGGCGCCGTGTATGTAACGCTGCCGCACGACTCCTCGCGTCCGTGCGGTCGCCGCCTCGAGCAGAGCGGGCCGAGCGCGCAAGCGAGAGCGAGTTTCGAAAGTGCCGGCTGCCTCTCTCCTCCCGGCTCCCCTCTTGAGAGCAACAGACGCCAGCTCGAGAGTGCCGAGCTTCGTTGGCACTCGGGTGCGCAGCGGAGATTCTGGCAGAGCGGTTTTCGACGCACCCGGTGAGCCGGCTCGACGCGACCCGACGGCGGAGAGCTCGCGTCGTCCTCGCTCCTCCCCACCTCCTCCTACAGCTGCCGCTCGCCCATCCACGCCAGCTACAGCCATGGCACTTCCCTCTGAGAGCGAGTACGGGCCCATCCGGTGCGCCCTCGGTCCTCTGTCGCCCTGTGAGCCTGCCGGCCCCCACCCGGCTCACCTCGCTCCTCGCACAGCACGCCTCTCGACGTCGACAAGCTGCGGGCCTACATCGAGCAGCAGGTCAAGGGCTTCAAGGTCGACCCGACCGTGTACCAGTTCTCGTTCGGCCAGTCGTGCGTCCACTCTCTCTCCCCTCGCCTGCCCCACCTCTTCTGCAGCGCCCGAGCTTCGAGCGCTGACCGCTACCCGTGCGACGACACAGCAACCCGACCTACCTCCTGACGGGCAACGACGGCAAGAAGTACGTCGTGCGCACCCGTCCGCCGGGCCCGCTCGTGAGCAAGACGGCCCACGCCATCGACCGCGAGTACCGCATCCTCGACGCCCTGAGCCAGGAGGGCAGCGTCCCCGTGCCCAAGGTGTACCACCTGTGCAAGGACGACTCGGTCATCGGGCGGCAATGGTACCTCAGTGCGTCTCGCTCGTTCTCTCCTCGTCTGTCAAGCCGAGCTCGAGCCTGTCGCCCTCTCGCCTAGGCTGACCCTCTCTTTGCCTGTCGCGCAGTGGAGTACCTCGCAGGGAGGAAGTACGAGGACGTGCGCATGCCCGAGGTCGAGACCAAGCAGGAGCGCGAGGCACTGTGCGTCCCGGCTCGACCCTGTCCTTCCGTCGCCTCTTCCGGCGCGCTCAGGGACGCTAGTTGCTGACGTCGTCACGCACAGGTGGCTGTCGGCGATCCAGACGCTCGCGTCGCTGCACGCCCTCGACCCGCAGAAGATCGGCCTCGGCAACTACGGCTCGACGGCCGCGTTCTACCCGCGGCAAATTCGGTGCGTCCCCCTCCTCTCGATACCTTTCCCTCTCTCTCTCTCTTGAGCCTGATCAATCCTGCTCGTCGACAGATCCCTGTCGAAGGTTTCGCAGGCCCAGTCCGAGGTCAAGAACGCGAAAACGGGCGAGCCGGTCGGCCCAATCCCGAACCTCGAGTTCCTCCTCAAGTGGTACGGCGCCAACCTGCCTGGCGCCAACCCGAACGCGCCGCAGATCCAGCAGGGCGGCAGGAGCCTCGAGGCGAGGATCGTTCACGGCGACTTCAAGATCGACAACTTGGTGCGCTCGACCTTCTCAATCTCTCGAGCGGACGATGCCGCCGAGGACGGGCGGTACTCGTCGGCCCAGGGTCTTGTTCGTCTCTCCGAGACGTTCGGCACTCGGGCCAGCAGGTTCTTGACGACAGACAGCCTCACTGACTCGTCCTTCCCCTCGTCCTCCCCTTCTTCCTCCTCTCGCCCGCCTCGCCCTCACGCAGATCTTCCATCCGACAGAGCCTCGCGTCATCGGCGTCATTGACTGGGAGCTCTCGACCCTCGGGCACCCGTTCTCGGACCTCGCCAACCTGCTGCAGCCGTTCTACATTCCAGCAGGCAAGGGCGCGGCGGGCTACTTGACGGGCTTGAGGTGCGTCTCGCGTGCTCTCTCGGGCCATATCCTGACAGTCGACGACAGCAGCAAGCTGCCGTCGACGCCTAGAAGAGCGAGGACTGACCCTTTGCCCCTCGTGCGCAGGGACCTCCCACCTTCTGCGCTCCCGATCCCGCCTCCCTCGGTCCTCCTCTCGACCTGGTGCACCCACCTCGGCCTCGACTTTCTCACGACCGTCGGCGGCGACGCGGGCACGGCGGCGGCGGGCGCGATGGGCAACCTCGAGCTCGAGCAGCAGGGCGACGTCGCGAGGGGCAGGAGGGCGTGGGAGGGCTGCGTCTCGTTCGCCTTCTTCCGGGTGCGTCCCTCTCTTCTCTCGATCAGTCTCTCTCCTCTCGCGCGTAGACTGACTCGAGCTCGTCGTCGTGCAGCTCGCCGTCATCACGCAGGGCATCGCCGCCCGTGTCGCGCAGGGCAACGCCTCGTCGGCCAAGGCGGCGCAGCACGCCAAGATCTTCCCGCGCCTGAGCGAGCTCGCGATCGAGCACATCAAGGTCTTTGCAGACGGGCCGCAGGGCGAGAAGGCGAGGCTGTAGAGCTGGTTCGGCCGGCGAGGTTCGAGACGAGGTCCGTGCAGTGCGATTTCTCAAGTTTAGTGCCCTCTCAAAGCGCTCTCGAGGCCCGAGACAGAGAGAGAGAACGATGTGCGAGTTACGACAACAAGGTGAGAGAGAATACGGCTCGACGACCCCGTCCCTCGTCGCTCACGACCCTCGCTTGGCCAAGTCGTTGAGGACCTGGCTCACGCGCAGCCCGAGCTCCCTCAACCGCTCGCGCACGTCCTCCTTGTCCTCCGGGACGCGCAGCACGTACCGCTCGAAGCGGTCCGGGTGGTACGCGAGCGTCGCCTGGCGCAGCGTCTGCTTGTGCTGCGCCGACGGGAGCGAGTCGGGGAGGAGGAAAGTCGAGATCGAGGTGGGCGTGAGGTCGGCGAGGGAGGGCCAGGAGAGGGGAGGGAAGGCCATGGGCGGGTAGACGGGCCAGGGAAAGTCGGTGAAGCGCAGGGGGAACGAGGTCGAGGAGGAGGAGGAGGAGGAAGGTTGGTCGGCAGGGGCGGCGGCGTCGGCATCGTCGGCGGGTGCGGGTTCGACGGTGTCGGGGGTAGGTGCGCCTGGTGCGGCTGGCGACGCCGGTGTTGGTGGCGCAGGTGGTGCGGCCGCAGCCGCAGCGACGGCCTGCTGCAGCTTCCTCCAGCCCTCGTCGTACCTCCTCCTCGCCTCGACCTCCTCCTCCTTGCTCTTGCGCTTCTTGCGCTCCTCGAGGCGCCGAATGCGCTCGCGCTCCTCCCTGTCGCGCTTGTCCTTGTCCTTGCGGTCGCGCTCCTCCTTTGCGCGGCGCTCCTTGTCGAGGCGCTCGAGGCGCTCGACCTCGTCGCGGTTCTTGCGGCGCCACATGCCGGCCCGCACAAACTCGGCGTACTCGTCCTCGTCCATGTGGGACAGGTACGAGGCGGCGGGGGCGATGCCGGCCGCTGCGCCGGCGGCCGAGCCGTAGGTGGTGGCGTAGGCTGGGACCTGGCGGGCGTAGAAGTCGTCCTCGATGGCGCCGATGCCGCTGTCGGCCGCCTCGGCGTCGGCGAGGGCCTCGAAGAACTCGTCGTCGGTGCGGGTGCGCTTGTGGGCTTGAGGAGGAGGGAGGTGCGAGTCGCCGTCGTCGTCGTCGCCGCCGGCGCCGCCGCCGGGGCCGTGGTAGTCGTCGTCGGTGCCCTGGCCAAGGTAGAGCGTGCGCTTGTGGTCCTTTGGCGGGTTGCGGGGCGGGGTGAGCGACTCGGAGCGAGGCCGCGAGCGGTGCTTGCTCTTGCGGGCTGCGCGTTTCTGTGCGCGCAGGACGGCCTCGTCGTAGGCGGTCGGCTTCATGCGGAGAGGCATGGCCGCCCAGCACCAGAGCAGCGGCGAGCAGAGTGGACGAGAGAGAGAGCGAGGCTGTCGAGGTTGACCTCGTCCAACCCTCGATGCTGCGCTCCCCCTTGCTGAGAGCTCGTCCTGTTGGGCCACTGCCACGAGCAGCTCTTCATTACCCCTCACGGGCACCGCCAACTTCAACCGTCGTCGCCTTCACCAGGTCCTGCTCGTCGTCATCTTCATCTCCCTCGCCAAAGCTCCGCTTCGCACCGTCACCAACTGGGTACCTGCATCTTGGAGGCCTCCGTACTGCTCTCTACAACCACCTCCTCGCCCGCAAACTCGGCGGCAAGTGGGTCCTTCGAGTCGAGGACACGGACCAGGTGCGTCCCCCCTCTCTCGCCTCGCCATCGAACGTCCCTGACACTCTATTGCTCACCCAACACAGACGCGGTACGTCGAAGGAGCCGTCGAGTCGCTCCTCAAGACGCTCGACTGGGCCAAGCTCGACTTTGACGAGGGTCCGTCCCCCACTTCCTCCTCTCCCTCCTCGCCTCCTCGACCCACAGTCCTGACCCTCTTACGCCTCCCAGGTCCTCAAAAGGGCGGCCCGAACGAGCCTTACTTTCAGTCGAAGCGCAAGGACATCTACGACCGGTACCTCGAACCGCTTCTTGAGGTGCGTCATCTCGCTCGCCGTCCTCCATCGGCCGCTCAGTCGCATGCGCGTCGACGGTCAAGAAGTTCGTTCATGACCTGACACTTATACTTGTCCCTTCTAGACCGGCAAAGCGTACCACTGCTTCTGCACGCCCGAGCGCCTGGCCTCAACCCGCAAACGCCTCCAGAAGGAGGGCTCGCACGAGGGGTACGACCGACGATGCCTCGGGCTGTCGAAGGACGAGGTCAAGGAGCGACTCGAAAAGGGAGAGCGCAACATCGTCCGCTTCAAGGTGCGTCCTTGGCGCCGAGAGGCCTTCTCTTCGTCCGCCTCTCCTTCTCCGGCGACTGACTCTCCTTTCACCACCACGCAGAGCTCGTCCGGCTCGCTCACGCAGGAGGACCTCATCTACGATCCGATTCACTACGACTCGCTCCCGCTCGAGGACTTTGTCCTGCGCAAGTCGGACGGCCTCCCGACCTACCACTTTGCCAACGTCGTCGACGACCACGAGATGGGCATCACGCACGTTCTGCGAGGCGAGGTGCGCCCGAATCTCTCTCGTTTCTCTGTGTGCGTGGTCACGAGCGACGACTGACGCTCAGAGCGGCGCGCGCAGGAATGGCTCCCGTCGACGCCCAAGCACTTGCAGCTGTACGACGCGCTCGGCCTGTCGCCGCCCCAGTTTGCCCACCTGCCGCTCCTCGTCAACCCTGACGGCAGCAAGTTGAGCAAGAGGGCGGGCGACGTCCGGGTTGAGGACTACATCGTGCGTCCCCCGTCTTCTACATCCCCTCCTCGGCTGCTCGGCGCACTAGCCGCAGCGTCGAGATAATTGCAAGGCGGTCTCTACTGACACACTCTCCGTATACAGACTAAGGGCTATGAGCCCGAGGCGCTCCTCAACTTTGTCGCCCTCATGGGCTGGTCCCCTCAGTCGTCCTCGTCCGACACGCCCGACCCGTCGACGATCCCGACCTCGTCCTCGCCGCGCGACGCCTCGAATGAGGAGGTCCTCCCTCTCGCAGCCCTCATCCAGGCCTTTTCGCTCGAGGGCGTCAACAAGAACCGCGCGACGATGCAGAGCGCCAAGCTCGACTTCCTCAACCGCGCGCACGTGCGCATCAAGCTCGCCGATGCGGCGCCGGGAGGTGGGCGCGACGACGTCGCGAGGAGGACGTGCGAGGTCGTGAGGGGCAAGTGGCCTGACTTGGCGGGCGAGACGGTCGAGGAGCCGTACGTGGCTCGCGTGCTCGACGCTCTCAAGGTGCGCCCTCTTGTCCTCTCTGCCTCCTCCTTCTCGACCTGAATCTTGGAAGCATCTACTGACTCGCGCGTATACGTCCCTGCAGGACCGGCTGCACACGATCGTCGACGTGCCGTCGCTCGGCGCCTACTTCTTCCATCCGCCAGTTCTCGACTCGGCGCTCGCGTCCCAGCTCTTCAAGAGCGTCCCTCTCGAGACCCACCGTACGTCCCTCCCGGTCCTCTTTCGCGTACTCTCGATCGAGGAGCCCGTCCTGACTGTGCGCCGCCGTCCTCGCCCAAAGGCGCATCCCTGCGCTCGGCCCTCTCGGCGCTCTCGTCCGCTCCTTTCCCGTCGCCCGCCCAGCCTATGGACGAGCTCGACACGGCGACGCTCAAGGACGTCCTCGACCACCTCGTCGATGAGCGCGGCGGCAAGACCAAGGCCAAGGAGGTCATGAACCCGCTTCGGTGGGCGCTGACTGGACAGAAGGTGCGTCTCCCGGTCGCTCAACTCTTCAGCGCTCCTTCCCTCTCCTTGAAAGAACGTGTACTGATGAGCTTGCGTCCGACCCGTACAGGTCGGGGCGGGCGTTGTCGACGTCGTCGCTGTACTCGGAAAGGACGAGGTCGTGCGGCGGCTCGAGGCGGGCCTTGCGTGGATCGAGGCGCACGAGAAGGCGAGCTAGTAGAGCAGGAGACATGTAGCACGAGGATGAGCAGCCTTGTTGTAACGAGTCGAACGAGCAGTCGCAGCTCTCTTCCTTTCGTCCTTCCCGCTCGCGCCTCTCGCTCTCGCTCAGTCTCTCGCTTCTCGCTCTCGCTCTATCTCTCGCCTCTCTCGCTACCTGTCGCTGCTGGCACGCTTCGTCACACAGACCAGGAACAGGTCGCTGCAGCTCGATGTGCTACGGCTCGCGAGATCCGACCGTCCCGCCCGCGCTCGCGCCGCTCGGGCCCCTGCGCCCGAGCTACTCCATCGGGTTCGTCCGCCCCTGCTGCTCGATCCGCCCGTCTCTCTGCCCGTCGCCGACCCGGAAGCACCCGCACAACAGCCAGTCAAGCCACCCAATGTCGTCCTCATCGTCGTCGCCGATGTCGCCGCCGCGCCGCCGCTGCTCCTGCTGCGCGCCGTACGCCGACGACGAGGGCGACGCAGCACGCATCGAGGGCATCGACGTGCGCGGTGACGGGCGACGTTGCCGAGCATTGGCCGGCGTGTACAGGCCCGGCGACGAGAAGGGCGTCGAGTGGTTCGAGCTCCAGGCGGGCGAGGGCGTGCGCGGTGGCGGAGGCGCGGGCGCGCAGAACGAGGCCGTCGTCGGCATGTGGACGGTCGACGCGTTCGAGTTGACCGTGTGAAGCGTGTGGCTGCTGCCGGTGCGGAGCGAGAGGGCGCCCGGGCGGGTCGGCGTCGGCGAGGTGACGACGACGTCGAGGAACGGGTTGCTGCCCGGCGCCATCGACGAGCGCTTTGTCGGCGAGCCCTGCGGCGTCGACGGCGTCGAGCTCGGCAGGACGGGCAGGTCCTCGATGAAGCGCGACGCGGCGCGCGCCGTGCGGTCCGTCGCCGTCGACTCGAGCGAGACGAACGACGCGTTGGAGGGCGAGAACGGATTCGACGGGTGGTGCGTGCTCGTCGGCGTCACGAGCGACGCGTTGTCGAGCGAGAGCCGCTCGTCTGGCGGAAGCCGAGAGGGCCCGCCCGCACGGACCGCCTCGTCGTCCTCGCCGACTTGCGCCAAGCCGCCCTTGCCGCTCGGCCGACCCGCATCCACCAGCGTCGTCGCCGAGCCCTCGGCCGCACCGACCTGCACGCTGAGTTTCTTCCTCGCCCGCCGCCCTGCGACGCCCTCCTCGAGCTGCATGGCGTCGGTCCCGCCGAGCTCAAAGTCGCCCGCTTCGAGCGAGCTCGCCTCGACGGTGCCGCTGCCGGCTCGTCGTCGACTCCCGGTGCGGAGCAGGGTCGAGGTGCGGCGGACGAGGGACGTGGGCGAGAGAGGAGGAGGGGAAGGGAGGGACGGCATGACGAGCTTGGTGGAGCGTCGCAGCGAGGCTCGCCGCTTGGCGTCGGCGCGCGACCATTTGGCGAGGTTCTGCAGAGGTTGAGTCGTCAGTGGAGCCCGTAGAGAGCTATAGGAGAGAGTCGAGGCGCACCTGCTGGATCCTGCGCTCCTCTGCCGCCTCGTCGTCCTCGTCCTCGTCTCCCGCCGGCCGCATGTCGAGCACGACGTCGCCGCTCGCGCCCCTCACGTGCGAGTACGGGCCCTCGACGGCGCGCCCTTTGCCCTTGTCGCGGACGGGCGACGACCGGACAGCGGCAGGACCGGCGCGCAAGCCGAGGTCGCCGTCTTCTCGCTCATCGCCCGCCTCGTCCGGCCCGTCCGTCTCCTGCCCTCCTGCGGCGTAGGTCGAGCTGGCCGAGGTCGGAGGAGCGGCCTTGAGCGGCGAGTCGTACGGCTCGGGGTGGGAGGCGGAGGCGCTGGAGGCGGAAGGTGGGGGAGACGGCTGGGCGAGGTGCGAGGGAGGAGAGGATGGGCCCGGTCGTGAGGGTGCAGACATCGGCTGTGCCGGTAGGCCTCGGCTGCGCGGCTGGCCGGGCTGGTCGTGGGACGAGGAGGAGAGGGCGCAGTCGATCGGCGACGACGATGAGGACGAACGAGGGCCGAGGGTTGGGCGGGCGCGTGCTCGGTAGAGTGCGTCGCTGGCAGCTGTGCACAAGCAGCTGAGCGCAAGAGTACCCCTGGGCAGAGCGGCGTGAGGGAGTCGACGGACCACTGCCTTCAAATTCCCGGCCTCGTTCGCTCGACTCTCTTGCTCTCGAGAGCAGTCGGGAAGAGCACACGGTGTCGCAGTACTGCACTCGAGAGCCATCTAAACCCGCCCGGCTCACTTCTAGAGAACTGTCCCTCGGCTCACCCGACGCTCGACTCGCTCCCGCTCCGCCTGCCACGTCCTGCCGCTAGACCTCGCCCCTGAGCACCTTCTCGCGCATGTCCCTCGCCGTCTGGATCGCCCGAGACGGCATGCCCGCCAACCGCGCAATGACGAGCCCCGCCGAGTCGTGGTTGAGCCCTCGCCTGATCGTGTGCACGTACCGCACGTCGTCCTGCGCACGAGAGAGGGAGAGACGGACAGGAAGGAACGGGAAAGGGACACGTCGAGAGAGAGAGAGAGAGAGTCAGGACCTGTGCGAGAGAGAGGGAAAGGGGCAAAGAGGAACGAGCGACGCACCTCCCTCTCCTCGACGTCCGTGCACCAGAACTCGACGCCCTCCCACTCGCCCGTGGCCCTCGCGCCCTCGTCTCTCGCGCCGTCGTACCCGAGGAGCGCACCGAGGCGGTGGTAGTGCGTCGCAAACAGGGTGCGCGACCGGTTGACGTGCGCGAGGTGCTCGAGGGCGGCGTAGGCGATGGCGAGGCCGTCGATGGGCGACGTGCCGCGGCCGAGCTCGTCGAGGAGGACCTGCAGGTGAGGCCTTGTCAATGTGGGGCTTCTACGAAGAGGCGCACAACCGGCAAGAGGAAGCTCGTCGAGCAGGACGCACCAAAGACCTTGACGTCGCGTTCTCGAGGATCGTCGTCGCTTCGTCCATCTCGATCATGAACGTCGACCGGTCGCGGTCGAGCTCGTCCCGGGCGCCAACGCGACTGTACACGCGGTCGCACACGCCGATGGTGGCCCGCTCGGCGGGAACGTGCGACCCGGCTTGCGCGAGGACGCAGATGAGGGCGGTCTGGCGCAGGAAGGTCGACTTGCCGGCCATGTTCTGCAAGGAACGTAGAGGAGAGGGTGGGGAGAGGGCGAGAGCGTCAGGACGAGGAGACTGGGCGAGGGAGGGGACGAGGGGGAGAGAGAGAGCCGGGCGACGCACGGGCCCCGTGAGGACGTGAATCACGGACGGCTCGTCGTCAAAGTCGTCGAGGTGGCGGAACGTGACCGAGTTGGGCGTGAAGGAGCGCATCTGCGCGACGAGCGCGTTCTCGACCGTCGGGTGTCGGCCAGCGACAATCTCGAGGGACGAGCTGTAGGTCGCGAGGAGGTTCAGTCGGCCGAGCGTGCTCGGTTTGGACGAGGGAGTAACGAGAAGGAGGGACGCACCTCGTGTCGACCTCGGGGCGGACCCAGCCGTTCTCCTCGGCCACCTCGGCAAAGCCCATGACGACGTCCAGCTCGGCGAGCGCGTCGGCCGTCTGCAGCAGGCTGTCGTAGCTCTCGAGTACCTGAGAGGGCGCATACAGTCAGAGACGACGAGGCAAGGGGAGGAGAGAGGGCGAGAGTGAGAGAGAGAGAAGGAGACGCACACGAGCAACGAGAACCTGCGTCGCCTCGATCTCGAGGTTCTGGATGCGCTGCTCGGCGTCCGTGATCTTGCGGTGTAGCATAGCCCAATCCTGTGGCAGGCGACGAGGAGTTAGTCCTGCTGATACCGGGGTAGCAGAGAGGGTGAGAGGAAGATCGAGACGTACCCGGTTGACGTACAGCCTCGTCGAGTTAGTCTTCTGGTGCACGAGCGCCGCCGGGTCCTTGTCGATCTCCTTGACGCCGTCGCGGACAAAGATGTGGACGGCGGGACCGACACGTTGCGCGACCTTGAGCGTCAGGTTCTTGGACTTGTACCGGGTACGGAGCTGGTCCTGGAGCGAGGCGGCTTGCTCTCGCAGCGAGGCGAGGTCGCCATGGAGCCTGGCGAGCGACGACGAGAAGCTGTGTGCGGACAAGCTGTCAGTACCGGGGACGCGGACGTAGGAGAGAGGGAGGAGGACGCACTCGGGCCGAATCACCCACGCCTGCGCCTCTCCCCACAGGCTCTCGCCGTCGCCCTCGTCGCGTGCCGATCCTCCCGTCGCACTCGTCTCCATCATCGCCCTGCTCGCCGCTCTCTCGCCGAGCTCGGCCGCGAGCGCCGCCGCCCGCTCGGCCTGCTCCTCCCTCGCACTGAGCGCGTCCTCGTCGATCGCGGCGTCGATCTCGTTCGCGAGCACGTCGTACGCGCCGAGCTGCTCTGCAAGCCCTCGGACCGCCGAGCGCGCCTCGTCGTCCGGGACGACGTCGGGCCCGAGGGCGTCGAGCTCGGCGCGGACGACCTCGAGCGCGCGCATGGTGCGCTTGAGGCCGAGGAGGTCGTGTGCGGGGTGGGCGCGCCGCAGGGCGAGGCGCTGCAGGAGCCGTGGGGTGTCGTCGAGGGTGCGAAGGAGGGCGCGGAGGTACGAGCGGGTGGTGGGGGCGCCGGTCGGGGACAGGAAGGCCGAGACGAGCGACAGGCGCGTGTGGATGGTCGGGAGGTCGGTCGAGGGTGCGCCTGCAGGGTTCAGACGAGTCAGATAGGCGAACGAGATAGAGAGGGGGAAGCAGGAGGACGCACAAAGTCGCTCGATGAGAAGACGGTGCCCGCCAGGGGTCACGGTCCGCTTGACGGCGCCGAGCAGGCTCCCGCGCACTCCTCCTCTCAGGCTCTCGCGCACCTCGAGCGACTTGAGCGTCGTCGCGTCCATCTGCATGACGGTCGCCGGGTCGACGTGCTTGGCCCTCGTGCGCGGCGGCGGCGTCGTCGGGAGCGTGCTTGCGAGGTACGACAGGAGGACGGCTTCGGCGGCCGAGCTGGGCGACGGGACGGCCGTCGATGACGATGGGACAGCGTCGGTCGACGTCTCGGACAGCATGATGCCCTCGCGGAGCCGCTCGCCCTCGAGGAGCTCGAGGATGCGCCCGCCGAGCTTGGTGTCGCGCAGCCGCTCGTCGACGACGACCTCCTTGGGCCGCACGAGGTGGATGTCGTCGCGCAACGTCGAGAGCTTGCTGACGCGCGTGAAGGACGCGCCCGTCGAGATGTCGCGGTACGCCAAGCCGATCTCGTCGCGCACGCTCGAGCCGCCGGCGACGCCGAGTGCGAGCACGAAGTTGGACTGGTCGAGGTCGACGAACGCCTCGTCGACGCCGGTGCCGGGTGTGACGACGCGCGTCACCTTGCGCGCCGTGACGGGCGAGTCGACGCCGGCCTCCTTGAACTCCTCGACGATGACGACCTTGTGGCCCGACTCGACGAGCGCCGACACGTGCTTGCCGAGCTGAAAGAGCGGGAAGCCGCAGAAGGGGTGCGGCACCTTGTTGACGCCCTTGCCAAACGACTTGCTCGTGAGCTTGATGCCGAGCAGCTTGGCGACCGACTTGGCCTGCTCAAAGTACGACTGCGGCGAGGGGAAGCGAGCGTGAGGAGGCGCTCGCGAGGACACGAGGGAAGGTCGGGGGACGCACCTCGAAGAAGGACCCGACCTGGATGAGGAGCAGGGCATCCGGGTAGTCGGCGAGGTACGAGCGCACGGCCTTCTCGAGCGCGGTGGCGCCGGCCCTGGCCCTCGGCGACTCGTGCGCCGCCTCGGGTTGCTTGAGGTTGTCGACGTCGTTCTCGGCTGGCTCTTGCGCGACAGGATTGGCGGTACGACCACGCACAGTGCGCTTGAGCGGTCTGGGCGGCTCGGCGTCGCGAGGTGGCGCTGTGGAAGCGAGCGAGTGAGCAGGGCCCGAGGAGGAACGGGATGGGAGAGATGAACGCACTTTGCACCTGGACCTTGCCGTCGAGGCCAAGCGGCGGGAGCGGTCTGCGCTCGATGCCGTACTCGTCGAGGACGACTCGAGGCGCGGACGAGGCCGAGGTGCCTGCGGCCGAGCTGGTGCGGCCTCGAGAGGTGCGCTGACCGGGACGGGATGCTGGGCGAGAAGTAGATGCCGCGCGCGCGCCTGGATTGGCGCTGCGCACGAGAGCAGAGCCGAGGCCGCGGCGGACGAACATGGGGGGCCGAGGAGGACGAGGGTCGAGAGTGCGAGGCGGCGCTCTGGGCGAAGGCGCAAGGCCGTGGACGAGGCGATGTACTCTGTGTGCCCTCGCTCGGCAGCACAGCAGCTCTGGCCGAGGCGCAGGCGGCGGGGAGGAGCAAGTCGACGACGGAGCACCGCCTCTCGCTCGTCCACCTCGTCCACCTCACCCGCACAGGCACTAGCCCCTCTGCTGGGCCGCGAGAACCGCTCACAGCACCCACTACATCGACCTCCAGCCGCACACGACTCAGCCCACACGCTTCGCCCTCTCCCTATAACACCAGGTGGGGGATCCTCATCGTCTCACCCACCCACCTCCTCCAGCACCACAGCGCGACCAGGTCGTTCCACCCACGCCTCGCCACCATGTCCAACAATCGTCCACCGAGCGCTCGCTCCGCCTCGTCCACCCCGCCCGAGCCCTTCCTCCTCTCGATCCTCCACCACCTCCTCTCGCCCTTCCCCTCGCCGCTCCCGCCGGCGCTCCTCAGTCAGACGTCCCGCCAGGCCATCCACTACCTCTCGATCTCGGCAGACGACGAGGTCTACTGGACCTGCGGCCGCAAAGACGACCAGGTCGCCCTTCGCCGCCAAGAGCTCGTCGAAGGTCCGCTCTCCCTCTCCCTCTCGTGGCCTCCTGCACCTTGACTGACTCGCCCAGCCTCCCACAGCCGGTAACCTCGACGACCTCGTCCTGTCGCACCCTCGGTTCGCCTTCGACCTCGACGAGACCAAGGCCCTCATCTCGCTCTCGCTCCCGCACTCGGCCTCGTCTCGGTCCCTCGGCGTCGTCCTCGTGTGGGAGGACAGCACGTCGCCCTTGGCCGCCGCGACGGGCGGCGTGACCGCCGGCCTCGAGCGCAAGCCCGACGAGGACGACATCCGGCCTGGGTGGACCTTCCTCGAGCTCCAGCAGGTCGACGACGCGGCCCTCGAGACGTCGCAGCGCCACTGGCACCCGTCGCTCGCCGAGGCCGTCGAGACGACGACGTCGAGCCTCGTCGACAAGGCGGCACCCGGCCGCGCCGACTCGTCGCCCTCGGCGGCGGCGCGGGACGAGGAGAACCGTGCGCGGTTCGCCGAGGCCGCGGGCGCGAGCGACTGCGAGGGCACCACCCCGGGCGGCATCGGCTCCGCCAACGACTTCTGGTCCGGGTGGAGCGATGACGAGGGCGACTCGGCGGGCAAGGTCGTCTTGAACGGCGGCGGCGGCGGCGGCGGAGGGGCGCACGGCGAGGACGACGCCGACGATGACTATTGGAGCTCGTACGGCGCTGTCGACAGCCAGGTCGGTAGCGAGGCGGCCGACGACGAGGACGACGAGCGCGGCCGAGTCGAGGAGCGAGCAGGGTCGAGCCTCGGCGCCGGCGCTCGCGCGCACCGCTCCGCGACCATCACGCCTGCGACGGCCGGCTTGGCGGCGGCCAGCCTGCCGTCCTCGCCGTCGACCGAGCAGCAGGAGCAGCAGCTGTCGTCCTCGAGCGCCGAGCTGCCCAGCTCGCCCGCTCACCGCGACCTTCCTCCCCCTCCGCCGGCGGCCGACACCGCCCACTCGTCCCCCTTCTCGGTGTCTCAGTACTTGAGCACGCCTTCACCCCGTACCCTCGCCTACCCGTCCTCGCCGAGCACGCTCCGCCCTTCCACGCCGCCGCCTCGCGCCCCGTCGCACGAGCGCTCGCGCCCAGCCGCCGCCGCCGCCGCCGCCGCACCCGTCAAGAGTCCTCAGCGCCCGTCGCACACGCGCAAACCCTCGGACGTCACCAAGGCGCTGCCCTCCTTCCCGGCGTTCCCGGTCCTGCCTCGCACCAAGAGCAACTCGACGCTCACGCCGGGCATGATGTACCCCGGGTCGGCGCCGACCTCGCCCAAGGTCGGTAACGGTCGTCCTGCACCACCGGCGGCGTCGACGACCGACAAGTCGCTGCCGCCTGCGCCCTCGCCCGCACCGTCGGCGCAACAGCTCTACGTCCACCACCGCCCCGAGACGTTCGCGCCGCAGTACGCGCACCTCATCCCTGTCGGGCGCGACGCGACGGCCCGCATCGCCGGCGCGCACGAGGTGCAGCAGCCGAGCTCGGCGCCGCAAGGGTCGCTCACGGCGCCGCTCCCGCCGTCGGCCAAGTTCCCCGAGTCGCCCTCGTCCTCTTCAGCCGCATCGTTCGTCACCGGCGCCTCGCCGATGCAGCATGCTCCCGAGTACGAGCACGGGCAGGCCCAGCCGAGCTTCCTCGCCGAGCCCCACGACGACGACGCCGACGACGCCGAGGAGCGCGTGCGGCTCGACCGGCTCGCGAGCGTCGGCTCGCTCGACGGCGGCCTCAGCATCGCGAGCACGTCGCTCACGAGCATGCTCCTCGGGCGCCGGTTCTCGACCTCGACCGGGCTCGAGGGCTACGGCGAGCAGGGCGAGGAGGGCAGCGCCAGCGCCGCAGGGACCGCGCGCCACTTTCCGCTGCCGCCGTCGCACAGCGGCGCGAGCGCGAGCGGCGACGAGCACGAGGGCGCGGCGACGGGCTCGCTCGGCGGCAGCAGGAGCGGCGAGGCCGAGAGCCTGCGCTTCGCCATGGCGGGCCTGTGGGGCCTGTTCGCCAGCGGCGCGAGGACGCCCGCCGAGCGGGCCGAGCGGCACAGGGTGTGGGAGCGGGTCGCGGCCGAGGTGCCGAGGAGCTGAGCGGGCTCGCCTCTCGCCGCCGTCGTCGGCCAGAGCGGTCGCGGCGGTTCGGCGGCGCACGCGGCGAGTGCGTGGAGCGACGCGAGCACGATCAGAGATCGAGCGTGATGGGCACGGCGACGGCGACATAAGGCGGCTCAGAGGGCGGCGGCGGTCGCAAAGAGCGGTACGGCGCGAGGTGGAACGAGCGGCGCAGGTTTCGAGCGGAACGAGCGGCACGAGCGCGAGAGAGGAGAGAACCGAGAGCTCTTCGGGCTGCTGAGCGGCCGCCGAGAGCTTGCATTCGTGTGATGGAGCGACAGCGACTCTCGCACCGACGCCCAGGAGCTGTCGAGAGCCGGCTCGCGGCGAAAAGTGGACGAGAAAGTCTCACCGCGAGGAGGATGGAGACGGTCGAGCGAGGAGGAGAGGGGAAGCACCCACCTCGGCGGGAGCTCTCGACTGGGACGCAACCTGTAGATGGTTGTCTTGCGAGTACTGCAGAGCTCTTACCGTCCGTCAGGGAGCGAGGGCGGGTCGCCGTCGCTGTCGTCAACCTCGAGGTCGACCTCTCGCTTCTTCCCGTCCGCTCTCATCGACACCGCCGCCCGCTCTCGGCCTGTCAGCTCAGCAGGACTCTAGCCAGGTCCCGCCTTGTGCCCCGACCCAGCCCACCAGCTGCCTGGTGCGTCCTCCTCTCCCTCGCCCCTTTGTCGGCCAACTCGCCGGCCCACCTCCTCCCTCACGCCTCGCCGTCGACCGAGCCCCATCGAGCTCGCCCTGGGTCGACTGCGCCCGCTCGAGAGGGTGATGGGTAGCGTGGTCGAGCTCTCGCAGCCCCGGCGAGGCAGACGAGGCTCGAGTCGGGCTCAGCTCGACCTTGCCCTCTTGCCCAACCCTCCCCACCACGACGACCGCGCTAGCGCACAGAGGGCATCGCACTGACCAGTGCCACCTCTTTCCGCTACAGCACTTCCCTGTCAGCCTACCCGAGCACCGCAGAGTCTCGCAGGCGAGGCTCGACGCCAACTTTCGTCCTCCGCCTCTCCTCCACCCGGCTCCGCCGTCGCTCCCTTCGGCATCCCCAGATCTCGTCACCTTCCTCGATCTCCCTTCCATCCGCACCATGACCGCCATCTCGACTCGCTCGTCCGCATCCGCACCCGCATCCGCCGACCGCCCAAAGCGCGAGCGCCAGACCCGCCTCCAGGAGCACCTGCGCACCGTCAAGCCGGGCTCGCGCTCGTCGTCGCCCAGCCGCGCCAAGCCCAGTTCGTCAGCAGCATCGTCGTCTGCCTCCAAGACGGTACCCAAAGCCCTCGCGGCGCTCGACCCGACCAGCGCCGGCGGCCTCGACGACGACGAGTCGTCCTCGATGTCGGCATCGACTGCGTCCGGCCGCCCGTTGCGCAAGGCCGCCGCCAAGGTCGTCATGCACGAGCCGGCCGACCCGGCGAGCGGCGATGAGAGCGTCGAGGAGCCCAAGCCGGCGCCGACTCGGACGCCGACCAAGCGCCGCTCGCCCGTCGACGACGACGCCGAGGCGCTCGCGCCGTCGATCAAGTCTGCCGGGCGCAGCAGCACGGGCCGCAAGATGCCGGCGCAACGGGCCGAGCGCTCGTCGTCGTCGTCGCCGTCGCCCTCGAAGAAGCGCGCGCGCGAGCCGAGCAGCCTCGAGTTCGGGCGCATGGACGAGGCCGAGGTGCAAGGGCGGCTCGCGCACGAGAAGGCGGAACTGATGGCGAGGCTCGCACCGCTCGGGTGCGTCCCCTCGTTCGTGTCCTTTTCCTCGATCGCGAAACTGACCTTCTCTTCCCTCCCCGCCTCGCGAACAGCATCAACCCGCAAGACCACGTCCTCGACGAGGCCCTGCGCGCCATGTCCAAGTCCAACACGCAGTTCACGGTCGAGTCCTTCATCAGCACGCTCGCCTCGCTCGACGCCAACGTGTCGCCGCGTGCCGCCCAGTCGCAGCGCCCAAACCTGTCCGTCGCCGTCCCGACACCGTCGCAGGCCAAGCACGTCTCGTTCAGCACGCTCGAGTCGCCGTCGACGCCGTCGTCGCTCGTGAGCCCGTCGCTCCGCCACCCGACGCCGCCGCAGGCTTCGGCCGCGCCCGTTGCGGTCCCGGGCCTCTTCTACTCGTCGCCGGCCCCGCCGCACGCCGCACTGCCGTCGCGTGCGCCCATGAGCGCCGTTCGCCCGGGCCAGCTGCTCGGCGGCTCGCTGTCGAGGTCGTTCTCGGCACCTGTCGTCCCGACCCTCGGCAACCCGCAGCAGGCGCCGCCGAGGGCCGGCCCCGCGCCTTCGGGCAGCCTCTTTGGCGCCGCCGCCGGCATGGGTCGTGTCGCTACTCGCCGTGGTGCACCCGGCACGCTCGGGCAGCAGCCGCAGACGGCGTCGTCCCCGGTCAAGCGCGCGACGCTCGGCGGCGCAGCCCTGCCCTCGCCCGCACCCGTCATCGGCGCCGCCCGCAGTGCCGCGCCGTCGAGCAGCCTCCTGCCCGCCTTCGCCCTCGGCGCGCACGCCGCCTCGTCGAGGGCCAACCCCGGCCGCACGGCCACGCTCCCGACGAGCGCCTCGACCAGTCGCCTGTCGAAGCTGCAGTCGTGGCTCGCCCAGGGCGACGACGACGGTACGTCCGAGGACGAGGACGAGGCCAAGAAGCCCGGCGCGACGGCGGCCGGCGCCGAGGCCATGCTCAAGGCGGCGGCGGCGACGTCCAAGGTCGCCGCTGCCGTCGCTGCGCCGCCGCTCCAGCTCATCGACGCCCCGCCGAGCGACGACGAGCGCAGCCCGGCCAGGCGGGCGCGAGTCGGTGGCAAGAGCGTGCAGGGCCTGCGCGACCGTCGCAACAGCCGGGACCAGCACGTTCAGCCGCAGCCGGCCCAGGCGCTTGCGCCCGCGCTCGCACAGCAGCAGGTCGCCGGCGACGCGCAGGGCATGACGACGCGCAGGCGGGCGTCGGTCAAGGGCAAGGGCCGGGCCGTCCTCGAGTGCACGTGCGGCTCGTCGGCCGAGGGCGAGGAGGGCGCCGTCAGCTGCATCGAGTGCGACGCCGCGTTCCACCTCGCGTGCCTCGACGTCGACTCGGTGTCGCAGCTCGTGTCGCCGTGGACGTGCTCGCGCTGCCTCGTCGCCGCCGCCGGTGGCGTCGAGGCCGGCGAGGAGGGTTGTCGTGCCGCCACGCCCAAGCTCGCCGACAAGCGCGTGCGCATCGGGACGACCACGACGCCGCACCTGTACCAAGAGCCCACCCTCGTCGCCTCGACACCCGTCGCCCCGCCGCGCGGCAACAACTTCTCGCACTGCGCCGACATGGCCCTCGCGCCCTCGCCGACCGCCTCGCCCGTCCGCCGCTTCGTCCCGACGAGCCCGGTCCCGAGCGCCGTCGGCTCCCGATCCCGGTCACGCCGCACTTTGGCGAGGCGGCGATCCAGCGCGCGCCGGGCGACTACTCGCCGACGTCGCCGCAGAACTACCGCACGCGCGCCGGGCGCACCCGCATGATCAGCGGCGGCGCGTTTCTCAACGGCGAGTGGCTCAACAGCAGCTGGGATTCGCCCGGCGCGCCGACCGACGCCGAGCCGCCTCGCGGCGCGCGCGAGACGACGCCGGTCCAGTCGGGCGGGCTCTCGTCGCTCGTCGACGGCGACGTCGTCGACCCGTGGCAGCTGCCCGCCTGGAGCGACGTGACGATGACGCCCTCCCGAGCGCTCACGTCGTCGGCAACGCCCGGCCTCTCGTCGTCGTCGGCATCGTCGTCCGTCTGGGACACGCCGTTCGGCCACGCCTCGCCGCACGCTCACCTGCGCCGCGCCAACTCGTCGTACCACGCTCCGACCCTCGGCGGCGACTCGTCGCGCACGCCCTCGCACGACTTCCTCGCCGCGCTCGAGCGCGACCCGGCCGAGCATTCGGCGCCCGGCGCCGGCCACACGTTCGGCCAGCGCCTGTTCTACGGCGCGCACGAGCAGTTGCACGACCACGAGCCGTACGAGGTCCAGGCGCAGGCCTTGTCCTCGTCGCCGCAGCGTGCGCCGTCGCCGCTCAACCCTCGTCGCGTGCCCTCGTACGGCTACGCCCCGCCGCCGCAGCACGTCCACCCGCACCATCTCGGCGAGCAGCAGCAGCAGCACCAGGCGTACAAGCAGCCGTCGCTCGGCGACGGGCTCGCCAACCCGTGGAGCAACAACAGCCTCGGCGGCGCGCTCGCGCACGAGCGCACGGCCCTCTCGGCGTCGATGAAGCCGTCGTTCTCGGCGCCGGGCGTCGCGCGCTTCTCGCACCAGCTCGGGCACCACTACGGCGGCCATGAGGCTGTCGAGCAGCAGATGCTCGACGACCTCCTCGTCTGAACCTTCTTCTTCCCTCGCGCACAAAATGTCCATGCCCTCCCTTCGCTTTACTCGCACGCGTTCTCCTTTCCTTGTCACTAGCCTTCCTGCCTCCCTCTCTCGAGTTTCTGGGTTGCCCTGTCAGAGGCGCTTAACGTCGTCGTCCCTCCCCCCTCCGTGTCTGTCGCCTTCTCTCTCGCTCTCTCCCCTCTCCCCCTTGTCCGCTTAGGTTTCCCCTGCGTAGTCTCTTTCCACAGTCTCGCTCTGCAACGCCTCGTGCAGGGCCGTCGCAGCTCTCGGACCCGCCCTCGAGAGAAAGAGAGAGCGGAAGAGGTCGATGAAGAGAAACAGCTAGAGTTGGCAACACGCCTCGACTACGTCGCGCTCACTCGTCGTCCTCGACCGCAAACCCTCCTGCCGCACCGAGCGCCGGTCCAGCCGCACCCGCACCGACGAGCTCGACCGCCCGCCGCGACGAGTTCCTCCTCAGAAGCCCGCGCCGCAGCTTGTCCCCGCGGATGCCGCCGGCCGCTCCTCCTGCTGCCCCACCTGGCACGGCGAGCGACTCGTCGTCGCTGTGACCGTCGGTGATGGCCGTGCCGCCGCTCGCGTTGGTCGAGGTCGACGCCGTCGAGTTGGAGCGCTTGAACCCGGGGAGGAACGAGCGGCGACGGGCCTTCTTGACGCCTGCGCTCGCCGCCGCGCTCGCGCTCGAGGTAGCGGCGGCTCCGACGGCGACGGGCGAGGCGGCACGCTGCAGCTGGGCGAGCTCGGCAGCCGAGAGGGCCTGGCCGGGTCCGCCGACGCCGTCCGAGCTAGCTCGACTCGGCGGCAGCTGCGGCACGGGCGGCACGAGCGAGGGCTGCGCGAGGTGCGCGTGCGCGTCCTCCTCGTCGAGCGAGTCCATCGTGCGGCTGCGGTGGCGCTGGCGGGCGTCGATCGCGCGCGGCAAGGGCGACGCAAAGGCGCTGCCGCGGACCGGCGCCGGCAGGATGTCGCCACCCTCGCCGTGCGACGAGATGGACGACGGCTCGTCGACCACGTCGATCGGCGAGCCCGTGAGGCCCGTCACGGCGCCCGAGCCGGGCAGGTCGCCGTCCTCGTCGCCCTGGAACGGCGCACCGCCTCGAGGCGCGAACGCCGGCTCGCCCGGCGTGCTGTACCCGCTCTTCGGCTGCTCGTGCCCCGACGGCGACGGCGACGCGCTGCTGCCACGACGAGGGCGGTACCGCGCGCCGCTCGGCGCCGGCGCCGGCCGGATGAGCCGTAAGAGCGCGTCCATCTCGCCCTGGCGGTCGTCGTCGGTCCTCAGCGCCGCGAGGACGGCCACCATCTGCCGCCTGCGCGCGAAGGCTTGCGCCGTAGTCGCGGCGGGCGCGCCTGGGGCGCCGGCGAGAGATCGGCGCGCCGAGCCGGAGCTCGAGGGGAGGAAGGACGAGACGTAGTTGGGGTCGGGCGAGAGGCGCGGCGGCGACGAGTACTGGCGTTGGGGATGCCGAGGAGGAGGTGCGGGCGACGCGCCGAGGGCGGGCGAGATGGGACGAGAGGGAGGATGAGGGTGCGAGCGCGCACGGCGGATGTCGGGCGGCGATGCGGCCGGGTAGCTCGACGAGACGGACGGGCGCCGGCTCGCCGGCCTCGACTCGTCGCTGTCGAGGTTGACGCCGCCCTGGTAGACGGCCGAGATGAGGGGCACGAGGCGGCCCATGCCCGGGTGGAGGATCTCGTCGCGAAACTCGATGAGGGCGATGCGCCGCACGTCGATGCGCCCTTCTTCTCGCTCGCGCGCCGACCTCGCCTCGTGCCCGACGGCGGCCCGCAGGCGGTCGTCGGAGCGCAGGACCCAGAAGACGGCCTCCAGGTGCGGCACGATGCCGGTGAAGAAGAAGAGCCACACCTCGTTGAGGCGGGCGAGGAGGCGGCCATTGTCGAGGGGCTGGGCTGGTGGTGGTGGAGCGAGCTTGTGCGCGAGGGTGGTGAGGCCGACGCGGATGAGGTCGGTCAGGTCGGCGATGATGAGGCCCGTGACGAGCGAGGCGACGTTGACCGACGGGTTGTTGGCCGAGCGTTGGCGGGCCGACTGCGACTGGGCGAACCGCCGTTGAACGTGGCTCGTGACGAGAGCGTTGAGGTCCTCGACGAAGCCGCGAATGCCCTCGCCGTTGCTGCGGGCGCGAGAGAGGGTGAGAGGGACCGTGACGAGGACTGGTGGAAGGGAGGGACGCACAAGAGGGGCAAGACCCGGACGCAGACCTGCTGCCACGCATCGTCGACGCTGCTCGCGCTCTGGTCGAGGGCGGCTGCGACGTTGCGCGCGTTGTACGAGTCGAGGGTGCGGAACTGGGGCGGAATGGGCGACGGGACGGGGGAAGGGATGGCGCGGGTCGGCGCGCGCGTGCTGTCCCTGCGTACGAGTCCAGGGATGGACCCGGCGCCGCCTTGGACCGACTGGCCGCCGCTTGACCGCCGTCGAGGGTTCGGGAGGGCGACGTTGGAGCGGAGGGCGTCGAGGCCGAGGAACACGCGCGAGTTGGAGCGACGCGGAGCTCCCTCGGTCAAGCTCGAGCTCCTCAGGCGCTGCTCGACCGCGTCCATCCTCGGCTGGTGCGGGCGGCGACGAGAACGGGTTTCGGCACTGATGAAGACGGTGTGGGGCTGGCGTCGCTGTACGAGGGCTGGTTGAAGGGGCGCAGGCGTCCAGGGGTGCTCGAGTAGTTGCTTGAAGGCTCTAGCCTGGCCCAGGGAGGGCAGCAGCGGCGAGCGGCGGTTGTCGAGGCAGAGCCGCTCCTCGTCCGCTCCTTGTCTCTGCTCCTGTCGCTCTCTCACGCCTCGAACCGCTACGCTCGCTCGCGCAACACACTCGCCAATGCCTGGACTACTGCCGGCGACCCGGCCCTGGACCCGCTTCGCTGCTTCTGCCTCGCGTTCCCTCTCCTCCGGTTCGTCGTCATCCTCGAGCTGCACCGAGTTCCTCAACCTGACTCTCCTCGCCCCTGTTCGCAGCGCCAAAGTACCCGCCTGCCTTTGCGTTCGACATCGACGGCGTCCTCAAGCAGGGCCAGAACGTCCTCCCGCAGGCCAAGCAGGCCCTCCAGATCCTTGCCGGCAACAATCCGCTCGGCAAAAAGTACCCGTTCCTGTGCATCACCAACGGCGGCAAGTCCCTCTACCGCACCTACTCCGTGTCAAGAGGCGCATACTGACTCTCGACTCGTGCGCAGGTGGTACCCTCGAGTCGGAGCGCGCTCAGAGGCTCACCAAGGAGCTCGGCGTCGAGATTGCCGAGCACCAGGTCGTCCTGTCGCACACCATCTTCCGCTCGTTCGTCCCCGAGTACAAGGACAAGCCCGTGTTTGTCGTCGGCGGCCGCTCGGACAACTGCCGACGAGTCGCCGAGGCGTACGGCTTCAAGCACGTCTACGTCCCGGCCGACGTCCAGGCGTGGGCGCCCTCGATCTGGCCCTACGGCAAGCTCACCGACAAGCAGCGAGCCTACGTCAAGGTGCGCCCTCGTCCTTGTCCCCTCTGTTGCCGAATCTCGCTCACGCTCTCTCGCTCGCAGACGGCCGACTTCTCCAAGATCCAGTTTGCCGCCATCCTCGTCTTCCACGACTCGCTCGACGCCTTCCGCGACCTTCAGCTCGTGTGCGACCTCGTGCGCGCACAGGACGGCCTCTTCGGCACGCTCAAGGACCCCAAGGACGCCAACGCGTGGAGGCCCGAGCGCCAGATCCCGGTCCACTTCTCGAACCCGGACCTGCTGTGGGGCAACGAGTTCGCGCAGGCGAGGTTCGGGCAGGGGGCGCTGCAGGAGAGCATCGCGGCCGTGTACAAGCGCACGACGGGGCATGAGCTGCAGCGGTCCGTCCCTCTCTTCCTCTTTCTCTCTCTTCCTCTCTCGCTCTCTCTTCCCCTCTCTCTCTTCCCCCCTCTCTCTCCCTGTCTCTCTTGCCCTCGCCTTGACTTTCTCGAAGCGGACTGACCCTTTCTCTCCCTCCCACGTTCGTCCTTTCGACCTCTCGCAGCACGACGGGCGGCAAGCCGACCCGGGCGACGTACGACTACGCCGCCTCGCTCCTCCACTCGGCCGTGTTCTCGCCCTCTTCCATCTCGCTCCACCCGACGGGCCCAGCACCTGCCCTCCCCTTTCGCGTCTACATGGTCGGCGACAACCCGCAGAGCGACATCGCCGGCGCCAACGCGTACCGAAGCGACATTGCCGGCGCCAACGCGTACCAGAGCGACCATGCCGACGCCAACGCGGACGGCTGGGCGTCAATCCTCGTCCAGACGGGCGTGTTCCGAGGCGAGCGGCCCGAGGACGCAGAGCACGTCCCGACCGTCGTCAAGCGCGACGTGCTCGAGGGCGTCAAGTGGGCGCTCGAGCGCGAGGGCGACGGCGAGGCCGTGAGCCACATTCCGAGCGCGCACGGCGAGAAGACGAGCGACGGGCCGCGAGAGTAACTAGACGAGCTCGAGGAGGAGGAGAAGGGGCATAGACAGTGTTGCAAAGAGAACTAGTACAGCATCTAGAACGAGAGGGTCTGTGGGAGAGTGTCTGTGCGGCACGAGGGAGAGGGAGAGGGAGGGACTAGAATCTCGTCGGGAGGAACTCTGAGCCCGTCGTCGCCTGCTGCGAGAAAGTGTCCTTGAAGGCGGCGAGCCCTGCGACGATCCCTGCCGCGAGGAAGCACAGCGAGATGATGAACCACAGGACGCCCCCTGTTGCCGTGAGAGGGCGACGTGAGCGACCGTGGGGCGAGAGGACCTGCGGCGAGAGGAGAAAGAGAAAGAGAAAGAGAAAGAGAAAGAGAGAACGCACAGCACGCGCTCGAGCCGCCGTATCGCTTAGCGAACACCGAGGCGTCCGACTCGTTGACCTGTGTGGAGCATGAGGTGAGGCGGGCGAGGGAGAGGGGAAGGGAGAGGAGGCAAAGGGTCAGTCGGGGACGCGTCGGGGAGCGAGGGAGTTGAGAAGGCTGCCAGCGCACCTTGCGGAAGATGAGGTCGTCTGTGGGCGCGTATGAGACGTCAGAGACGCTGACAGGAGACTGAAAAATGACGAGGGACGGACCGCAAATGTCGTAGAGCGAGTACAGCCTGCGAGAGAGCGAGAGGGTCAGTGCGGCGCTCGGACGGGCTACAGGAGAGAGAGAGAGAGGAGGACGCACGAGTTCATGACGCCGAGGAAGAGCATGTAGAACCTGAGCGCGACGCCGTGCGCGATGAACCAGCACGCGACGATGAGGCCCGTCGCGACGAGGATCGTGAGGATCGTGAGCCAGTCGCGCTTGCCCCACCAGAGCGTGAGGAGGAACATGACGCCGACGACGAGCGACGCGATCTTGCTAGCGCGCACGTCGAACCCGCAGAAGACGAGGAGGGCGCCGATGAGGGACTGCGAATGAGAGAAGGGGTCAGCGCTCTGAGCGGGCCATCGGCCCTCGCGTCGAACGAGCTCGGTCGCAACGCGGAGCGCTCGACCGGCGCAAACACTGCGGCGGACATCGCCGCAACTGATACGCCGGACGCTGCGCGACACGACAAGCAACTCGCGCCAGAGGAGGAACCGCCGACTCACGCTGCCGAGGTAGCCCGCCGGCAGGGTCAAAGCGCCGATGCCGCCGGCCATCATGGTGCAACCGCCCTCGCGAGGGTCGAGTTTGATCGACTTGACCTTGGCGCCCGTACAGCAGCCGACAACGGCGTGCGAGAACTCGTGGAAGGCGACGACCAGGAGCTTTGGCGCACGGGGGACACGAGTCAGGCGTGCGCTCAACTTGCAGAGACAGGGAACACGATGGAGCTCACCTTGAACGGCCAGAGGACCCAGTGAATGACGGGGACGTTCCACAAGATCGTGATGAGGACGGCGTACTGCGGCGGTCGGGAAGAGGTCAGTGTTCGTCCCGCCGATGGTCGCGCCTGCGGATGCTCGCGGAACGTACGGCAGCGATGACGCCCAGGGTGACCTTCTGCGTGTCGTTGGGCGCAAGGGAGCGCCTCGCGAGCGAAGCGCCGGACGTCGACCCTGCTGCGAGGAGCTCGCTCGCGGCGAGTGCGCGCTTGCCGGGGTGCGGTGTCGAGTCGAGCGTGTAGTCGTGGTTAGATTCGAGGTCGTGGACGCGGTCGTTGGTCGAGGCGGGCGAGGGCGGTGCCGAGGCGGGCTGCGAGGTTGGATCAAGGCGAGGCGCGGCGAGGTCGAGAGGGGAGCGGACGACGAGGTAGGGGGTGGGTGCCATGCTGGGGCGCGCGTCGTCTCGGCACTGCAGCTGTGCGGTCTGGCGAGTAGTCGAGGGAGCCTGCGTCGCTGCCAAGGTTACGCAGCGAGGTTGTCTGGACGAGGCGGTGCCGACTCCTTCTCGTCCCTCTCTCTGCGCAAAGCACCCTGCTGTGCTGCTCATGCTCTTCCTCGACTCTCGAAACACGTCCCCGCCACTCAGCACACACCCATGCGCTGCCCTCGACTCGCCGACCTGGCGCACCTCGGTTCTCATCAGTTGGCGCGTCCTCCTCTCTTTCTCTCGCCCCTGGACTCTCTCTGGCGCACCCAGGCTGACCTCGAGCTCTCTACAGCTGCGGAACGACCCCCGCCGCACTCGCTCGCGCTGTCAGGCGGACGTACTGCTCTCCGCGCCTCCGCTCGCCGAGGTGGCCTCCGCCCGTCGCGCCGCTCGACGAGCGAGCTCCTCGCGAGGACCGCGCAGGGCCTTTCCAAGCTGCTCATTCGCTCCTCTCGCGGCGCAGCTGTGCAGCAGCGTCGTCCCTCGACGGTGGGCACCGACTCGGCCGAGGCCCGCCGCAGCTGCAAGGGCCCGCTCTCGCTCCGTCGGAACTTGCTCGCTACGCCCCGCACACGCTCGAGCCGACATCCGACCTGCGTGCGCTCCACAGCGAGCCGACAATCAGTGCCGCGCCCGAATCGGCGGATCCTCGTCGTCCCCGTCCTCTCTCCTTCTTCCCTTCCTCACCCCTTATCGCACGCCAACCGCATCTCGCCATGGCCTCGACGTCCGACTACGCCAACCTCTCGACCAAGTGGATGGAGCGAGACAGCTACGGCTACGGCCGCAACCCTCCCGACCCTCAGTACGTCCCCCTTCCTCCTCCTCTCGCGGACGATCCTCGCGCCGCGTCAGTCGCAGATGCGGCTGCGTGCAGCACCCAGCCTTCGAGATGTGCGTGTGCAGGCCTCGACGTAACGAGCAGGGCCCTGATACCCGTTCTCTCGTCGCAGCTGGCCCAACGGCGCCAAAGTCGCCGTCAACTTTGTCCTCAACTACGAGGGTGCGTCCCGATCTCTCTCGCAGGCCGACCTGAGCGATACTTACAACTCTCGCGCGCAGAGGGCGGAGAGAGGACGATCGAGGACGGCGACGACGGCCCCGAGACTGCGCTTCACGAGTTCAAAGGACTCGAGGTCCAGCCAGGCGCTCGAGACCCGACCGTCGAGTCCCAGTTTGACTTCGTGAGTCCCCTCTTCCTCTCCAGGTATGTGCGTGGACCCTCACTGACGATCCGGCCGTCTGCAGGGCTCGCGAGTCGGCATCTGGCGCATCCTCGACCTGTTCGAGGGCCACGACATCCCGATCACGTTTTACGCCGTCGCCCGAGCGTTCGAGCGCAATCGTGACGTCGCCAAGGCGGCCATGCAGAACGGCCACGAGGTCGCCAGCCACTGCTTCAAGTGGCAGCCTCACGCCAACATGCCTCCCGAGGAGGAGGAAATGTGGATCCGCAAGGCCGTCGCATCGTTCCTCGAGACGACGGGCAAGGTCCCTGTCGGCTGGGTGCGTCCTCGCTCGCTTATTCTCTCGCGTCTCGAGCCCGTTCCCCTTGAGCACGAGGCACTCTCGTCCGTCGTGGCCCCCTGACATCTTCTCACTGCGCGCAGTACTACGGCCGTCCGAGCGCCAACTCGGTCGCCCTCCTCGACAAGGTCTACCGCGAGCTCGGCCACGAGTTCCTCTACTTCTCAGGTCCGTCCGCTCTCGTCCTCGCCGGCGACCTTCCCAAACTCGAGTTCTGACTCTCCTCCTGCGTCTCGCTTTCCTGCCGGCTCCTCACTGCGTCCTCGCCTCTCGCAGACACCTACGCCGACGAGCTGCCGTACTGGACTGAGCGGCCGGGCGGCGATGGCCAGGAAGGCCTGCTCCTCATGCCGTACAGGTGCGCCCGCCTCTTTTCTCCTCTCTTTTCTCTCGAGGACGACCTCTGACCTTGCGCTCCTTGACTCGCAGTCTCGACAACAACGACTTTAAGCTGTGGCACTCTCAGGTGCGCCCCTCTCCCTTGACGAGCGCGTTCGCCCGCTCACGCACTGACCTCTTCCACCTCTCCCTCTCCCTCTCCTCTCCCTTGCCCTTCCCTCTCCCTCGCCCTCTCTCGCTCTCTTCTCGCAGTACGGCTCGACGCGCCTGTGGACCGAGCACTGCCTCGACTCGGTCAAAGTCGTGCGCGACGAAGCCCTCGCCGGCAAGCGCCACGGCTACGTGACGATCGCGCTCCACACGCGGTGGGTCGGGCGCCCCGGCCGGTTCGCCGCCCTCAAGCAGCTCGTCGAGGACATTGTCGGGCTCGGCGACGTGTGGTTCGCGACGAGGGAGCAGATCGCGAGGCACTTTGCCAACGAGTACCCGTACGGGTCGCTCCCGAGGCGCGAGTCGACGGCGTAGCAGTGAACGGCAACAGTATCGCGAACAGACGTGCCTCTCAGTCTCGCTCAGAAAGCGCGGTCGAGCGAGAGGCGAGAGAGTCTGAAAGAGAGATAGAAGATCTAGTTGCGCTTCCTCGGCTCGCTCGCTCTACGGCGCCGCCCACCGCTCCCTCCCCTTGCCGCTCTCGACCGCCTCGTAGATGGCCTCGCACGCTCGCACGACCATGGCCTCCATGCCGAGCTCGTTGGCCTCGAGGAGCTCGACGCCGTCGATCGCGTGCGGGTCGAACGCGCCGTGCTCGACGTCGCGCGAGACAAAGAGCGGGGCGTGCGCGCGCAGGTAGGCGGGCCAGACGCACTTGTCCCAGTACTCGGGCGGGTCCTTCCACAGCGATCCTTCTGCGTCGGCGAGAACTGTCAGCAAGGGTCGAGTAAGTTGCTGCTCGGCGAGACGAGGAGGAGGAGGGGGAAGAGAGGAAGGGAGACGCACCCGCCGTGTGCTGCAGGTACCGGCGACGAGGAAGAAGGTCAGTTGACGGCGCGAGAGTAGTCGAAAGAGAGAGGGAGAGAGGGACGCACGTAGCCGTGCCGGTCCTCTCGTCGCTGCTTCAGAACGGCATAGTCCTCCCGCATGAACAGCCGCACGTCGAACTGGCGCACGCTCTCGGGATCGACGAGCATGAGGAAGCCCTCGGCGATGACGATGGTTCTGCACGAGGGAGGGAGCGCGAGTGAGCACGTGCCGCGGCGGCGAGAGAGAGGGGTAAAGAGAGCGGAGGACGCACGGCTTGTCGCCCTCTTGCCGCTCGAGCAGCTCCTCGAACTTGTTCCTCCACTCTTGCTGCACCTCTTCCGAGATCGGCACTGGCCCGAGGTACTGCTCGTTGAACGCGTCGTGGCTAAAGTGCTCGTCGGGGACCTTGGCCGTCTCGCGGATGCGCCGCAGCGTGTCGCGCTGCTTGTCCCACAGGATGGCGCCCTTTGCGTCGTCCCAGTCCTGCCAGCCGTGCTCAGGATCGACCGGGATCTGCTCGGCGGGCGGGGCAAAGTCGTCCTGGAAGAGGAGGATCGACGAGGGGATGATGCGGGCGAGGTGCTTGGCGAGGGTCGTCTTGCCGCTGCAGGTCGCGCCCGAGATGCCGGCAATGACGACGCGTGGGCCCATGGTGGCTGGACGAGGGTGTGGGCGCTTGTCGGCAGGGTTCGGGGGAGCCGAAGGTGGAGCGGGCGGAGCGAAGAGGTGGAGGAGGATCTGTACGGGCGCAGGCAGGTCAGCGGGGACGGCCTGTAGCTCGCAGAATGCAGGGGGAGCGTCGCGGCGCACCTATCGTATCAGAGAGAGGACCGATTTTGGTTCGAGAGGTGCCGGTGCTGATGAGGGTGCGATGCAGTCTGCGCGGTCGGCGAGCGCTTGCGGCGGTGCGGGTAAGGCGGAGGCTGGTATCGAGGCGCGCAGCTCAGGCGGGCCAAGTTCAGCGAGCCCAGCCGTCAGGGTCGAGGGGTGGGACGAGAAGGAGGGACGCGAGCGGCGAGCGGACCTTGAACTCGAGCCTGCGCTGTCCACAGCGCTCGCCGGGCTTTCTACCGCTTCGAGAGTGCTCTCAATGGTGTACAGAATGGCCCCGCCGGCGAGCAGACCGACAGGAAGAACGCGGTCGGCTCGCTCGTCAACCGACTCGAAGCGAGGCGGCTCGAGGCCAACTCGCGCTCTACACGACAAAAGGGCCCGGGAGAAGCGCTCGATTGCATCGTAGACACGTTCTCGTCCGATCCCGCCCGAGCAGAACACCGTAACCCTGCTAGATCAAGAGCTAGCGTTTGAGCGAGGGTGCGCAGGATCCCCCTGTCTGGAGTAGGTGGCCGGGCGCACGGGCGCTCCGCAGGGGTGCGCGCCGTGCGAGCGGCTCACCAGAGTGCACCCGCTGCCCTCAGGGGCACGAGAGGGCGGGTGCGGCCTCGTAAAGACCCGTCCTCGACGGCTCGGCTCGCTCGGCCGCCGGGACGAGTGAAGAGACGAGACGCGGACATGGGACAGTCTGGGGTCGCTCTCGAGGTACTAGACGGCTTTCGCGAAAGGGAAGGTGCCGTCGTGAGGCTGGGAAAGGGCGCGAGGGGGAGCTTTCGGGAAGAGAAGGGAGGTGCCATCGTGGGCTCGAGTGACCTGCGGCACGATGTCGAGAGGGTCAGAGCGCGCCTCGCAAAGTCGCACAGAAGGACGACAGAGCCCTTGGGGCAAACAGGGAGGAGGCGAGGGACGTACAAGGAACGAGATGAACCGCCTCGAGGTCGATAGTCCACCGCCCGCCGCCCGAGTGACCGTCCGCCCACCTTGCGCAGCTGCTGCACCTGTAGAGGCATTGTATGAGCTCCAGAACGCCTCCTGAATGGGTCTAGAGTCGGCGGAGAAGTTGAGAGGAGAGGGAGAGGGGGGCCAAACACGAGGAGGCGGGGAGGAGGTGGACGCACCAGTCGCCCACAGCCCGCACGGCGCGGTCGCCTGGCCCAATAGTCTCCTTGATGCTGCGATAGTCCTCGACGACGATGCCCACAGGCCCATGAACCGTTGCCACCAGTCGAGAGAGGTCGGACGACGCGTGCTGCTGATGAAGATGCGACGCGCCCTGCGGCGTCGGCGAACGCTCGCGGCGGTGCGGCAGTTGCTCGAGGCTGATGCATAGATGTACACGTGCTCAGGACACCCGGGTTGAGCGACCTCAGCCATGAGGGTCGAGCAGTGAGGGAGGAGAGCCGAGGAACTGTGGAGCGGAGCAAGTCGCTTCGGCTCGACCTCGACCGCAACAGCTTCTTGCGGCTCTCTGGCGTCTGCGAGAGCAGCTGAGAATACAGGGCAGATTCGGACGGACGAGTCAGGCCCGAGAGACGTGAGCGCGTCGACCTCACGTGCCTTTCTCTCGCTCTTTGCGCTCTCTCTCGGTGACTCGGGACGACGACGACACGGAGCATGGATGAATATGGACGTTGCGACCGACATCTAGGTATGTACAAGGTGGTGGCAGGGAAGGGAGCGGATCGGCGGGTTCCAGACGCGCTCAGATGCCCTCGAAGATGGCCTTGGGCTCGATCTCGCGCTTGCAGATGCTGTGGAGGGAGAGCGTAGGTCAGATCATGCTCTGAAGGTGCTAGGGCGGTGTCGCTCGAGCTCGACAGGGAAGAGTGAGAGAGGCGGACGCACCGGTAGACCTTCTCGAAGAGCGGGTAGCCCTCAAGGCGGCCGCGAGCTTCGAGGAAACCGAAGATCTCCTCTGCGAGTACGGGACAGGGAGTAGAGACGTCAGGATTCGGCCTCGAACAGTGAGAGGCGGCGAAAGGGGGCGTACCAGAGGTGATGACGCCCTGAAGGCGCTGGCCGTTGAGGAGCTCCTCCTCGAGCTCGTCGAACGTCTTGCCGGTCTTGACGAACGCCTCGGCGCACTTGCGGTTGCGGCCGCCGAACGAGGTCTGCATGAGGCGGGGATTGGGAGAGTGTGGATAGGGCAGGAGGGCAAGAAAGGTCGGGGAGGAGGACGAGGGAGGAAGGAGGGGGGCACGACGACGAAGATGGTCAGGGCAGGTCCCTGACGAGCTCGACACAGGAATTAGGGACGCACAGTGATGAGGTCGGCGACGCCGGCCGAGTGGTGCGAGAAAGTGTGCGGGCTCGAGTTGGGGAAGAACTCCTTGGTGAAGGCGGCCATCTCGAGAAGACCAATGCGGATGATGGCGGACTTGGTGTTACCTCCCATCCCTAGGCCGTCCACCACGCCGGCGGCAATTGCCACGACGTTCTTGAGGGCACCCGAGAGCGAGACGCCGGCGACGTCGGTGACGGCGTGGACGCGGAACATCTGGGTCGAGAAGACAGCCTCCCAAAGGGCGCAGTCCTCGGGCGACGGGCATCCGATACTGTGTATATATGTGCGAGTCAGCGAGGCGAAGGAGAGAGAGAAAGAAGAGGGAGAGGAGGACGGACGTGGTCTCGCAGAACTCCTCGTTGGCGACCTCGAGGGCGATGTTGGCGCCGCCGAGAGCCGAGCACGGGAGGCCGAGCTTGCGCTCGAGGATGGACGGGTACGTGTAGATCTCGGCATTCTTGAGGTCGACCTCGATGCCCTTGATGGCCGAGATGGCGCGCGCGCCCTTGGTGAGGACGCCCGGCTTGGCGAGCTCCTTGAGGACCGGCGGGAGGAACTGGTGGGGCACGCAGAAGACGATGAGGGTCGCACCCTTGACACACTCGGTGAGGGACGGGACGGCGACGAGGTTGTCGGGGAGCTTCATCTCGGGAAGGTAACGGGCGTTCTCGTGCGTCTCGTTGATGATGTCGGTCAAGAGGCCCTTGCCCGGGATCTGCGCGCACGTCGACGTGGTCAGTACGCTAAAGACGTAGAGACAGAGAAAGATCGGGACGCACCTCGCGCTGGCGGACCCAGAAGCGGACCTCCTCGTCGAAGCTGCAGGGAGGAAGGCCGAGTCAGTCTCTCGCCGAACTCACGCGCTCGCTGGAGAAAGGGAACAAGGGACGCACCCGTCCTTCTCCTCGGCGTTGACGGCGGCGAGACGAGCGAGGGCAGTGCCCCACGAGCCCGAGCCAATGACACAGATCTTCTGCGTCTTGCCGTCGCCGGTGAACTCGTCGTACTTGGCGAGGAACGGCGCGAGGGCCGGCGACGAGCCACGGCGCGGGATCGGGGCCTTGAGCGAGCCCTTGCGCGACAGGCCCTCGGCGACCGACTCGGACGGGCGGCGCTCGCGCTTCGAGTCCTTGTCGGCGGCGTCGTCGCCCTCGGCCTCGTCCTGCTCCTGCTTCTGCTGGCTCATGCTCAGGTTGGCCATGGCGCGCAGGAGGGGCGAGGGCGGGCGAGACGAGCCCGGCGTCGAGTAGCCGTTGGGCGACGCAGGACGAGAACCGGGGAGCGACGGGATCTGGAAACCGAGGGGCGAGCCCGGGCGGCTCTCGCTCGCGGGCGTGACGGTGCCAGACGGCGCGTCGTGGAGCGACTGGGTCGAACCGGTCGAGACGGCTTCGGGGCGGACGGGCATGATGGTCGTGGAAGGTGGAAGAGCGGGTGGAAGTCGAGGTGCTGGCGAACGAGCTCGAGGGCTGGGTTGGTGCGAGTTGGAGCGGGTGGGTCGCGAATTTGAGGCGAGCTTGGTGGTAGTCCAACCGGGTTTGTAGAGGGTGAGGGAGAAGAGCGAGCGCTGAGTTCGAGGGTCGGGCTCGTCGTCGCTCGCGCGTCACCAGGTCCCGTGTCTTTCTTCTCGTCCGTGCGCTTCCCTCGTCCTCTCTGGCTCTTTCGCCGGTCGCTGTGCACCTCGATAGATCTCTTCTGCATGCCCTCGCCCCTTGCGCGCAACCTCCCGGCCGTGTGCTCGCTCGTCGCACTTCTTCGAGCTTCCTTGTCGCGGAAAAACGAGCGACGAGCGGGCGACCGCTGCTCCCCCGCACACCGTTTTCGAGGTGCGGGGCAAGGCACCGAGCAGTACTTCTCTTGAGTGCGAGCATTCGGCCGGCATCGTCGCCAAGCGAGCGTTCGGGCCGCCTGCAAGTGCGAGAGTGAGGGTCCGTGCTCCCGCTGGCTCGAGAGCGAGTTCGTCTCCTCGAAAGGGTCTGCGTGCTGTCGCGGCCGACGTCGCCTGTGCGCATCGCGCCGAGTCGGTTGAGCAAGAAGGTGAAGAGCGGGACCCCGACGACGAGCCACGGGGGAGAGGGGGCCGAGCGCGCTGTGCTCGGGTCCGCTCGAGCGTGACGGCGGCTCCCACGACGGAACAGAGACGGGCCTGGCGCTTCACTTCGGCGGTGACGAGGCAAAGGGCAGCGTGCACGAGCGAAGGCGGGCACGAGGCGAGCGCGAAGAGGGCCGAAGCGGCTCGACCGCGCGAGAGGGTCGAGCAGGTCCGGGGGCTCGCCTGTGTGTATGCGCGGGCCCACAGCGGGCACCTGCAGCTCGCGCAGATGGCATCTGAGACGTGCAGGGGCGCGCTCGCTCTGAAGAAGGCGCCGCGCCGGGACGCTGTGACGAGCGGAAGCGGCGCCGGCGGCCTTCTCGCAGCCAACGCGGCCCTCGGCGAGCTCGTCGACGGGCCCAAGGCAGAAAGACGTCGACCTCGGGTACAGGCGCGCGACCATAAACGACCGCTGGAACGAGCAAAGTTGAAAAGAGAGTCTTCCGCGAGACGCAGAGAGAAATCGGGGAGGCGAGCAGGGGGCTCGCGCGACAGGGCAGCGCGGCCAGGGCCAGCATGTTCCCGTTCGCGCACAAGTCCTGCGCAGAGGTACTTGCGCAGCTCGAGAGCCGGGGCTGCTCGAGCGCGACGGTAGCGAATCGACACGAGCCGGCCCGAGGAACGGGCGCACGAGCTTAGGCGCATCGCGAGCTGTGCCCGAGATCCACTCAGAGACGAGGTGTCTGCTGTTGCATAGGCAAACAGGCGAACCATCGATGTGGACAGGCGAGCGTGCGCCGAGCGAGGGAGCATGGCGCGGCGAGGAGGCGGTACGCCCAGCGCGAGGCAGCCGGTGCAGTACTTGGGCTCGGCGGGCGAGCCAGAGCAGCTGAGAGTGCAGTGACAGCACTCGCGATGCGAGCTCAGCGTGTACGGCGAAGGGAGAGAGCTCGAGGCTGGAAGGAGGGAGGAGGAGGTCGACCACGTTCGCTCCACCGCTCGGCCCCTGGCTGGACCGTGAGCACTTCGAGGTAGACAAGTAGAGCAGCATGGTGCGCCCCGAGTTCTCTGCGTCCTCTCCAGGCGTTTGCTGACCTCGTACCCTCATCTCCCTGGGCGCAGTCTCATCGGTGGCAGCGACCCAAGGCCCTTCCGGTCGGGCAGACGACCTCGCTGTCCCTCGAGCAGCAGCAGATCCTCGCCGCAGTACCTGTGCGTCCCTCCCTTCCCCCTCCCGCCGACCTCTTCCTGCCGCACCAGCTGACCCCCACTCTCCTCTCGCTCGCAGCGGTGGAAGAAGGCGTGGGTCCGCCCGTCGACGCTCAAGCCCGGCCAGAACCCCAACTACAAAGGTGCGCACGCGTCAGAGCCGCCTTCTGATGCAGCGCAAGCTCACCTGGCCCTCTCTCCCTCCTCGCTTTCGCAGTGTACAAGTGGGTGCTCGACGCCGAGATGGGCGAGTCCAAGGGCACCGAGGAGGAGATGCAGGCGGCGCTGCAGGAGGTCGCCGCCGGCAACGTGCCCTTGCCGAGCGCAGGCGGGCCGGCCGCCGTCGACGCGAGCGGACCCGCCTCGCTCGCCCCGTCCGGCACCGCCACGCCTGCACCCGGCGCCGCGCCCGTTCACCCGCCACAGCAGGTGTCCGCCGCCGCTCTCCAGGCGAGCTCGAACCCGCTCGCGCAGGTGCAGCACGCCGACCCGGCAAAGCCGCCCGCCGGTCCTGCCCCGTCGGGCGCGGCGCCGAGCGTGCAGGAGGCGGTCAAGGGGCTCGGCGAGGTCAAGATGGGCGCAGGGATTGATGCGGTCGAGGTCAAGCGGGAGGAACGGAGCTTGGTCAAGGAGGATCAGGCGTGAGGAGGTCTCTCGAGCGGTCGTCGTTGCAGTCCCCTTGTTGTATCTCGCTCGTTCTCTCACTTTCTTGCGCCTCATGAGCTCGAATAAGAGAGAAGTGAGCGCGTTGCGAGTCACCACCCGTCGGCCGAGTAGTACCCATCCATCGCGTCGGCCGTCGCCTTCCAGCCATCCGGCTCCTCGTCCCAGTCGTCGTCGCCCTCGCCCACTTCCTCTCCCGCGCCCTCTCCATCTCCCTCGTCGACGTCTCCCTCATCGAGCCCGAGCAAGCCCTTCTGCCGCCGCCGGGACCCGCCAGTGCCGGGCTCGCCGAGGAGGCGCGCGACCTGGCGCTGCTTGGCGAGGGCGGCCGAGTGCGTCTTCTGCGGCGAGGCGCGCAGCGAGAGGACGGCGGCGAGGTCGGCGGGGAGCGATGCGCCGAGAGCGTCGAGGTCGGCGTCGTCGGTATCGTCGGCGGCGGTCGAGACGGTCGAGGCGGCCGAAGCGCTCGCGGCATCGGCGCGCAGTCGCGAGAGGAGGTCGAGCCCGGCTCGACGGTGGAAGAGCGACGCCTCGTCGCCCACGTCGTCGTCGTCGCGTTCTCCATCGCTCGCCGTCGTCCGCACATCGAGAGGCGCCGCCTCGTCGCCCTCCCTCCCCTCGCCTGCCTCCCTCGCCCTCTCCTCCGCCCGGCGCCGCCTCTCCTCCCGCTCGAGCGCCTTGACGCGCGCCTCAAACCCCTTCTCGTGGATGACGAGCCGCTCGCGGCCCGGCCCGAGCCCGAGCGCCGGGTCGCGCGACACGTCGAGGACGAGCTCGCCCCGAGCGCGCGACGACGACACGATGCGCACCTCGGGGTCGTCCTCCTCCTCGACGTCCATCTCGGCGCCGTCCTCGGACGAGCCACCGTCGTCGTCGGCGGCGGCCTTGCCCTTGCCCTTGGCCCGACCGCCCGCCTTCTTCGCGCCGGCGCCCGCCGCCGCACCAGCCGCGACCTTCTTTCGCTTGGCCGGCGCCGCCGCGGCCCTGCCCTTGCCCCTCGCCGCCGCCGCACCCTTTTTGGCCCTGCCCTTGCCCTTTGCGCCGCCTCCCGTGGCCGCCTCGGCCTCGTCGAGCGCGTCGGCGTAAAAGTCGTCGTCGTCATCGTCGAGCGCGGCATCGGCGGCGTCTCGGTCGTCGTCGCCGTCACCTGGCGCAGGAACGCGCTTGCGCGAGGCGGCGGGAGCGGGAGGGAGGAAGGACGAGGGGAGGGAGGACGAGAAGGGCTTGGGTTTGGCGGGCGCGGCGGTCGGTGCGGCGGACGCGACGGGTCGTGAGGGCGGCGGCGAGTCGGGCACGAGCGGCTTGAAGATACGCTTGGGTGCGGGTGCGGCGGTGGTGGAGGACGAGGGCGAGAGGCCAAAGAGCGGGTTCGAGGCGGATGGGCGCTTGACCGGCGAGGGCCCGAACACCTCGTCGTCGTCCGTCGGCGCAGCTGCCACGACGGGTCGCACGGGCGACGCCTTGGCGAGTTGTGCGAGGAGGCGCTGAGAGCCCTGCGACTGCGACGGCGCGTGCGTCGACGCCTGCGACGAGAAGAAGTCGTCGACCTCGTCGAGGTCCATGCCCCTCGCCGACCCGACCGACTCGGTGCGCGCGAACGCTCGCGCTGCGCCGCCGTCCGGCACGCTCGATGCGCCGCCCCACCCTGCTCCCCTGCTCGTCGCCTTGCCGCCGAGCACGCCGCTCGCGCGCGCCCGCTCCCGCTCGGCGCGCTTCTTGGCCTTGAGCCGCTCACGCTCGGCGCGCTCGAGCTCGCCGAACGTGCCCTTCTGCGGGCTCGCGAACGGGTTGCGCGCGCGCTTCTGCGGCGAGGCCGACACGCCCGTCACGGGGAGCGAGTCGGACTGGGCGAGCGTCGCCGAGGCCCAGGCGCCCGACATGGGCCGGTTTGGCGAGCCCGAGGTCGAGTGCGCGGCGGCGAGCGCTCGCAGCTTCGAGGGCGAGTTGGCGTGGACGAATGAGGTCGTCGACGACGACGAGGGCTTGTCGCGACTTGACGACAGGCGCTTCGAGGGCGACGCGTCGACTGCGGGGGCGGGTCCGTCGGTCGAGGACGAGACGGCGTCGGGGCGGGGGCGAGAGCGCGAGCTCTTGGGCTTGGTCGGCGTCTTGAAGATGTGGGACGACTCGGCGGCGGCGGTCCTAGTCGAAGGAGGAGGTGGGGGTTTCGACGTGGCGGTGGAGCGACTCGACGAGGGCTTGTCGGCGGGGTTGGCCGCGGCTGCTCGGAGCTTGTTGTATTCCTTGTACTTGGCGGCTGCGCACGAGCAGGCAGAGTGAGCTCGTGAGGGCCAAGGAGGGCAAGCGAGGGGGGGACGGACCGATCGAGGGCTGCAGGCGGATGTCGTCCTTTGTCGGGGCGCGGTCGTGGGAGGCCTTGAACGCGCGCTCCCACTCCTTGAGCTCGTTGCGGAGGTCGGCCATGGTGTTCGAGGCGACCTGGCTCGGTTGAGGGAGCGTCGGACGAGGGGGACGAGGTGGACGCCACGAGGCCTCGAGCGGGTGCGGTGCAATGCCTGGGCGGGTGAAGGTGCAGTAGTGCGCGCTGTGGGCACGTACGCTCGTCGGCAGAGCGAGCAGAGAGTTGACGCGAGGAGCGAGGACGACGAGGCGGCGAGAGACGAGGCGAGGGTCTGCACCACACGCCCACCAGCCCACGCTCGGTCGGGTTGAGCTGCGACCCAGTCCAAGCCTAACCGACAGGCTCGACTCGCCCACCCACGAGCTCGTCTCGTCCGCGCGCTCGCCGTCCAGGGCCCGCCTCTCCCCCCTCCTCCCTCCCTCCGACCCTCGCCCCGGCTCGACACCCTCAAGGACCACGCCAGTACCGCAGAGCACCTCCACCACCGTTGACTAGCCGCCCAGGCGTCCCGCCCACAGCAGCGCACGCCGTCGTTGCCGTCCTCCTCCGGCCCATCGCCACCCCTCGTCTCGCTCGCCCGTCGCTCCACCCACAAGCCTCGCGTCCACCATGCTCGGCCACGAGTTCGCCCACTCGACCCAGTGCGCCCCATCTCGCCCTTTACCGAGCGTGCCGAGACGTGTTCAGGACGACCGCTGACCAAGTCGGCCTCGCGGCTCCTTCTCCCCTCCCTTGCAGGCCGATCAAGCGTCCGCGCACGATCCAGTTCGGCATCCTCTCGCCAGAAGAGATCAAGGCCATCTCGGTGTGCAAGGTCGAGTACCCGGAGACGTTCGAGGAGGGCAACGCCAAGCCGGTCCGTCCACTCGTCCCCTCTCTCGGTCGCGTACCCCTCGAGCTCACCCTCTCGAGACGAGCGCACGCAGAAAACCGGCGGCCTGAGCGACCCGCGACTCGGCACGATCGACCGCAACTTCAAGTGCGCGACTTGCGGCGAGGGCATGGCCGAGTGCCCGGGTCACTTTGGCCACATCGAGCTCTCGCGCGCCGTCTTCCACGTCGGTGCGTCGCTCGAGTCTCTCAACACCATCACCCTCTCGTTACTGACGGCACAAATGTGTACACAGGCTTCCTCAACAAGGTCAAGAAGATCACCGAGTGCATCTGCGTCCAGTGCGGCAAGCTCAAGGTCTCGCCGCTCGAGGACCCTCGCCTCGGCGACGCCGTGCGCTTCGTGCGCGACCCGAAGAAGCGCCTCGCCATCGTGCACGCCCTGGTCAAGGTCAAGAACACGTGCGAGATGACGGTCATCGACGACGAGACGCAGGCCAAGATCGCCGCCGGCGAGGACGTGCCGCCCGGTCACGGCGGGTGCGGGCACGAGCAGCCGCAGATCCGGCGCGAGGGCCTCAAGCTCTTCCTCGTGTACGGGCGGGGCAAGGACGAGGTGAGCTCGAGCCGTCGAGCTTCTGCCGCTCGGGCGACCTTTGCTCACCCTGTCGCGAGCCTTGTCGCTCTCCCTCCCTCTTCTTCCAGGACGGCAACGTGCAGCAGCCCGACCGCAAGCCGTACACTGCGACGCACGCCCACACGCTGTTCCGCAAGATCTCGGACGACGACCTCGTCACGATGGGCCTGTCGGCGTCCGAGGCGCACCCGGCCTGGATGATCCTCACCGTGCTCCCCGTGCCGCCCATGCCCGTGCGGCCCTCGATCTCGGTCGACGGCGGCGCCATGCGCGGCGAGGACGACCTGACGTACAAGCTCGCCGAGATCATCCGCGCCAACTCGAGCCTGCGCAAGTTCGAGGAGGAGGGTGCGCCGGCGCACGTCATCAACGAGTTCGAGACGCTGCTCCAGGTGCGTCGAGTCGTCCTCTCCCTCGCCTCGTTCTGCCGCGTCGTACCGAGCGCGTCCCTGACCCTTGCCTTCTCACCCTCCCTCCCCTCTTTCTCCCTTTCTCCCTCTCGCCCTCGGCGCTCCCTTTCCTCCGCACTTTCTCTCTCTGTCTCTCTCTCTCTCGCAGTGGCACATCGCGACCTACATGGACAACGACCTGGCCGGCCAGCCGCAAGCGCTGCAAAAGTCGGGCCGGCCCGTCAAGTCGATCCGGGCCCGCCTCAAGGGCAAGGAGGGTCGGCTGCGCGGCAACCTCATGGGCAAGCGCGTCGACTTCTCGGCCCGCACCGTCATCACGGGCGACCCCAACCTCGCCCTCGACGAGGTCGGCGTCCCGTTCTCGATCGCGCGCACCCTCACGTACCCGGAGCGCGTCACGCCGTACAACATCACGCACCTCCAGGAGCTCGTCCGCAACGGGCCCAACGAGTACCCGGGCGCGCGGTACGTCGTGCGCGACACGGGCGACCGCATTGACCTGCGGTACAACAAGCGCGCCGACACGTTCCTCCAGTACGGCTGGATCGTCGAGCGCCACCTCAAGGACGGCGACATCGTCCTGTTCAACCGTCAGCCGTCGCTCCACAAGATGTCCATGAGTGCGTCACCCTCTCTCTCGCCGTCCGTCCTCGTCCTCAAGAGCGACATTCCTAACTCTTCTCTCTCTCTCGCAGTGGGTCACCGCGTCAAGCTCATGCCGTACTCGACGTTCCGCCTCAACCTGTCGGTCACGTCGCCGTACAACGCCGACTTTGACGGCGACGAGATGAACTTGCACGTGCCGCAGAGCGAGGAGACGCGCGCCGAGCTCATCAACATCTGCGCCGTCCCGCGCAACATCATCTCGCCCCAGGCCAACAAGCCCGTCATGGGCATCGTCCAGGACACGCTCTGCGGCGTCCGCAAGTTCACCCTGCGCGACTGCTTCATGGACCAGGACTTTATCCAGAACATCCTCCTGTGGGTCCCGGACTGGGACGGCATCCTCCCGCCGCCGGCCATCATGAAGCCTCGGCCGATGTGGACGGGCAAGCAGATCCTGTCGATGTGCATCCCGTCGGGCATCAACCTGTACCGCGCAGCGGGCGGCAACTCGTCGGCGCCGGCCGAGGACGACGGCATGTTTATCGAGGACGGCCTCATCATGTACGGCACGGTCGACAAGAAGACGGTCGGCACGTCGCAGGGCGGCCTCATCCACGTCATCTACCGCGAGAAGGGCCACATCGTGTGCCGCGACTTTTTTTCGGGCGTCCAGAAGGTCGTCAACTTCTGGCTCCTGCACAACGGCTTCTCGATCGGCATCGGCGACACGGTGCCGGACAAGGGCACGATGGAGGCCATCCAGGGCTTCATCAACACGGCCAAGGCCGACGTCGAGAACATCATCCAGCTCGCGCACGACGACCGCCTCGAGCCCGAGCCCGGCATGACGGTCCGCGAGTCGTTCGAGTCCAAGGTGACGCGCGCCCTCAACCAGGCCCGTGACTCGTCCGGCCGCAGCGCCGAGCGGTCGCTCAAGGCCGACAACAACGTCAAGCAGATGGTCGTCGCCGGGTCCAAGGGCTCGTTCATCAACATCTCGCAGATGTCGGCCTGTGTCGGGCAGCAGATCGTCGAGGGCAAGCGCTGCCCGTTCGGGTTCAAGTACCGGTCCCTGCCGCACTTCACCAAGGACGACTACTCGCCCGAGGCCCGTGGCTTCGTCGAGAACTCGTACCTGCGAGGTGCGTCCCTCTCTCTCTCTCTCTGTGTGTCTCTTGCGCGCACGTGAAGCACACAGACTGACTCGCTCGTCCTCCCTCTCCCTCCCCTCGCTCTCGTCGCGCCGCAGGGTTGACGCCGCAAGAGTTCTTCTTCCACGCCATGGCCGGTCGCGAGGGCCTGATCGACACGGCCGTCAAGACGGCCGAGACCGGCTACATCCAGCGCCGACTCGTCAAGGCGCTCGAGGACGTCATGGTCGCGTACGACGGAACCGTGCGCAACTCGCTCGGCGACGTCGTCCAGTTCATCTACGGCGAGGACGGCATGGACGGCGCCTTCATCGAGGAGCAGGTCATCGAGCCGATCCGCCTGTCGGACGAGCGCTTCGAGAAGCGGTACCGCGTCGACGTGACCGACCCCGAGTGGACGTTCCGCCCCAAGACGATCCGCGTCGACCTCGCCCAGGCCGACCCGCTCGTGCAGCAGGTCCTCGACGAGGAGTACCGCATCCTGCGCGAGGACCGGCACCTCCTGCGGCACAAGGTCTTCCCCAAGGGCGACGCGACCGTGTCGCTCCCGGTCAACCTGCGGCGCGTCATCCAGAACGCGCAGCAGATCTTCCACATCGACTTCCGCAAGCCGAGCGACCTCCCGCCGGCCGAGGTCGTCGAGGCCGTCGACTCGCTCGTGCGCCGCCTCGTCGTCGTGCGCGGCAACGACGACTTGTCGCACGAGGCGCAGGCCAACGCGACGCGCCTGTTCGGCATCTTTGTCCGCTCGGTCCTCGCCTCGCGCCGCGTCATCGAGGAGTACCACCTCAACCGCGAGGCGTTCGAGTGGGTCGTCGGCGAGGTCGAGACCAAGTTCAACGCGGCCGTCGTCGCGCCGGGCGAGATGTGCGGCACGCTCGCGGCCCAGTCGATCGGCGAGCCGGCGACGCAGATGACGCTCAACACGTTCCACTACGCCGGTGTGTCGTCCAAGAACGTGACGCTCGGTGTGCCTCGCCTCAAGGAGATCATCAACGTCGCCGTCAACCTCAAGACGCCGTCGACGACCGTCTACCTCGAGCCCGAGTTCGCCCAGGACATCAACCTCGCCAAGGAGGTCCAGACGCGCCTGTCGTACACGACGCTCCAGACGGTGACGGCCTCGACCGAGATCTTCTACGACCCGGACCCGACCGCGACCGTCATCGAGGACGACCGCGAGTTTGTCGAGGCCTTCTTTGCCATCCCGGACGAGGACGTCGAGGCCAACCTGTCGCGCCAGTCGCCGTGGCTGCTCCGGTTCGAGCTCGACCGCGCCAAGATGCTCGACAAGAAGCTTGAGATGCACTACGTCGCGGGCAAGATTGCCGAGACGTTCGACCAGGACCTGTTCGTCATCTGGTCCGAGGACAACGCCGAGAAGCTCGTCATCCGGTGCCGTGCCCTCAAGGGCGCGTCGTCGTCGCAGGACAAGGAGGGCGAGGCCGACGACGACGAGGACGACGAGGACGTCTTCCTCAAGCAGCTCGAGTCGCAGATGCTCGGCTCGATCGCGCTCCGAGGCGTCGAGGGCATCGACCGCGTCTTCATGATGGAGCAGAAGCGGCCGACGCTCAACGCGGCGGGCGAGTTCCACACGCCCAACGAGTGGGTCCTCGAGACGGACGGCATCAACCTGCGCAAGGTCCTGTGCACCGAGGGCGTCGACCCGACGAGGACCCTGTCCAACTCGTGCGTCGAGATCCTCGAGGTGCTCGGCATCGAGGCGGCGCGAGCGTCGGTCCTGCGCGAGCTCCGCAACGTCATCGAGTTTGACGGCTCCAAGGTCAACTACCGCCACCTGTCGATGCTCACCGACATCATGACCAACCGCGGGTCGCTCATGGCCATCACGCGCCACGGCATCAACCGCAGCGACACGGGCGCGCTCATGCGCTGCTCGTTCGAGGAGACGGTCGAGATCCTCATGGACGCGGCCGCAGCCGGCGAGATCGACTACTGCACAGGGGTCGCCGAGGCCGTTCTGCTCGGGCAGCAGGCGCCGATGGGCACCGGCGCGTTCGAGCTCGCACTCGACCTCGACAAGCTGCGCGAGGTCGTGCCCGACCACCGCCTGCCCGTCCCGGCCGGCATGATGCTCGACGCCGCCGTTCTCGACGGTGGCCGCACCCCGGGCGGCGGCGCGACGCCGTACGCCGACCTTGCCGAGGGCAAGACGCCCGCCTACGCCGGCGTCGAGCAGTACGGCTCGTTCTCGCCCATCGTGCAACCGGGCCAGGACGGCATGGGCTACGACCAGCTCGGCGGCGCGTCGCCCTTCTCGGGTGGCGCCAGTCCGTTCGCCGGCGGGCAGTCGCCGTTCCTCGGAGGGCAGAGCCCGTTCTTGGGCGGCGCCAGTCCCTTTGGCGCCGGCACTTCTGGCTACGCCCCGTGCGTCCTCGCCCTCTCTCTCTCTTCCTCCCTCTCGACGCCGTGACTGACTCGTGTCGTGCGCTCGCAGGTCCTCGCCGTTCGCGTACGGCGGCGCGTCGCCCTACAACCCTGCCGGCGCCGGGGCAGGAGGAGCGTCGCCCTGGGTCAACCGCGCTTCGCCTTCCTCGCCCAACGCCTACTCGCCCTCGAGCCCTCGCTTCTCGTGCGTCGGATCGTCCTCCTCGGCGTCTCTCTCGAGGACGAGGACGAGAATACTGACCTTCCTCGTCCTCCCCTTCTTCTCTCCTCCCCTCTCTCTCTCTCTCTCGCCGTCAATCTCCCTCGCCTCGACGAACCACCCGAATCTCCTCGACAGGCCTGCGAGCCCTGGATACAGGTGCGTCCCGCCTCGTCTCGCTCGGTCTCTTGTCCTAGAGCCCTCACTAACGCCCGACCTTGACCCGCAGCCCGACCTCGCCCTCGTTCTCGTACGCTCGACCTTTCTCCTCCTCTCCGCCCCTCGTCGGCTCCCCGTCAATCGTTGAAGCTCACTCTCGCGTTCGTCCTCTCGACCTGCAGGCCCGCATCGCCAAGGTTCTCTCCCGCGAGCCCGGCCTTCTCTCCTGCAAGCCCGGCCTTCTCGCCGGCAAGCCCGAGGTTCTCTCCGGCCAGTCCGGCCTTCTCGTACGTCGTCTGTCTCTCTACCTCCGTCGCAGCGGTCGCGAGAGCCCCTTTGTCTCACCAACCGTCTCTGACTCTTCTTCTCCCTTCCCCCCATCGCCCTCTCCTCCTCCTTCTCCCTCCCTCCTCAACTCGTCCTTCTCTTCACGTCACGCAGGCCGACCTCGCCCAAGTTCTCGCCGACGAGCCCTGCCTACTCGTGAGTCGGCCTGTCCTCGTCGACAGCGGGCGCGAGCCTTCACGAAGCGGTACTGACACCTCCTCGACCCCCTTCCTCTTCTCCCCTACCTTTTACGCAGGCCGACGAGCCCGAGGATGAGCCCGACATCGCCTGCCTTCAGCCCCGCCAGCCCCAAGTACAGGTGCGCTCGACCCTCTCTTTTCCCCTCTCGGCCTTTTGTCGCGCCCGCCGACTCGAGATTGACTCTTCCCTCGCTCCTCGTCCTCGCCACAGCCCAACATCGCCGCAGTACTCGTGCGTCCTGCCTCTCTCTCTTGATGTCCTGAGCGAGCTCGACCTGACCTCGCGCCCTTCCCTCTCTCTCTCGCAGGCCGACCTCGCCGGCGTACAGCCCGACGAGCCCCGCGACGGGCGCCGGCACGCAGTCGACCAACCCGACGACGGCCGCCTCGACGCAGCAGCAGCAGCCGCACTCGTACTCGAGCGCGCCGTCGTGGAGTCGCTGAGCGAGTCGAGCCGAGTTGGGGCATGGAGCAGGGTCGCGATCGCCTCGTGTACGAGCAGCAGTAGTACTTGTACGGAGCACGTGTCGAGAGCTTGGAACCAGGTCCGTTCAGACCACCTTGAGCGACTTGAGAGAGCGGCTCGAGACGAAAGCGGCCTTCCCAAGTTCGCTCGCCTCGACCTTCTCGCTCGGCGTGCTGCTCGGCTCGCTGTCAGACGGGGCGAGAGCCGCCTCGCACTCTGAGCATGGTCGTCGACGAGCCCTCTCAGCTCTCGCATCACAGCCTTTGCAGCGGAGCGCGTCTCTCCGCTTGGACCCTGCGCTCAGTCAGCTTTCGGCTTCCTCGCTCGCTCTCTCGCTCTCGCACGTCTCGCTGAGCGATCTCGACGTGCTTCTAGTCATTCATGTGCAACTCTACAACGGGCCCTCGCTGCCCAGCAGCACCCCGCCTTGCGTTCGCTCGAGCCTCATTCCTGCGGCTCCTCGCCCTCGACGACCTGCTCGCCGTCGTCGCTCAGCTTGACGTTCTTGGGGCTCTTGAGCGCGTCGGCGATGTACTTGGTGTGTGAACCTTCGAGAGTTGACGGAGAGAGAGAGGGTCAGGTCGATGTGCGAGTGCGAGAAGGGGGAGGGAGAGAGAAAGAGGAGGAAGGAGAGGACGCACCGAACGCGAGGAGCTTGCCCGTTTCTGCGCTGTGCAGCTCGGTGCGCGTAAAGGCGAGCGTCTTGCCTGTGTGAGGGCCGGGAGGAGGCGTCAGGGCCGACTGTCGACATGCAGCGGCCCCTCGCCCTGCCGGAGGAGGCAGGCGAGAACCGCAGGCTCGAGCGGGACGACGCCGATGCGAGGGCGGCCGACGCACCCATGTTGACCACCTCGCTCTCGATGCGGATCTTCTCGCCCAGCTTGGCCCCTCGAACAAACCTGCACGGGTCGACAAGTCAGCTTGGGTTGATGAGGACGGGCTCTTCTTGGGCAGCCGCATCTCTCGCCCGCCGCTAAGCGAGAGGCCGAGAAAGGGCAGCAGAGAAAGGAGCCGACTCACGTCTGGTTCATGTCGGTGCTGACGCCCGTCATGTACATGCCCTTGCTCGCGAGCGCGAGCGAGCCCATCGTGTCGACGAGGGACGCGATCAAGCCGCCGTGGAGACCCTGCGCGTGCGGAAGGGGAGGACGGGTGGGGGAACGGGTCAGGACTCATTCGAGGTGACGAGAGGTGAAAAGAGGGGACGGACGCCGAGGCGGTTGACTGCGCGGGAGGGAGGGAGGGAGGAGGAGGAGGGGCCGCGGCACGACGAGGTCAGCTCGGCCAGGTGTCCCGCACGCACGAGAAGAGGGAGAGAGGGACGTACTCTGTTTCGGCTCGACCGTCATCTCTGCCATGCACCTCCCGGGCTTTGCGTCGACGACGACGAGCTGCGCGCGCACCCGGCCCCACCTCCGTCAGTGGCTCGCCCTCGCACGGCCACGAGAGAGCGAGGGGGGAGAGTGGGACGCACATGACCGAACGCGTTGTGGTCGTGGCCCTGTTGGCGCTGGAAGGCGCGCCAGACGAGCTGCGTGAACCGCTTCGAGGCGCTGCGGTCGAGCGATGAGGGTGCGAGGACGAGAGGCGGCGGGGCGGGGTGGGAAGGGGTGTGTCAGGTCCGTGTTGTGCTGTACGAGCCCATGGACAAGACGCACGACATGGCGACAGAGGCTGAGCGAGGAAGAGTGCGAGGACGAGAGAGTCGACCGGTCCGGTGGCGGGCGACGGCTCGCAACCGGCTCTCGGGCACAAGCGACTCGCTCTCTCGCACAGGACACAGGTCAGGGAGAGGAGAGAGATGTGATTGCCGTTGCGGTGCGACGGAGAGAGAGAGAGAGAGGGGAGAACAAGTACAGGGAGGGCGTGCGGCTCAGAGAGGGGACAGGCGAGCTCGCCCCTCGACACGTGCTATTCTATACACACACACCGTCGTCTTCGACCTCCTTCTGAGCGAGACGAGCGCGCCGGGGGTATCCAGATGCGAGGCGGCTCGTCTCCCCCTCCTCCCTCCCGCTCCGCTCCAGCTCTTGACCTCGCTCGACGACCAGGCCGAACGCAGATCTCGGCAACGTCGACGTCGCCCTTTTTTGAGTTTGACGCGACGAGGCATCTACTCCTGCGAAAGGACGACGCCGACCTTTGCGGGACGGAGGAGGCGCTCCTTGATCATGTCTGCGGGTGGCGAGGACGAGGGGGAGGGAGAGGGGGAGAGCAATCAGTACCACGTCGAATAGAAGAGAGTCGAGGGAAAGGTGGGCGCACAGCCAATCTCCTGGCACTCGAGGACCGAGCCGGGCTCCTTGCCCGGGACCGGGGCCTGGTACAGGGCCTCGTGGCGGTTGGGGTCAAACTGCTCGCCGGTCGGGTCAAAGGCGACGATGCCGTGGCGGCCGAGGACCTTTTCGAGGCCGCGCTTGAGGAGGCCGACGCCCTCGTACAGGCCCTTGAGGTCGGCGTTGTCGGCGGCCGTGACGCGGTCCTCGGGGATCGAGCGCAGGGCGAGGTTGAGGACGTCGATCTCGCTGATGAGGTCCTTGGCGAACGACTGGAGGGCAAAGTCCTTTGCGGCCTGCTTCTCGCGCGCGGCGCGCTTCTGCAGGTTCTCGAAGTCGGCGAGGGTGCGCAGGCGGGCGTCCTGTGGCGTGGGTGGCGCGAGGGGGTCGGTGAGGGTGCGCGACGATGTGCGAGGGCTGTTGAGACGAGGCGATCGAGGAGCAGGAGACGGACCTTGTGCTCTGCGACGGCCTTCTTGTGGTCCTCGAGCTGCTTGTTGAGGTCGGCGAGGGCGGCGTCGTTGCCGTTGACGGCGTTGGGATCGGGGGTAGCGGTGGCCGAGTCGGCAGCAGCGGCTGCGGGCTCCTGGGTTGCGTCTGCGGCGGGTGCGGCCGAGTAGTGGCGGAGAGCGGGGGCGAGGAAAGTCTGGCGGAGGATGGCGGCGGTGGGAGCCGGGCGGGGTGCGGCGGTGCGCAAGGTGCGGAGCGACTGGGTGGCGGTACGGAGCATGGCTCTAGTCGGGGTGCTTGTGACTCTGAGGTAGACGTGGGCAGGAGGAGAGCGAGGTGGTCCGTCGTCGTCGTCGTCGTCGTCGGTCTCTGGACTTGATCTCGCTCATCTCGGCTCGACCCACACCCGCCTAGATGTGAGCACCACCACCCAGAACTACACTCACTCGACTCGACTGACCCTTCAACCACGCAGGCCTCCACCGGCTCACACCCCCGACCCTCGTCGCAGGCCTTCAGCCCCACTCGACCCTCCTCAGCCTCGCCCGCTCCCGCCGCACCTTCAAGACCTCGAGGACGCCCTCACCCGCAAACTCGACGACCTCGACAACTACCAGGTCCCGCAACTCGCATCCTGCCACGGCCCGCTCGCCTTTCACCACGAACTCGCCGCCGCCGTCCGCTCCGAACTCGCTACCTCTCGCAGGGACATCGAGGCACGTCCTCCACCTTCTCCCCCCTCTCTCTCTCGACGTAGTCTGACCCGCGACGACCTTCCACGCAGGAGTTCAAGCTCGAGGTCGACGACCTCGAACGCGCGAGGGACCGCGCTGCCGCAGCTCAACACGTCCACGCCCTCCAGCAGCGCATCGACAGGTCCGTCCCCTCCAACATACTCGTCCATACCTCCCGCTCTGACCCCCCTGCGTGTCGGCCCGCAGCTCGACCAAGCTCTACCGCCAAGCCGTCGTCACCTCGAAGCGCCAGATTGACGCCTACGGCCACCTCGCCGCACGCGATGAGCTCCTCGCGCCCGCCGCCGACTCGTCGGGACGTGCTGCGTCGCCCGGTCCGTATGGCGCACAAGGCGCGAGGGCGAGGAGCCCGCAGCCCAACCAGAGGTGCGTCCGCGCTTCGTCTCCCCCTCTCGCTCTGCCTGCGCGCGAACAACGACTGAAGCCCTCACTCGCGACACGCAGCGCCGACGATGCGCTCATGTCGGCCACGTCGGACGTGACCGAGGGCTTGCGGCGCACGCTCCAGCTCATGCAGCAAGAAGTCGACCGCTCGCTCGTCTCGAACGAGCTCCTCGGTGCGTCTCTCTCTCCCTCTCTTCCTCTCCTGCGCCGTCCAAGTCACTCAAGTACCCCTTCGCCCCGACAGAGTCGCAAACCAAGACGATGGAGCTCACCTCGAACCAGTACTCGACCCTGTCGTCGCTCCTGCACACGTCGCGCGCCCTCATCACGGCCCTCGAGCGCTCGGCCGTCTCGACCGCCTCGTCCTGTTTGGCGCGTTCGCCTTCTTTGCCGCCGTGTGCGCCCACATCTTCAAGAAGCGCGTCATCGACCGCGGCGTGCACGTCCTCGGCGCCGTCGGGTCCGTCGTCGGCGCGGTTGGCCGACGTGCCGGTGCAGCGAGCGCGGGCGCAGCCGTCGTCGACAAGGCGGGCGAGGTCGTCGAGGCGGCTGGCGGCGCCGTCAAGGACGAGGCCAAGGGCGAGATCGCTCGGGCGGCAGCGGCGGCTGGCGCGCTCGCGGGCGCTGCGTGGAGGGGCGCCGAGGCGCTGCGTGCGAGGGCATTCCCGCACGAGGACGCGGGCGAGGAGGGGGGAGAGAACGAGGAGGAGGAGGAGGAGGAGCTCGCGCAGGGGGTCGTGCCCGCTCGCGAGGAGGGCGACTCGCGCGTTCGCGCCGAGCCGGTCCAGCCCTCGGCGTCTCTCGACGTCGACGAGGACGAGGACACCTTTGACGTCTTCCACGACGTGCTCGAGGCCGTCGACGACGACCCTGCCCCGACTGCCGCCGAGCCGCTCCCGATCCCGACCGCCGAGCCAGCCCCCGCACCCGCATCCGCACCCTTGCCCTCGCCCTCGTCCGACCGCTCGCCCGAGCCCACCGCTCAGCTCCCCCTCGCCGACATCCCCACCTCGCACGGCGACAGCGCCGCCGACCCGTCCGACGTCCCGCCTCCAGCTCCGCTCCCGCTCCCGACCCCGGCCGAGGTCGAGCCCGAGACGGTCGCGCTGCGCGAGGAGCGCCCGCCCACGCCGAGCGTCGACGCGCAGGACGCCGTCGCGTTCGAGCCCGTCCCGACGCCCGAGGCGGCGCCCGTCGAGCAGGACGAGCAGGACGAGCTCGCGCACGAGCCCGTCGTCGCCAACGACGACGATGAGCGCGTCTTCCAGCCGCTCGAGCGCCTGCGCCCGACGCGCCCGGACCTCGATGCCCAGCTCGGCGACGTGCAGGGCATCGTCGACGCGCACGCGAGCGGCGCGCACGTCCAGGACGAGGTCGACGAGGTGCTCCCGATCGTCGACGAGGACGCGGCGCTCGAGCTCGACGAGCAGGCGCACGAGACGGCGATCACGGCGCCGGAGCCGTCGGGCATGGCGAGCCCTGTCGAGGAGCAGCAGGACGACGACTCGGGCGCGGCGACGCTCCCGGTCGACGACGACGCGGCCACAGCGCGTCCCGCGCCCGGCCTCGACCTGGCGGCGGCCAAGGAGGCGCAGCACGTCGCCGAGGCGCACGCAGGCGGCGAGGGCGGCACGCGTGTGCCCGAGGCGGACGAGCTGCGCGAGGGCGGCCTGCCGCGACTCGACGTCGACGGCGACGAGCCGGTCGTCGAGGACGAGGACACGCTCGACGAGGTGGAGCTCCCTGTCGACCTCGAGAAGGAGCAGACGGCGTGGGAGCGTGAGGGGGAGCAGGAGGAGGAGCCGGTCGCGGCGGCTGAGCGGGACAAGGAGCAGGTCGACGAGGAGGAGCAGAGCGGCGAGGCGCTCCTCGACGAGATGCTCGAGGCGCAGCTCGGCGGTGTGATCGGCGGCGCAGCGCAACATGTCGTCGGCTCCATGGCGGGCAACGACACTGCCTCGTTCGAGCACGAGCCAGCCGTCGCGCCGCAGCAGGACGAGCCCGCCGCCGTCGCCGACCCAGCGCCGAACGAGGCGGCCGCTCTGCCTCTCGACGAGCCGTTTGCCGCCTTCGACGACTTCCCTCTCGACGACACGACCTCGCTCCCCGAGCCAGCCGCCACCGCCATACCCGAGGACGCGCCCTCGCCCGCCTCGACCGCCGCCACGACCGCCGAGCCGACGCCCGCCGCGTCCGACTCGCCCCTCGACGCCGCCGATGCCCCGCTCCTCACCGCCGAGCCGAACATCTCGGCGGCTCCCGTCGTCTCGAGCGAGCTCGACGACGAGCAGGACGAGGTCGCGCTGCCGCCGGCCGCCGAGGCTGAGGAGTCGGCCGAGCCCGCCCAGGCGTCGAGCACTGGCGCATCTGCCGAGCTCGACGACGACGCGGCGGCCCGAGCGGCGCTCGAGGAGGAGCGCGAGGAGGACGCGCAGCTCGAGGAGGGCTCGAACGCGCTCGAGGACGAGTTCGAGGACGATGAGATCGTCGGCGCGCCGCTTGAGGAGACCGACCTGCCGCTCGTGCGCGACGACCAGGGCGACGACGACTCGCCGTCGGAGCAGCACGAGCAGGACTCGGCCGACGCCGAGGTCGGCGCCGCCTTCGACGACCTCGACCACGACGAGCCGGCCTTGCCGCTCGACGTCGAGCTTCCTCTGCACGATGTCGCCGAGGAGCACGAGTCGCATGAAGGCGGCGCGTACTCGGACGACGGCGAGGGCGATCGTGAGCTGGAGCTCGAGGAAGACAATCTCGCGTCGCCGAACCAGCTCGAGGCCGACGGCCCGCTCGACCAGGCCGAGCTCGCGCCCGAGGCGTCTGCGCCCCACGACGTCGTCGTCGAGTCGGGCGAGTACGCGCTCGGCGTAGACGAGCTCGACGCCGACATCGCCAACTCGGACGTCGTCTTCCCGGACTCGTCGATCGACGAGGACGACAGCGCCGACTCGGCTTCGTCGCCCTCGTCTTCGCCTGACGACGATGTCGACGACCAAGGCGCCGTGTTCGAGTCGGCCGCCGACGAGGCTGCCGCGGAGCACGTCGGCGAGCAGGCGCCAGCGCCGGGCCACGAGGCGGACGAGGCGCTCCAACGCGCCGAGGACCTCCTCGACGAGCTCGAGTACGATTCCGAGGACGGCGAGGAGTACTATGACGGCGAGGGCGAGGGCGAATGGGAGCGGTTCGAGGGCGAGGAGGAGGGCGAGCCGTACTACGAGGAGGAGGAGGCTCAAGCGCCGGTCGAGAGGGACGAGCTGTAGACGGTCGCGTCTCGCTAAAATGCTCGACTCTCGTCTCACGTCTCGCTACTGGCTTCTTCGCCAAAGAGAGCAGAGAATGGTCGACGTCTAGCCGCACGTGCCCCTGTCCGGCTCGCCGGCTCGTCCTTCCCCACAAGTCGGGCGCGGCTTATCGGCTCGCAAACAGCAGCGTCATCCTCGTCGCTCTCTCCCTCCTCCCTCGCACCACCCACCGCATGCTTCAGCTCAAGACTATCCACGATGCGCGCCGGCACCGCGCACTCCCCTCGGCCCGCCTCGTCGCCCACTCGAACTCGCCCCTCCTCGCCCCGAGACGCGCCGCCCGTGACGGTGCAGCGAGCGGCCCCGGCGGCGGCGGGTGCGGCGCGGCAGCGCGCTCGTGCAGCGGTGCGGCGAGGGCAGGGCCAGGGCAGGGCAGGGCCAAGCTGCTCAAGGTGGCACCGCCGCCGACAGTCGAGGTCGAGGGCCACGTGCGGCAGGAGGACGGGCGCGAGGTGACGTCGCAACCGGCGGCAGCTTTTGATGGGTCGGATGCGAGGGTCGACGAGCATGCTGGACCGGCTGCGATGGCCGATGAAGCGGCAGGACATGCGGCCGCCGCACCTCGAGAGGAAGCAGTTCCTCTCGACGACGCTCCTCGTCGCCGACCAACGCGTGCGTCCCTTCTCTCCCTTTCCTTCTCGCACACTCTTTGAGGTCCCTGACGTATGACACCCACAGGGACAATCTCGCACGACTTTGAGCTGGTTCTCCCCGGCGGCTCGACCGTCGACGGCGGCGTCGACACGCTCGCCGTGTGCTCGCCCGCCGACGAGGACGAGTGGGAGTTCCTCTCGCTCGACCAGGACGACACGGTACTCGCCAAGCCGACGCTCGAGGCCCCAAGCCCCGCCTCGACTGCAGCCGGCGGCGCTCGTCCACCTTCCACCGGCGCATGAGCCCCGTCCTCCTTCTCTCGTCTCGCCTCGTCTCGCCTCGCGCCGTCTCCCAGCGCCTCGTCGTTGTCTCTCTATCGGCATCGCTCGGGCGGTGCCTCTGTGTGATCACCCCTCCCTCGCTGTCGATACCCCCTTTCCCTTCCCTCCTTTCCTCTCGCAAACCCAGAAGTAGCAGCCCTCGAGCCAGTCTTCTAGTGCACGTCTTGGCTTGTATTGTCAACAACAGAGTACCTCCTCGATCCCTCGCTCGCCGCAGAGAGACCCTCGCCCGCGCTGTCCCTCCTCGAGCAGGCTAGACCGACCCGACCCGCTCTCTCCTCCCTGCTCCGCCGCTCGCGCCGACGCCCGGCGCCTCGTCGCGCATCTCGACGAACAGGAAGTACTTGGCCGAGTTCCTCTGGCTGCTCGTGCCCTCGCCGACGGCGCGCGTCCACCCGCCGCCGCCGCCGCTCGCCGACGGCGAAAGGGCCGCCGACCCGGCGTTCGGGAGGTGGTTGAGCGTGAGCGAGGTCCAGTTGCGGGCGGGCGTGATGCCGAGGCTGAACATGCGGTCGAAGAGACTGTGCGGGAGGGCGATGAGGGAACGAGGAGAGGTCAGTGCGCAAGTCAGGGAGGGAAGGGACTGCGAGAGGGGAGAAAGAGGGACGCACTCGGCCACCCAGAGGCGAGCATAGTTCTGGCAGGTCGTGAAAGGAAGGTGGAGCGCCGGCGAGGAGAGGGACGGCTCAAGCGAGCGCAGGCTGCGGTAGATGATGGACCTGCAGGCGACGACCGGACTCTCTCGAGTCAGTGTCCGTCGCCTTCTCGGCCCAGAAGAGTGCCGTGATACACACGTCGTCTCGGCTCGAGAGAAAGGGAGAGAGAGGACGTACGGCTGAGGGGTGCCGAAGCGGAAAGCTGCCGAGAAGGCCGACCGCCACTTCTCGTCGACGAGCCTCGCGCAGCGATACGGCTCGTCGCAGTGCGAGTGACAGCTGTAGTCGCGCAAGATCGACACCTGGCCGAGCTTGAGGAGGCGCTCGAGAAAGTTGGACCGCCGTCGCTCGAGCCGGAGGAGCGTCGTCGGCGACAGGGTGGCCAGGTCCTCGCCGATGCTGTTGTACGCGTCGATGACGTAGCGGGACGCCTCCTTGTACAGCTCGGGGATGCCGTTCTCCTGCGCACTCGGTGCTGCGGTCAGTCACTGGCTCTTGAGACGAGACGAGAGAAAGAGAAGGTCCGGGCGCACCTCGGCGATCTTCATGCACAGGACGGGCCGACCAGCGGCCGAGGGGAGAAGAAACGCGAGACAGGCGTTCATCAGGCTCGGGATGTCGAACTTGAGCGCCATGCGGCTCCTGCAGAAGGTCGCAGGTCAGTACAAGATCGAGAGGAGGATGTCAAGGAGGGAGAGGAGGAGGAAAGGGTGGACGCACAGGTCCTCGACGTTGGTCCAGTCGATGGCGCACTCGAGTCGCGGGTAGATGTGGCACAACAGGTCCTGGAAGCTCGACGCCGTCTCCTCGACGAGCCGTAGGCGGCACTCGAGCCAGTCCTCGCCGTCGTCCTCGTCCTCCGTGTCCTCGACGACGCTCGACGCCGCGAGCGAGATGGTGACGGACGCGGCGGGCGCGCCGAGGAGCGACGCTGTCGACGCCGCGAGCGGGTATTCGGGTAGGTCGAGGACGGGCGTGCGCGAATCGTCGGCGCCGTCGTCGGGGAACGGCAGCGGCTCCGCCGAGTCGTCGCGGTCGGTGCTCGCCGGCGCGGCAAAGCTGTCGCGCTTCGTCGACGCGGCAACGGGCGTTGTGCTGCTCGTCTGCTGCCGCCTCGACGCGACGGGCTCGGTCTCGCGCCAGCCGCCGCTCAGGACGCCCTCGAAGAAGGGCGAGGCGAGGGCGAGCACCTCGCGGTGCGTGTAGAAGGTGGCGCTCTGGACGCGGATCCGGACCGTCCCTCGCAGCGGCGCAAACTTGCTGAAGGTCGGCAGAACCGAGACGAACGGGCGAAAGGCCGCTCGGGGCGAGGTCGAGGGAGGAGGAGGACCGGTCGACGAGGGATGGCCGGCGGCATAGCCTGGCGAACCGAACGCGGCGGTGTCGCTCGACTGAGTCGCAGTCGTCGGCCGGCTAGGCTGGAGCAGGTTGGACGGCGGGTGGCTCTGCATCGTCGAGGTCGGCTCGACGGTGGGGGAGCGAGAGCTGTCGTGGGGCAAGCGCGCCTCGCAGGAGAGCTTGGCGGCAGCTCTGTGGATGGCTGTGCACCGCAGCAGGCGCGGGCTCGCGCTTGAGCTGGGGGAAGCGAGAGGACGACCTCGTCGAGACCCGACTCTCGCCGTTTGTCCTGCCACAGCTCTCGCCTCTCCCGCTAGGGAGCTTCTTGTACCCGCCTCGCTGCGAGATGAGCTCTATGCTCCTTGTGCGCGCCTCGCAGACTCGCCCGCGGCGATGCCTGCTCGAACTTCTCATCTCGAGATGGCGTCTGTCGGCCTCGTACACGCTGGAAGGACCCTCTGCTGGTCTCCAGGCTCTCCTATACGCTGCACAAGGGCCTGGCTCCGGCCTGTGGCTCTCTGGGGCCGCTCGCCTGTCGCTGCCCGCTCGCGCCTCGAGCCTGCTCCCTCTCCTCGGTGCCGCGCTCCGCGAGACCGTACAGTGCTCTTCCGCTGCCCACGAACTGATCATACAGCACTACTGGCGAACGTCGAGCGCGCGTCGCCAAGCGAGACGCAGGTACAGGCGCGCGAGCGGGGCTGCCCAGCTGCGAGGCCGTCTTTCGCTCAGCTGCTCTGCTCAGGCTTGTGTCGGGCAGAACGAGTTGTTCCTCGACGGCGTTGTCGAACTCGTTCCTGAGAGTCGACCGTTGCGCAGAGAGCCCGCTCTGCGAGCGCCGGCACAGCAGAGGACTCTGCCAGCCAGGGCGGACCTTCGAGCAGAGCGGACGCGCCACGACGAGAGCAGTCGCCGCGCGACCGACATTGCCATGAGGCGCAGCCAGTGCGAGAGGCGGGAAACCCTGGCGCCAGAGCGCCATCGCAGCGCGCACGCCGGCAAGTCGCGCGACCGCGCTCGTCCTCCGAGCAAAGAGAGGGGGCCAGGACGCCCGGCAGACGCCGCCACGAGCAGTGCAAGCTCTGTCCAAGCACAATAGGAGAGCCATGAGCGAAAGAGCGGCGCCATAGAGCGAGGCAAGGGTGGCGAAGAGCTGACGCAGAGAAGGTCGACCGGCGGGAGGAGGAGAACGAGAGGCACAGCGGCAGCAGGGGGCGTGGTAGCAGGCTCGGTGGGCAGCTGAGGCCTTCTGCTTAACGATGGCCGAGTCGAATGCCCAGCAAGAGAGGCAGACGAGCGGCGACAAGGGCAAACGCAGCTCGCTCAAGAGGGGGAGAGGCGAGGTCGAACGTCTCCCTCCGTCCGCGCCGCCTTCGCTCAAGCTAGAGTCGTTGCGAGCCAGTCCTGCCCGTCTACTGCCCTACGTCTCGCCTCGCCACCCCTCGCCTCGCCCCACAGCTTGGCCGCCGCCTCGTCGTCCACCGCCTTCCACCTCCCATCACCCGCCTCTCGCCCCGCTTCACCCACCCCTCGAGCAGAGCAGCAGCATGTCTGGACTCGTCCTCCCGACTCGTGGCAACAACCAGGCCAACGGCGGCAACGGCGCGGCGGCAGCGGCAGGAGCAGGAGGACCCGGTGGCGCAGCGGCCGAGGCCGACTCGCAGGACAAGGGCAAGGGCACCGCCCAGGCGGGCGACGAGGCAGGAGCCGTCATCCCGGGCGTCAACGGGATCGTCCCGACGTTGCAGTGAGTCCTCGCAGCCTGCTTCACCGCTTGCTCTGGACCGTGCCGGTGCGGGGGAGGAGGAGGCCTGGTCAGCCGACCTCTCGCGGTACGAATCGCCAGCCTTCGTGCTGCGCAGTGCGGGACAAGGTGCTGGAAGGAGCAGGAGGGAGATGCGCGCATGCCCCGAGCCCCTCCCTTGCCGTTGTGACCTGTGTTGACACGCTCTGTTCCTCTTCGCCGCGCGAAAGGAACATCGTCGCGACCGTCAACCTCGAGTGCAAGCTCGACCTCAAGACGATCGCGCTCCACGCCCGCAACGCCGAGTACAACCCCAAGGTGCGTCCCCCCCTTTCCTCCTCTTCCAGATTCTCGAACTGACTCGCGCTTCTCTTCTTCCCTCTCTCCCTCGCCCACAATCACCTCGACCGCTTTCCTCTCCCTCTCTATCACGACGAGCAGCGTTTCGCGGCGGTCATCATGCGCATTCGCGAGCCCAAGACGACGGCGCTCGTGTTCGCGTCGGGCAAGGTCGTCGTGACGGGCGCCAAGTCGGAGGACGACGCTCGCCTCGCAGCGCGCAAGTTCGCCCGCATCATCATGAAGCTCGGTTTCGAGACCAAGTTCACCGACTTCAAGATCCAGAACATCGTCGGCTCGGTGCGTCCCCTCTCACCGCCTTCTCTCTCTTCCTCGCGCGAGCATTTTCCTGACCCTGCCCGCCGCTTCATCGACAGTGCGACGTCAAGTTCCCGATCCGCCTCGAGGGCCTTGCCTACGGTCACGGCCACTTCAGCTCGTACGAGCCCGAGGTGCGCTCCGCTCTCGTCCTCTCTCATCGCCCGTGCGGAGCCTGATCCTCTCCTCCCTCCTCGACACAGCTGTTCCCGGGCCTTATCTACCGCATGGTCAAGCCCAAGGTCGTCCTGCTCATCTTCGTGTCGGGCAAGATCGTCCTGACAGGCGCCAAGGTGCGTCTCGGTCGCTCTCCCCTCCCTCCCCTCTTGACCGTTCCTGACGGGCTCTCCTTCGACACAGTTCCGCGAGGAGATCTACCAGGCGTTCGCCCAGATCTACCCGGTCCTCAACGAGTACCGCAAGCCGTGATCGAGCTCTCGCATCGACTTGTTCGCCTTGCCGCCGCCCTCGCCCTTCGCAACCGACCGTCATACCCTCGTCGTCCGCCTCTCTCGTCCGCCTATACCTCTCCCCTTCCTCCCTCGCATACGGACTCGTCGCGACCGCACCGCCGACCCGAGCGGGAGAGCGCTTCACTGCTGCTTCCTCCTGCTCGTCGTCGGCGCGCACGCCGCACGAGCCCCACCCGCCAGCCCGAGCTCGCCTCTTTCGCCTGCGCACCCGCAAACCCGATCAAGACCAGAAAACATCCCCAGTCGTTCCCCTTTTCTCTCTCTTCCCCTCGATCTCGTCAAGCTGTACCCTCCCTTCGCGACCCGACTCGCGCTCGCCTTTCGTCCCCCTTGCCCTCTCTCGCGCCCTCGACGTGTTGTACGCGCGCCCCTGTGCCTCTCCCACGATGCCTCTGTGCGCTTTCTAGCCTCTGTACAACGCCGGCGGGGCGAGGAGGAAGGGGAGGACGAAGGCGGGTTCGGCGACGTCGACGAGGGCTGCAACGAGTGCTTGATGTCACATAGAGTGTCGTCCTTGTGTCCAGTGTCGAGCTGCAGCGAGCGAACGAGCAAGCGTTGACGAACGGCTCCGCAGAGAGCGAGTCGAGAGGGCCGAGCGGCTCGAGCGGGAGAGCGAGCGGACTGGGGTACCCGGCGACCGGCCGCCTCGGAGATTGCCCGCACAGTTCTGTTGCCGCACGGACGAGACGAGCGTGCGCGGTGACGAGCCCGAGCCAAGCGAGGCTCGTTCGCGCCGAGGGGCACCAGGCGAGAGGCAGGAGACGCAAGCGAGCGAGAGCTGGCGGGATGCGAGGGCTACGCCGCAGCGAGGATCGGGAGCAGATAGTTTTGAGAGAGCCCTGGCCGGAGCCAGATCCCCGCAGCAGGCGTGTAGCAGGCGTGAGCGTCTGCGACGAGGCGAGAGCTGAGTCAAGCGGCGTGGACGAGCGAGTCGTCGCCAACTCGCTCCGAGCGCGAGTGGATGCCGCAGAGGAGGCGAGAGAGGTGATGATGTGTGCATGGCAGCCTTGTATCGCCCGTATAGCGGCGGCGGGAGGAGCAGGGGGGCAGGGAGAGAGGTGGGTCAGCTCACGCGGGCCGTCGTCGACAGCGACATCGCGGCGTCGAGAAGAGGCGAGAGATGAACGGAGGGGTGCAGGACTCACTTGTCAGGAGCTGGGCGGGCCAGATAAGCGGCTGGTGGTGCTGTGAGGGCGTGCGAGGCGGGCAAAGGCTGGTGACCGAGGGGGGCGAGTCGGTCGTCGTGGGCTCGCTCGCGGCGTCGAGAGGGTGCGAGAGTCTGGCAGGGTGGGTGGAATGGTGGTGCGAGTCGACTGGCGGCAGCTGTGCAGGACCAGAGAGGGCTGGAGGGCCGTACGGGGATTCGAGGGCGGCTTCAAGTGGCGGCGGGCGGGGCGCGCACAGCTTGTCTTCGCTTCTCCTCCTTCCCTCTCTCGCTCGCCCGCGCCGTCGCTGTTGGCTGTGTCCCGCCTCACCCTCGGCTCGGTCTCCTCCCCCTCCTCTCTCCCTCTCCCTCCCCGCCCTTACTCGGCAACGCCCTCGAGTCCTCTTCACTGAGGTACACGCAACAACACCGACCCGCCTCGCCTCGCCTCGTCCAGCCTCGCCCTCATCATGGACGCCGCACCCGAGCACGACGCACCACCGGCACCGGCCCCGCCGCCAACCCTCAAGGGCCCCGACGTCGTCTCGACCTCGTCCCTCCCGACCCCGCCGGCCACCTACGCCGTCGAGCCCGCCGACGCTCCGGCCCCCGATGCACCGCCCGCCCCGCAGCCGCCAGCGACGGCCGACTCGCCTGCGCCCGCCGTCGCTCACGAGCAGCCGCACGACGCTCCGCCCCCGCCCCCGCTGGCGCCCTTGCCCGCGCACCTCGGCCTCCCCGCCAAGCTCGAGCACCGCGACAGCGCGAGCAGCCTCGCCGCTCAGCCGCCGACGCCCGCCCCGGTCGCGCCTGCGCCCGCGCCACCTGCGCCCGCCGTCGAGCCGCACCCTGCGCACGCGCACGACGAGGTCAACGGCGCGATCGAGTCGTTCGTCGAGCACACGGGCGCGCACCCGGGCCTCGGCTCGCACCCGCTGTCGGCCCTCGACGAGCGCGCAGCCAACGGCTACGGCGACGCAGGCGACTCGAACGGCATGTCGTCGGTCGACGTGCTCGCCGACGTCGCCATGGGCGAGGCGGCGCTCGGCCTCGCCGACTTCGCGGCCGGCGCGGGCTCGGGCGACGTCAGCGGCGGGTCGCCGAGCCTGTCGCAGTCGGCCGCGACGGGCGCCATCCCCGAGTCGTCGCCGGCGCTCAAGCGCACCGCAGACGAGGCGGCGTACGGCGAGCAGGGCGGCATGTTGGGCGAGTCGGCCGAGGAGCGCGAGGCGAAGCGGCCCAAGGTCGAGGACGAGGTGCGTCCTTGCTCGCTCTCTGTCTCTCTCGTCCTCTCCCGTATCGCGTACTGAACGCGCACGTCGTCCCGTTCCTGCAGCCGCCGGCGATCCCGACCCCGGCCGTCGAGCAGCCGTCGCCCTATCCCTCGGCCCCGGCGCCTGTTCCCTCGGGCCCCGAGGTCGTCGAGCCGTCACCGGCCCCGTACTCGTCGCTGCCGCCTGCGAGCGCGCCGTCGGCCTCGCCGGCGCCGACGCCCGTCCAGGGCTTTGACCCCTCGGCCTTCACCACGGCGCCCACCTTTGCCTCGTCTGCGCCACCACCTCCTGCGTCCGCACCTGTCGCCGCACCGACCATGTCGCCGTCCGACATGCACCACTACTCGCAGTCGCCGCTCGGCGCTCCTCCTCCCGCCGCCCAGTCGTCGTCCGCCCTTCCTCCCGCCAGCTCGTCGGCGCCGTCGCCCGCCCACTACGGCACGCCCGGCGCGTACGCGCAGCAGCCGCAGCCTCCTGCCGCCGGCGAGCAGCAGCAGCAGCAGCAGCAGCAGCAGCAGCCTCAGCAGCAGGAGGAGCCCGTCGCGTCGACCTCGGCCGCCAAGCCCGATCCCGACGCCGAGGGCTCGCCCGCGCCTGTCGAGCCGGCGCCGATGCACATCATCACCAAGGAGCAGCAGAAGTTCGCCATCAACATGGTGCGCAACCTCAAGCGCAACAAGAACGCGCCGCCGTTCCTCAAGCCCGTCGACGCCGTCGCGCTCCTCGTCCCCGACTACTACAAGATCATCACGCAGCCGATGGACCTCGGCACGGTCGAGGCGCGGCTCCAGGCGACGGGGCGCGGCATGCAGGCGGCGGCCAAGGCGGGGCGCGTGTACGGCCTCGACTACAGCGAGGGCCGTGACGGCGAGGGCAGGTGGGAGGGCTCGAATGCCGGCGAGGACGGCAACGAGCCGTACCGCACCGTCGCCGAGTTCAAGACCGATCTCGACCGCATCTGGGCCAACTGCTTCCGGTACAACGGGCCGCGCGAGAAGAACCCTGTGTCGGGCATGGCGGGCGCCATGGCCGACTCGGCGGAGAAGACGTACCGCGGCATGCCTTTCGCTCCCGCCATCTCTGTGCGTCTCCCTCCCTCTCTCCTCCTCCTGCCCCTCGTCGTCGTCGTCGTCGCGCTAGTCTCGATGCCGTCACTGACGCTCTCGTCCCTCCCTTCCCTCCCCTCGCAGCCTTATCCGCCCAAGTACGTCGAGCCGCCCAAGCCCGCCATGCCGATGCCGCCTCGTCCTGCCGAGAGCTCGCGCCCCAAGCGCGAGATCCACGCGCCGGCCAAGGACCTGCCGTACCTCGAGAGCGCCGGCGTCGACGTGACGGCGGGCGGCATCTACAATCTGGCGGGCCTGCCCGGGTACGGCGGGTCGGGCGCGCCGCAGAAGAAGGTCAAGAGCGCGGCCAAGGTCGCCCAGGAGCAGATGCGCTTCTGCAAGGAGGTCGTCAAGGAGCTCTACAAGAAGGTCCACGAGCAGTACGCCTACCCGTTCTACCACCCTGTCGGTTCGTTCTCTCTCTCTCTCCCCATCTCTCGCACCACCCTTTGTCGACGCCGAGGCCTGACTCTCTCTCCCGTCGTCGCCGTGCCCAGATCTCGCGGCGTACCCGACCTACCTCCAGTTCGTCAAGAAGCCGATGGACCTGTCGCTCGTCCGGTCCAAGGTCGAGCACAACCAGTACCCGTCGCCGCCGTACGAGGCGTTCGAGCGCGACGTGCGCGCCATCTTCCAGAACTGCTACGCGTTCAACCCGCCGCAGACGCCCGTTCACGAGATGGGTCGTCGGCTCGAGACCGTGTTCGAGGCCAAGTGGGCCGAGCGCCCGATCGCGTACGAGGACGACTCGGACGAGGAGGAGGACGGCCTCACGGCCATGGAGCAGCAGCTCAACCTCCTGCAGCAGAACATCGAGCTCATGAAGGCCAACAAGAAGGCGCAGAAGGAGGCCAAGCGCTTCGCCCAGATGCAGGCCCGCATGCACGCCGCACCGCCTCCTCGTCCTCCTCCGCCCCAGAAGAAGCCGGCCCAGCAGCAGCCCTACCTCCCGTACGGCGCGCCGCCGCCGGCTCCGCCTCGGCCCAAGAAGACGCACAGCGGCGGCCCTCGTCCCGGCGGCGCGCCCAAGAAGCCCAAGCGCCGGCGCGACGACGACTCGGACGACTACTACGAGGACGACGGCGGCGCGTACTACGGCGGCGGCTCGGCGTCGACGTCGAGGCGGCACACGGGCGGCGACCTCGGCCACCACCACGGCGGGCACCACCAGCCCGTCATGGAGGAGTACGTCGACTTCGAGATGAAGCGCGAGCTCGCCGTCAAGATCGTCGCGTTCGAGGGCGACCAGCTCGAGGAGGCGATCAACATCATCCGCCGCGGCCGCCCGGACCTCCTCGGCGCCGCCAACCAGGAGATCGAGCTCGACATCGACCAGCTCGACCAGCGCACCCTCCTCGCCCTGTACCGCTACGTGTGCCCCGACTCGCAGCCGGCCGTGCGCGCCGTCGCGGCGGCGCCGCCGCCGCCTCGCGGCAACTCGTCCAAGCCGCCCAAGGGCGGTCCCGGGCGCAACCAGCGCAAGAACCTCGACGAGGAAAAGGAGGCGGCGCGCATCGAGGCGCTCGAGGCGCAGCTCGCCCAGTTTGACAACGCCGGCGGGCCGCCCGGCGGCGACTTGAGCCGGCGCGGGAGCGAGACGGGCCTCGGCGGCGGCGGCGGCGACGGTGCCGTGCCACCGAACGCCGGGGGCGGCGCAGGAGGCGACCAGGCGAGCAGCGACAGCTCGTCGGACGACGGGAGCGACTCGGACTCGGACGAGGAGTGAGCGGCGGCGACGGTGTCTTTTCCCTTTCCTTCTCTTTCCCTTTCTCGCCCCGCTCGGGCACTCTATACCCTCTTCCCCCACTCCCTCTTTACTCTCCCACCCTTTCCTACCCCTCCCCGACCGTACACACCCTCTCCTCCTCGGCGCTTTTGCCTCGTCCAGCCGTGCTTGCTCTCTCTCCCTCCCCCTCCCTCTCCCCCTGTTCGTCTCGTCGATCTGTTGTGCCGATAGCCCCCTCCTGAAACTCGTCGCAGTAGCATTACCTCCCCTTACCCGAGCGCTTCGTCGTCGTCGAGAGCGAGAGCGAGAGCGACGAGGAGGAGCAAGTGAGCGGGACTCTCTCGAGGGTGCGCGCTGTCGTCCCCGTTGCTCTCAGAGCTATTGCGAGACGCACTGTGCAGCACTTCAGCTGACTTGCAAGCCAGGGAGAGAGCCGTGAGGCGGTGCACCGACGGAAGGCGGAGGAGCCGTGCTCGACCTCATCTCTCCGCCACCAACGCGGCTGCTCTACACCTCGAGCCCGCCTCTGGCCATGTCAGACCCACGCTTTGCTCGCTTGCACACCGATCCGCGGTTCGTCCGCCCAAAGGCGAGCAAGACCAAGTTCGTCGTCGACGACCGCTTCAAGCAGCTCTTCGAGGACCAGCAGCGTGCGTCCCTCGCCCTCTAGCTCCGAGCCACTGCCGTCTAAAGCTCACACTCTCTCCCACGCAGCTGCCGGTGCCAAGAAGAGCAAGCTCGCGCGCAAGGTCGACAAGTATGGCCGCCCGCTCGACAAGGAGGCCTCGGTCAACGAGCTCAAGCGCTACTACCGCATGGCCTCGCCCAGTGCCGACGACGCGCAAGTCGGCGAGGAGCAGGCGGGCGAGGACGAGGAGGGCGAGGAGGCGTCGGCGGGCGAGAGCGCCGAGGAGGAGGAGGAGGACGAGCCCGCACGCCCGGGCTTCGTCGACCTCGCTCGTGGCGAGGTCCTCCTCGAGTCGTCGGACGAGGAGGCCGTCTCGGACGCCGAGTCGGACTCGTCGTCGCGCGCCGGCTCGGTGCGGCTTGGCGGTCGCGCCTCTCGTCGTCGCCCGTCGCGCAGCCCTTCCATCGACCTGTCCGAGACCGAGCCGGCGTCCCTCTTCCCCGACGAGGACGACAGCGCCGCCGAGCTCGACGACGACGACGACGACGACGAGGGCGCCGAGCCGAGTCGTCGCCTCGCCATCGTCAACATGGACTGGGACCACCTGCGCGCGTCGGACCTGTACCGCGTCCTCGCGTCGTGCCTGTCGGCGACCGCCGCCTCGATCCAGCAGCGCAAGGAGTACGCCAACGACAACCGCGACGCCGTCAAGATCCCGACCAAGCTCGCGATCGCGCCCGGCCGGCTCAAGAGCCTGCGCATCTACCCGTCCCAGTTCGGCCGCGAGCGCATGGAGCGCGAGGCGGTCGAGGGCCCGCCGGTCGACGTTCTGCGCGCCAAGGTCGCCGAGTCGAGCGACGAGGACGAGGACGACGGCGGCAAGACGCTCAAGCTCGGGAGGAAGGACAAGGGCAAGCAGCGCAGGAGAAGGGCCGACAGCGCCGACGAGGGCGACGACTTTACGACCAACGACCTCATCGACGAGCAGCTCCAGGAGGGCGACGACTACGACACCGAGGCGCTGCGCAAGTACCAGCTCGAGCGGTTGAGGTGCGTCCCCGTCTCGTTCCTTCCGGCTCTCGCCCGCCTCGTCGGCCAGTAGCCTGACTCGTAGGACTCTCTCGCAGGTACTACTACGCCATCGCCACGTTCGACACGGTTGCGTCGGCCAAGCACGTCGTCGAGCAGATCAACGGCACCGAGTTTGAGCGCACGGCCAACATCTTTGACCTCCAGTGCGTCTCCCTCTCTCCCTTCCTCCCTCTTGCCCGACCTCGCTCGCCCAGGTTTCGGTGTCTCTGAACATTGTCACCTCGAATCGGTCCTGACGCTCGTCTACTTCAGGTACGTTCCCGACGACACGTCTTTCGACGACGACCCTGTTCACGACGAGGCGACCGAGGCGTCGATCGCCGCCGAGGGCAACAGCTATACCGGCATCGACTTCCAGACCGACGCGCTGCGCCACTCGAAGGTCAAGCTCACCTGGGACGCCGACGACCCTCACCGCAAGACCAAGCTCGAGACGTACCTCGCCTCGGCGCTCGACCGGTCCAAGCAGAAGGGCGCGACCAAGGGCAAGGCCAAGATCGGCGAGGACGACATCGCGCAGTACCTCGCGTCGTCGTCGGACGAGGACGACGTCGCCGAGAACGGCGAGGACGAACACGACGACTTCTTCGAGGCGGAGGAGCCGACCGCTCCTGCCGCTCCCGCCGCCGCCGCGCCGGCCAAGGCCAAGAAGGAGACCAAGCGCGAGCGGCTGCGGTCGCTGCTCGGCCTCGCAGGCGGCGACGGCGAGTCCGAGGTGACCTGGGACGGCGGCGCCGTCGCCGGCGGCAAGCAGCGCAAGGGCGCCGACGCGGGCATGCAGATCACGTTCGCGCCGGCCCTGTCGGAGCGCAGCGCCAAGCAGCTCGAGTTTGCCGGCGGCGACGAGCGCCAGGAGACGAGCATCGAGGCGTACAAGCGCAAGGAGAAGGAGCGGCGCGAGCGCAAGAAGCTCGAGCGCAGGGCGCGCAACGAGGGCAAGACGGTCGAGGAGCTGCTCGAGGAGGAGGGCATGCGCAAGGGCGCCTCGGGCGCGCCGCTCGAGCCTCGCGAGGGCGACGCCGGGTTCGACGACGACTTTTTCGCCGACGACGGCGAGGACCCGTTCGCGGCGTACGACGACGGCGGCAAGGACAGCGGCGACGAGATCGGCGGCGTCGGTGCGCAGGGCAAGAAGGGCGACAAGCTGTCGAAGAAGGCCAAGCGCGAGCAGCGCGAGGCCGAGGAGAAGGCCAACGCCGAGGAGCACGCCAAGCTCGCGCTTCTCGTCGGCTCGGACGACGAGGACGACGTCGGCGGTGCCGGCGGCGAGGGTGGGCGCCACTTCGACATGCGCAAGATCCTCAAGTCGGAGAAGAACGCCGGCAAGAAGCACAAGGTCAAGGGCAAGGGCAAGAAGGCGCTCGACAAGGACGAGCCCGTCAACGACGAGTTCAAGCTCGACCTCGGCGACGACCGCTTCAAGAGCCTGTACGAGGACTACGACTACGCCGTGGACCCGTCCAACCCTCGGTACGCTCGCCGTCTCTCTCTCCCTCCTCTTCCTCCTCCGCCTTCCATCTTTGGCCCTCCTCCCTCGGCCTCGTCTCGCCGCCCGAGCCTCTCCTGACTCTCTGTCTTTCTCGTTCGTCCACAGGTACCAGAAGTCGCGCAACATGGAGGCGCTCCTCACCGAGGGTCGCAAGCGTCGTGCCGCCAAGACGGACAAGGTCCGTGCGCCGGTCGCGCCCTCAGAGGAGCGGCCTCGCGCCAAGGCGGCGCCCGCACCTGCAGAGAGCGACTCTTTGCGCGCCCTCGCAGAGTCGGTCAAGCGCAAGGCGGGCGATGTCGGCGGGCGGGGCAAGCGCACCAAGGTCTGAGTAGCGCTTTCGAGCTCTCGTGCAACATGCTCTCGCGGCAGCGACTCGTGCCCGTCCCTCGTCCCGAGAGCGCCGATTTGTTCAGACCGAGAGGATCGAGTGATATTGCACCGAGAGACAGATCATGAGAGCGCGAAGAAGAGGAAGGACGGCGCCAGCTATAGAGGTCGCGCTCACTCTCCACCGCCGTCGTCTCCTCCTCCGCCATCATCGTAGCCCTCCTGATACGCATCCTGCTGCGAGTCGTCGACTGCGAGGACGGGCAGGAGGAGGAGAGGGAGAAAAAGAAAGAGGGAGAGAAAGGGAGAGAGAGAAAGAAAGGGTCAGTGCACGACCTTGACAAAGTGGCTCTGCCCGAGAAGAATGGGAGGAAGACGGGGCGCACTCGCGTTCATGACCATCATGCCGCCGAGGAGACCTGCACCTGCGCCGAGCATGCCCGCGCCCATGCCGCCCATGCCGCCGCCGCCGCCCATGCGCCCTCGGCTCTGCATCGGCATCTGCTGCTGCCCGTACATGGGCTGGCCGTACATCGGCTGCTGCATCATCATCGGCTGCTGCTGCTGCGGGTAGCCGCCCTGCATGTAGCCCTGCTGCGGGTACCCGGCGCCGTACGGGGGCTGCTGCTGGTAGCCGTAACCTGGAGGGCGGAAGGGTCAGTCCGCCGTTCTCGATGGCTCGCCGCCTCCTCGCCGCTGTCCTCGCCAAGGGAAGGTACATAGAGAGAGAGAGAGAGAGAGAGACGCACCCTGCTGGGGCTGAGCATAGCCTCCGCCGCCGCCATGGTAGCCTCCGCCCCCACCGCCGGCAGAGTCCCTCGCGCCCGTCGCCTGCTCGTACGCCGGCGGACCCGACTGCCCAGCGCCCGCGTACTGCTGCGAGCTCCTCGACGAGTCCTGGCCCGAGCGGAGAGGAGGTGGCGGCCCTGGTGGAGGAGCGTAGGCGGGTCGGGCCGAGGCGAACACCTCGTCGAGGCTCCAGACGGACTTGGGCGGCGTCGCCTTGGTGTCGACGTAGAAGTTCTGCTGGTCTATGGGCGGTCTGCGAGTCAGTCTGGCTGTCGAGGGAGAGAGGGAGAGAGTCGTCCTCGTCACTCGGGCTGATGAGGTGGAAGGTGGGACGACGGAGGGGGACAGGGACGGCGAGAGGACGCACAGTTGCTGTCCCACTGCTTGATCCACCCATCTGGTAGCGGTCGGTCGTCTGCTGCGCCCATCTCAGCCGTGAGAGAGGTGTTGGCGAGGAGCGAGAGGTCCGCTCAGCCCGGCCGAGGTCCGCTGGCTCACGCACCGCCAGCCAAAGCGCTCCTCTCGACAGATGCAGGACAGCCGTACGCCTCTATTACATCCACACGAAGCTACAAGGGCGACCCTCTAGGCAAAGATGTTTCTCAAAGTGAGGGCCGTCAAGACGACGCTCGAGAAGATGAAGATGGCGTACTGCGCGAGCAGGTACGACGCCAGGATGTCGGCGTTCGACTCGCCGTCCTCGGGCGCAAAGATCTGCGCGGCGGAGCGAGGCAACGTGAGCCCGGAAAGCGCTCGACGACGGGGAAGGAGGAGAGGGACGAGGACGCACGACGGTCAGGGCGCACTGGGTCGTCGCAGTCGGTACGACGGAGAAGAAGATCATCTGCAGGGGCGACAAAGTCAGTACGGGCGAGGAAGGTCCGAGAGGCGAGAGGGACGCACCACAAACTGGAGAACGAGGTTGTCCTTGCTGACGAGGTTCGTGTGGTTGACGAGAGCCTGGACGAACACGTAGCCGATGACGGGAAGGAGGACGACCTTGCAGAGGGCGAGGGCGAAGATGCTGTAGAGCGGGAGCTTGGAGATGGGTCGAGGGATGCGCATGCGGCCGAGGGTCGAGCCGAGGACGAGGAGGCCGAGCGGGACGGACGCGTTGCCGATGAATGCGGCCGTGTCGAGAAGGATGGCGAGTGGTGGGGCGCCGTCGGGCGCCGTCGGGTGCCAGTCGTAGTCCTCGACGGTCGTAAAGAGCTGCAGGAAGGAAGGGCTGCTCGTGAGCTCGACGACGTTGAAGAGGACGAGAGAGAAAGAGAGACGCACAGCCTTGAGCGGCTTGACGAGTGCGCAAATGAGGGCGGTGACGAGCGAGATGGTCGGCGGCGTGAGGAGAGAGAGCGCAAAGCCCTTGACGCCGACGAGCACCCGCAACCACCTCGGCCGCACACGCTCCGCCGCCTCGTGCTCCTCCTCCTCGCCCTGCATCGACAACGCCGCACCGTCCTTCTCGTCGCCCGACAGCTTCTCCTCGATCGCCGCCGCCGAGGTCGACCTCGTCGCCGCGAGCTGCATGTCTTTGCGGTCGAGCTCGTCCGGCGGCTGGGTCCCGACCTCGGTGATCTCCTCGTCCTCGTCGCCGACGGCCGACGTCGCCCGCGACGCCGCGATCGTCTTGAGCCGCTGCTCGGCCGCGACGACGCCGCGCAGGTGCCGCCGGCCGAACGACCCTCGCCGCAGCGTCTCGCTCGCGGGCGTCACGGGCGCGCCGGCGAACTGGCCCGTCACGTCGCTCGGCGACGCGGCATGTGCGGCACCGGCAATCTCGCGGATCGAGGCGGCGTCGTGCGAGCGCGAGGTCGTCTGGCGCCGCAGCGGCGCAAACGTCGGCTGCGCAGCGTCCGCCGCCGCCTTCTCGGCCTCGTCGCGGCCTGCCGCCACACTCGACGCGCCCTGCTCCTCGTCACGGCCCGCCGCCGCCTTGCGCCCTCCTCGACGACGCCGTACGAGCCCGCCGACGTTGCGGCCGATGCCGCGCAGGCTGTGTAGCGGGCTTCTCGCCGCGTGCGCCTCGGCCTCCTCCTCGGACAGGACGCGCGCCGGGTGCGTGTAGTCGCGCTCGATGAGGTGGATGCCCCGCATGGGAAACAGCGTGATGTAGAAGACGAGGATGAAGATGGAGACGTAGGCGATGGCGAGATCGGCGTCTTGCGGGCCCGAGAATGGCGCCGACGCGCAGACAGTCTGCAGGAAAAAGCCTCGTAAGCATGTTTGCGACGAAGGGAGAGCCACACGAGGGCGAGACGCACCTGAACGACGCTCGTCGGCAAGTCGCCCCAGTCTGCGGGAAGGGCAAGGTCAGGGTGCGCCGCGTTACGAGGAAGGGCGAGAGAGGGACGCACTGGACCAGGTTGCGGCGGCGAGCAGGCCCCACCTGAAGTTGCGCGGCGTCGGGCACACGAGGCGGACGATCGTGCCGAGGACGAACGAGATGATCATGTAGACGAGGGCGACGAGGAAGATGGGGCCGATGGCCTGCGCGTTCTCGCCATTGATCGACGGCGTGATCTTGGCGAACAGGAGCGCAGGGAGCGTGACATTGAGGATGACCTGCGATGCTCCTCGGGCGGCAGGAATCGGGAAGAGGCCCTTGCGCGTGAGCCAGACGCCGATACCGACGGGGATGGCGAGTTTGAGTAAAGGCTTGACGGAAAGCCAGATGAGGGCGTTTATAGAAGGGATAGATGAGCTGCAGAGGAAAGACGCGACCGTCGAAGGAGAGGGCGGGCGGGGGAAGCGGGGGAGGGACGGGGAGGAGGAGAGGGAGGAGAAGCAAAGGTTAGTGTGGTCCGGCGTGAGCCCGGGGTGCCTGGCGGGCTATGCGGCCTGTGCGGCGGACAAGATGGCGGCTTGCCTGCCGGCGAGGCTCACCGCCGCGAGGAAGGGTCGCCTGAGAGAGAGAGGGTGGACGCACCTCATGTCGGCGGTTAGGGTCGCTCGGCACGGCGTCTAAGCAGTCTGATAGTTCTTTTGGTCGTGTCTAGCGAGCGGGCTGGCCCTCGGCGCAGGTAGTGAGCGCCGTGGAGCGGGCGGCGAAAGTCAAAGGGCGATGAGGCGGGGCCGGGCGAGCTGGCGGCTGAATGGGCGGCGCCGATGATGCAGTCGGGCTCAAGGGAGCCAGCAAGTGCGAGCCAGTGCACTGCTCGCCGGACGAGCGACGTGGTGTCGAGAGAGGCGAGGGCCGCTCTCCCTCGGCTCGACTGGGCGCCGTCGACTCGCGCAAGCTCTCGTTCTGCTCTCTAGTCGCACTGCACGTGCATCAGGAACGAACCCTTGTGTTGCAGTATCAAGAAGAGAGAGCGAAGAGAGCTCGAGACAAGGTACAGAGGGAGAGGACCGGGCGCGAACGGACGACGAGACGACGACGACGAGGAAGGGTCACTGCGACGACAACGGCACAGACTTGCAGATTCACGCCTTGGCAAACTTCTCCTTGATCTGGTCGATGACGGCCGGCTCGGCGAGCGTCGACAAGTCGCCCAGCTGGTCGCCCTCGCCGCTCGCAATCTTGCGCCTGCAGGACGGGCAACGTCAGCGCTACGTCCTGGGACGTGGTTGGACGCGAATTTGACGGACAGCAAGCGTCGCATTATCTTCCCCGACCTCGTCTGCGACCCAGGGAGTGCGAGGGAGTGTCAGGAGCGTTCGGGAGAGAAGGAGGAGGCCGGGGGAGGCTCCCGACGCCCTCGAGGGCTGGAACGGTGGCGCACCTTGGGCAGGTCGTTGACGAGAACGAGCTTCTTGGGCGCAGCGAACGGTCCTGCAGGTGGGACGGTCTGAGTGAGTACGAGGTGACTTTTGCGAAGGCCGGCAAGTTGAGAAGGTAGGACGGACCGATCGTCTTGCGGACCTGGAGGACGAGCTCCTTGAGGAGCGCCGGCTCGTCCGGGTTCTCGGCGGCAAACTCGGGCTTGAGCGAGACGTAGGCGACGACGGCCTGGCCCGTGAGCTCGTCGGGGATGCCGACGACGGCGGTCTCGGCGACGCCGTTGTGCTGGATGAGGGCGCTCTCGATCTCGGCCGTCGACAGGCGGTGACCCGACACATTGATGACGTCGTCGACGCGGCCGCGGATCCAGTAGTAGCCGTCGTGGTCACGACCGGCGCCGTCGCCGGTGAAGTAGAAGCCCGGGTACGGGTTCATGTACGTGTCGAGGAAGCGCTTGTGGTCGCCGTACACGGTGCGGGCGATCGAGGGCCACGGCTTGCGGACGCACAGGACGCCCTCGACCTCGTTGCCCTCGATCTCCTTGCCCGTCGTCGGGTCGAGCAGGACCGGGTCGATGCCGAAGAAGGGGAGCGTTGCTGCGCCGGGCTTGGTCTTGGTCGCGCCGGGAAGAGGCCTGTACAGGTTCGAGAGAGAGGTGAGTCAGGATGTGGCACGAGGAAGGAGAGGAGGGAAGAGAGAGAGAGGGAGAAGGAGACGCACGTGATGATGATCGAGCCCGTCTCGGTCTGCCAGTACGTGTCGACGACGGCGCACTCCTTGTTGCCGACGTGCTCCCAGTACCACTCCCACGCCTCGGGGTTGATGGGCTCGCCGACCGAGCCGATCGTGCGCAGCGTCGACAGGTCGTGGCCCTTGGTGTGCTCCTCGCCGAGGCGGCGCAAGAGGCGGATCGCGGTCGGCGCCGTGTAGAACTGCGTGAGCTTGTGCTTGGCGACCGTCTCCCAGAAGCGCGACGGCGTCGGGTACACGGGCGTCGACTCGAAGATGGTCGTCGTGACGCCGTTGGCGAGCGGGCCGTAGACGATGTAGGTGTGGCCCGTGATCCAGCCGACGTCGGCCATGCACGCGTACCGGTCGTCCGGGTGCACGTCAAACACGTACTTGAGCGTCATGAAGGCGCCGAGGAGGTAGCCGGCCGACGTGTGGACGACGCCCTTGGGCTGCGGGCGAGGGGGACGACGAGGGTGAGCTCCGGGTTCCTCGAGGGCGCAGGACCTCGCCGAGAGACAAAGAGAAGAGAGGGACGCACCTTGCCGGTCGAACCCGAGGTGTACAGGATAAAGAGCGGGTCCTCGGACGAGACGATCTCGACGGGGCAGTACGGCTGGACCTTCTCCTTCTCCTCGTGCCACCAGTGGTCGCGGCCCTCGGTCCACTTGACCTTGCCGCCGGTGCGCTGCAGGACGAGGACGTGCTCGACGTCCGGGCACTCGGTGAGCGCCGCGTCGACGATCGACTTGGTCGCGATCGTCTTGCCGCCGCGCTTGCCCTCGTCGGTCGTGATGACGACGCGCGACTTGGCGTCGACGACACGGTCGCGGAGCGACTCGGCGGAGAAGCCGGCAAAGACGACGGAGTGGATGGCGCCGAGGCGGGCGCACGCGAGGAAGGCGATGGCGGCCTCGGGGACCATGGGGAGGTAGATGGCGACGGTCTGCTCGGGAGGACAGGACGACAGGGTCAGTACGACGCGGTGGGGCGTGTCGAGCGAGGGAAAGGAGGACGCACGTCGCCCTTCTTGACGCCGTAACTCTTGAGGATGTTGGCCGTCTTGCAGACCTCCTGGAACAGCTGCTCGTACGTGAGCTCGACGTGCTCGCCAGGCTCGTCGGCCTCCCAGATGATGGCGGTCTGCGACGAGGGCCCGAACGTGTCAGTCTCGAGCGCAGGGCGGAGCGCAAGGCGAGAGAGAGGGAGAGTGAGAGGGGGCGCACCTTGTTCGGGTGCTTGTACGCCCAGCGGTCGACGCAGTTGTACGAGACGTTCAAGCCGCCCTCGGGGAACCACTGGACATCGCCGGCGGTGAACGAGCCGGCCGTGACGGTCGAGTACGGGCGGTGCCTGCGCAGGGGACGAGGAGGACGAGGTCAGGACACGCTCTCCTTGCGGCAGCGGTGGAGCCGACCGGCGACGCACCAGTAGAGGTGCTCCTTGGCCATCTGTACGGCGCATCGGGACACGGTGGAGAGGTGGTCAGCGTGCTGCTCCGAGTCGTCGCCCGTCCCCGCAAATGCTCCCACGCGCTGCCACGGCCTCGCGAGGATGTGCAGCCTGCCGGGTCTGCTCGAGATAATTCCATCAAGCATGTCCAAAGCCGTTGCGCGTCCCGCAGAGGCCCAGTGCCGGCGGGACAGCTGAGCGCGCCCCTCCCAACCCATCGGGCGAGCGCAAGTCCTCCTCCCTCGCCCCTCGCCGGCTCAATATCCATGAAAGCGCGCGATACGGCCTGCAGAGCGTGCCTCGAGGCTACGGTGCAGGCCCCGTCCAAGCGCACGAGCTGCCGCGAGCCCGAGAGCCCGTGCCCGCCCCCTCGCCCCCCCTCCGACTCGCTCCCCACACAACGCTCGTGGACGGTTGGGCTCACCTTGTCCCAGAACTGCGCCGGCTGCTCGACCGACTCCTTGTACAGCGCGGCGTACTCGTCCGGGTTGGCGTGGCTCGTGTGCGACGAGCCGTCGTTGCGCTTCGAGATGGGGTGCGTCTTGGCGCTGCGGTAGTCGTGCTCGGTCGCCATGTTGGAGCAGGTGGTGGTGGTAGAGACTCGAGAGGTATCGAGGTAGGGTAGGGAAGCGGAAGGGGGAGAAGGACGAGACGGCGAGCGCGCGCTCGTTCCGACGGTGTGGGGCACTCGCTCTCGACGCGGAGCCAGCCGGGCCCTTGCAGCCTCGTCGCTTCCCAGGCACAACTCGACGCTCTCCCGTCATGGCCAAGGCCAGGTTCCCTCGCTGCACCCGCTCCACGTCGCCTGACCCACCTCGTCCTCGACGTCCGACCTTCTCAAACTGCAACTTGCTCTCCCGCGCCCCTCTCGCGCACTCTCCTGTTTCCTCTCGCGACGCACAGAGAGGCCTCGACGTGAGAGAGACGACCGCATTGTACGTGCCCGAGTCGAGAGGGAAGCTCGCTGCTCGTCCGACTCGCCGCGCAGGCCGCGCCCGTACGAGCACCTCCGACGAACGAGAGCGGCGCGAATTCCGCGGCCAAGCGGGTGCGCACAGGCGGCGGGCCGAGGCAATCGACCGGTCGCCCAATGTCGGAAGTGCGATGCAGGCCCAATCAGAACGTGGCGGAGGCCGGACCGCGCGGGCGAACGCAGCTCGAGCGACGAGGCGGGGACGACGAGCGAGAGGGCGAGGCGAAAGAGGATAGGAGGTACAGGGTATAGAGAGGCGAGGGGGAATGGGAAGGGGTACAGGGGAAGCGGCGAAGAGCGGGCGGGCGGCGCTCAGACGGTGTCTGCTCGAGCGCGGGCAAAGACGGCGGGTCAGGGCTGTCGCGACGGCGAAAGGGCGCGAGAGAGAGTGTCGTGCGACGTCGAGAGAAAGTGAGAGACTCACCGTCGTGATACGCCCTGCAAAGAACGAGAGAGCGGCGAGGAGAAGGAGGATGGGAGGGACGTCGAGCGGGTCGTCAGCGACCGGAAAGAGAGCTCGCCTCGTCGCGCCGGCGGCTTCTCGTCGCGACAGGCTGTACAGCTCGACAGGCTTGTCCTCGATGACGACGAGCTCGACCGAGAGGGAGGCAGGGAAAGAGGAGGACGCACCATCTCGTATCTTTGGGCGACTTGGGCGCGTTGCGGACCTGCGGGCCGGCGAGTGTCAGGAGGACCCTCGACGTAGCCTCCTAGACCAACAGGAATGTCCACCGACACGTTCGCCGAGCTGGAAAGGCAGGGAGAGAGGGACGCACGTAACGATCATTGTCCGGCGGGAGCTCCTTCGACTTGCACGACGCGAGCATGCTCTGCATAGTGCTGCGGACGAGGACAAGCTGCGGTCAGGACACGTACGCTCGGCTCGGGACCGGCCGAGGCGCTGGACGCACATGAGGAGGCTCTGGACGTTGAGGACTGGGGACCAGCCTGCGCGCAGAGGACGACGAGATGGGTCAGTATCGGCCCGTCGAAGTGTCGACGTTGCCCGTCGGAAGAGACCGAGAGAGGCGTGTGACGTACCGCTGCCGAGGACCGAGGCGCAGATGTGGCTGCACGAGCAGGGGAACGAGCGTCAGTGCATCCTGACGCACAATGGCGACACCGCCCCAGGCTCGTAGCGCAAGCGACGTGCGGACGAGGAAAGACAAGAAGGAGAACGAGGACGCCCCCGTTGGTGTAGACGTGCGGGTGCTGCGGCGGCTTGAAGCCGTCGCTGGTGAGGAAGGTGACCTCGGGCGACTGCGCGCGACGAACGAGGGTCAACGACGTGCTTCAAAGGTCGCAGTAGAGGGATGAGGGTGAAAGAGAGGGCGAACGTCTATAGGGTACTGGTTCGAGAAGCGGAAGCGCTGCAGGAGAAGGAGGATGAGGACGAAAGTCAGCTCGTGGTTCGCCGGCGGGACGAGGGCGTGGACGGCTCGGCGCACCAGGGCAAACTCCTCTGTATGGGGAGGGCTAGACGTGAGTGTTGTGCTCGAGGGTGCGCAGGAGAGAGTCGACGACGCACCGCCTTGAAAGCACGAGTCGCCGAGAACGGACAGGGCGACGACCCACTCCTCGAGGTTGTCGGCGTGAATGATGCGGCAGCCTGTGTGGGCGACAGTCGACTCGTCGACGCGTCAGGCGAGCTGCGCAAGGCGAGGGAGAGGCGAGGGAGGCGGCACCCCACACGCACCAGTTGGCGGCCCCTTGGTCTGCAGCTCTGTGAGCTCCTGCGGGGCGGAGGCGGCTGTCAGGAAAGTTCACGCATAGACACGTGGCAGGACGCACCTTCTGGAGGCGCTTGGCGGCGATGCGTGAGGCCATCGAGGTCGAGCCAAGGTGGGTCGAGGAGGTGGGCGAGCGGTGAGCGTCGAGGTCCTTTGGGCGCAGCTGCTGACGTGTGAGGCGGGAAAATGGACGACGCTCTGGCGGGTTGCGGTGTCTTCTGCTCGAGCGGAGCCTGGTGGAGAGACCGAACCTGCACCGCCTCAAGCGACGAGCCGCCGACGATGGCGAGCGGCGTCGCTCGCACGTTGATTTCGCTGTCGGGTGAACCTAAGTTCTGAGGAGCTAGATAGATGCTCGCTAGGGCTGCACAGCCGTCCACGCTGTGCTGCGGCCGGGTGGATGACTCTGGCTCGCCTTCTCCTCCCGCTTCCTGGCTCGACACCCTCACCCGCACTCAGCATGGCCGCACCAAATGCTGCTCGCCAGGCCCTGAGCCTCACTGCCCGCACCCTGCGCACCCGCACCGCATCGCCCGCCGCGTTCGCCGTCGCCGGCACCAGTGGCAAGCGGTCGCTCCACTCGGTCGTCTCGCTCGCCTCGACCTCGACCAGGCCCAGAGCCACGACCTCCCGTTCGGTCGCTGCAGCATGGCAGCTCACTGGTGCGCCCCTTTCCCCCTGCCCCTCGCGCCTCGTCGCCAACCGACGCTGACCTCATCTCTCTCCCCCTTCCCCCCGACACAGGCATGCAGCGCCGCACCATGTTCATCCAGACCGAGACGACGCCCAACGCCGACTCGCTCAAGTTCATCCCCGGCCAGCCCGTCTCGCCAGAGTCGACCCACGAGTTCCTCGACGCCGGCAGCTCGTCGGCCTCGCCGCTCGCCGACCGCCTCTTCCACCTCCCCGACGTCCGCTCCGTCTTCTTTGGGCCCGACTTTATCTCGGTCAACAAGACCGAGGACGGCCAGTGGTCGGAGCTCAAGCCCGAGATCTACTCGATCATCATGGAGCACTTCACCGCCGGCCGCCCCTTGTTCGAGGAGGGCCGCGGCGGCGGCGCCGAGGACACGCGCATCCTCGACTCGGACTCGGAGGTCGTCGCCATGATCAAGGAGCTCCTCGAGACGCGCGTGCGCCCGGCCATCATGGAGGACGGCGGTGACATCGAGTACCGCGGCTTCAACGAGGAGTCGGGCGTCGTCCAGCTCAGCCTCAAGGGCAGCTGCAGGGGCTGCGAGAGCTCGAGCGTGACGCTCAAGAGCGGCATCGAGCGCATGCTCATGCACTACATCCCCGAGGTCAAGGAGGTCGAGCAGGTGCGCCCTCTTCCTCGCCCTCTCTCTCTCTCTAGCCGCGACTGACCCTCCCCCTTTCTTCGGCGCAGGTCCTCGGCGAGGCAGAGGCGGTTGCAGAGGACGAGTTTGCCAAGTTCGAGGCGAGGCTACGGTCGGGCGGCAAGACCGTGAGCGTGTAGAGCCGTGAAACGTCGCTTCTCGAGCCTCTACTTCTTCCTCCCTCTCGCCTCGCTCTCGAGAGAAACGACAGAGTGCGACGGTGAGCTGGTCTGCACCTTGCGAGGAGGCTTGAGAGCTGTCCACTCGGGCGGTTTTGACTGGCTCGCTCTCTCTCCGTCCGAGAAGTCCGTCGTCTCCCGCGGCCTCGTCGCGCTCCGCATCTCCCTCTGCCCGCCACAGCAGCAGCCGCACCAGCTCGCCCGGGTCCGCCATGCTCCCGCTCTGCAAGCACGCCCTGTCGCGCGTCCCGCGCCTGTCGCGCTCGCTCGCCACCCCGGTCAGCTCGTCGTCGTTCCCGCCCGCGCCTCAAAAGAGCTACAGCGCCATCACGCCGCCGTACCCGCGCTTGCTCGAGCAGCTCACCAAGGTCCGCCAGGTCCTCAACAACCGCCCCCTGTCGCTCGCCGAGAAGATTGTGTACTCGCACCTGGTCGACGTCGAGGAAGGCCTCGCCGGCGGCGACCCCATCCGCGGCGAGAAGCACCTCAAGCTCCGTCCCGACCGTGTCGCTCTCCAAGGTGCGTCCAGTCCCTCCCCCCCTGTCGAGGCGCGCTAGCCGCACGACCTGACGTCCCACCACCTCGCTCGCAGATGCTTCGGCGCAGATGGCCATCCTCCAGTTCTCGACGTGTGGCCGCCAGTCGACTGCCGTGCCTGTCTCGATCCACTGCGACCACCTCATCTCGGCGTACGAGGGCGCCGAAGCCGACCTCAAGGTGCGTCGCTCCTCCTTCCCTCCTTCCTCCCCTTCCGCCAGCGTCGTCGCGGCAATGCGAAGAGCTGGGGGGCGTAGACAGACTCTCAGCGATAGAGGACTGACCTTCGCACCCTCTCGACCCGCAGCGCTCAATCATGAGCAACCAGGAGGTGTTCGACTTCCTCGAGAGCGCGTCCAAGAAGTACGGCATCGAGTTCTGGGGCCCGGGCAGCGGCATCATCCACCAGATCGTCCTCGAGAGTACGTCCTCGCTTTCGACGTCTCTGCAAGAGGTGGCGGGACGGCGACCCCTCGGCGACATGTCGTGGACGAGCCCGCACTGACCCCTGTCCCATTTCGCAGACTACTCGGCACCGGGCCTCCTCATGCTCGGCTGCGACTCGCACACGCCTAACGCCGGCGGCCTCGGCGCCATCGCCATCGGTGTCGGAGGAGCCGACGCCGTCGACGCCATGACGGCGACGCCGTGGGAGCTCAAGGCGCCCAAGTTGATCGGCGTCGAGCTCAAGGGCGAGCTGTCCGGCTGGTGCTCGGCCAAGGACGTCATCCTCGAGGTCGTCGGCCGTCTCTCGGTCCGCGGCGGCACGGGCTCCATCATCGAGTACTACGGCGAGGGAGTCGAGCGCATGGGTGCGACGGGCCTCGCGACCATCGCCAACATGGGCGCCGAGATGGGCGCGACGACGTCGACGTTCCCGTACTCGGCCAACATGCGCCAGTACCTGCACGCGACCAACCGCGGCCCTGTCGCCGACGCCGCCGACCATGCCCAGGCGGCGGGCCTCCTCAGCCCGGACGCCGGGTGCGAGTACGACCAGCATCTCACGATCGACCTCGCGACGCTCGAGCCCAAGCTCAACGGGCCGTTCACGCCCGACCTGAGCACCCCGCTCGGCCGGTTCGGCGACCTCGTCAAGGAGAAGGGGTGGAAGGACGAGCTGAGCGCGGCCCTCATCGGCAGCTGCACCAACTCGTCCTACGAGGACATGGCTCGTGCGGCGAGCATCGCGAGGCAGGCCAAGGCCAAGGGCCTGTCGGTCAAGAGCTCGTTCATGGTCACGCCTGGGTGCGTCCCCGCTCTCGCTCTCTCGGTCTCTCTCTCTCCTCTTGCGCCCGTCGACTGACCCTCGCTCTCTCGCAGCTCAGAGCTCATCAACGCGACGATCGAGCGCGACGGGCTCAAGGCCGACCTCGAGGCGGTCGGCGGGCAGGTCCTCGCCAACGCGTGCGGGCCCTGCATCGGTCAGTGGGAGCGGTCCGAGAAGAAGGGCGAGGAGAACGGTGCGTCCTCGGTCTCCCTTTCCTCGTTCCGGCCTGCGACTCGTCGACTGAGATGTCGAGCGTCCTGCAGCCATCTTGACGTCGTTCAACCGCAACTTCAAGGCGCGCAACGACGGCAACCGCCTCACGATGAACTTCCTCGCCTCGCCCGACATCGTCACCGCCATGGTGCGCCTCGAGTCTCGCCTAGCCTCTTCGTGGTACATGTCCTGACATCTCGACTGTACGCAGGCCTTCTCGGGCAAGCTCAGCTTCGACCCTCGGCACGACACGCTCCTCGACTCGGAGGGCAACCCGTTCAAGTTCGACCCGCCGACGGGCGACCGCCTCCCGCCGCAGGGCTACCTCGCCGGCAACACGACCTACCTCCCCGAGGCGACGCCTGCTCCCGTTCCCGAGACCCCTCTCGCCATCTCGCCGACGTCGACCCGCCTCGAGCTCCTCGAGCCGTTCGACCCGCACTTTACGGCCGCCGAGTTCACCAACCCGGCCAAGAAGCTCGAGTTCGAGGACCTGCGCTGCCTGTTGCGCATCCGCGGCAAGTGCACGACCGACGAGATCTCGGCGGCGGGCAAGTGGCTCAAGTACAAGGGCCACCTCTCCAACCTCGCGTGCGTCCTCCTCCTCCTCCTTCTCCCTCTCCTCCTCGTCGGCCCGTCCACTCCAGGACGAGTCACTGACCGACATGTACCCGCAGCGAGAACACGCTCATCGGCGCGACCAACGACGAGACGGAGCGGGTCAACTCGGCGATTGACTTCGAAACGGGCGAGGAGGGCACCATCCCCGAGGTCGCCAAGAAGTACAAGGCTCGCGGTCAGCCCTGGATGATCGTCACCGACGTACGTCCCTCCTCTTCCCTCCCTACGACTCGAGGCGCCCCAGGATCCTGACGAGCTCTCGACCTCGTCCGCGCAGCACAACTACGGCGAGGGCTCGGCTCGCGAGCACGCCTCGCTCCAGCCTCGGTTCCTCAACTGCAAGGTCATCCTCGCGCGCTCGTTCGCGCGCATCCACCGCACCAACCTCACCAAGCAGGGCGTCCTCCCGCTCACTTTCGCCAACGAGGCCGACTATGCGCTCGTGAGCGCCGGAAACTCGGTGCGCACCGAGGGCCTCGACGCGCTCCTTCGCGGCGACCTCGACGCGAGCGTGCACGTCGTCGTCAAGGGCAAGGACGGCAAGGAGACGCGCATCGAGACGGTGCACGGCCTCAGTCGCGACCAGGTCGAGTGGATCCGCGAGGGCTCGGCGCTCAACCTCATCAAGCGCAAGGCGGCCGAGGCGGCGCAGTGAGCGTTGCAGGGTCGGTGTGTCGGTCGTGTGGGACCGGGTCGTCGCCGGCGTCGTCGTCGTTGGCCGGAGGAGGAGGAGGATAGAGCTGGCTCTCCCTTGTTGTCTAGATTTCCCTCGTGCTCTGTCTCTCTTGGGTTCACTGCACCTTGCAAAATCGCACGTTCGACTGCGTCCTGGCCTCGTCGTGTCGAGAGGGTTTCTGCGGCAGCGAGACGTGCGACGGCGGGGCCTCTCGAGCGAGGAAGCGGAGCGGAGCAAGGTCGCGTCCACACCGCTCTCGACGACCGCCAGAGCAGCTGCAGCCGAGCAGTCTCGCACCAGACCAGCTCGTACACCTCTAGCAGTGAGTCCCCTCTCCTCTGCGCCGCCGTCACCGTCGTCGAGCGGCAGGCGACGAGGACCCCGGCTCCACACGCACCCTCCCTCGTCGAGTAGACGGCCGGGCGAGCTTGTTGGAGGGCCAGATGGGCCGCAGAGACCTCTGTTCGGAGGTCTAGCATGGCGTCTCGACCCGCCCTGTCGAGCCTACCTCGCTCACCTCGTCGTCGCCTCCTCCTCTTCTCCTTGCAGCCAGGCCAGCGATCTACCTCACCATGGCAGGTCCCGGCTCGTCCTTTGCCGCGCGCAGGAAGGCCGTCAAGAAGGGCGTCCAGTTCACGCTTCTCGTGGTCGGTGCGTCCGAGCTACCTCTCCCTCTACGCCCCCATCCTCCTGGTCACAAGCGCTAACTCCCTCTGTCGCGCCCGCAACTCGCAGGCCAGTCGGGCACCGGTCGCACGACTTTTGTCAACACGCTGTGCGAGACGCCCGTCATCGCGCACAAGGCGCCCGTCGCGCCGGAAATGGCCCACCTCGAGGACGGCATCAAGATCAACCCGGTCAACGTCGGTGAGCCCGCGCTCCCTTGTCCTTCCTGCAGTCACCGTAGCGTCGAGAAGACCAAGGCGTGCGTCGTGAGCTTACACCGGACACGCCTGCAGAGCTCGAGGAGGACGGCGTGCGCATCTCGCTCACGGTCGTCGACACGCCCGGCTTTGGCGACCAGATCGACAACGAGTTCACGTGCGTCCACCTCCCCCTCACACTCGACGACGAGCGAGAACTGACATGACGCATGGCCGCAGGTTCAACGAGATCATGGGCTACCTCGAGCGCCAGTACGACGATATCCTCGCCGAGGAGAGCCGGATCAAGCGCAACCCGCGCTTCCGCGACAACCGCGTGCACGCCCTCCTCTACTTCATCACGCCGACCGGTCATGCGTACGTCCACTCTCGGCGCCTCTCGAGACTCGGCGCGAGCCCTCACTGACCTTGCCCCCCTCATCCTGCCCGCAGCCTGCGCGAGCTCGACATCGAGCTCATGCGCCGCCTCTCGCCTCGCGTCAACGTCATCCCCGTCATCGGCAAGTCGGACACGCTCACGCCGAGCGAGCTCCAGGGCTTCAAGCGCCGCGTCATGGAGGACATCGAGCACTACAGCATCCCGGTCTACAACTTCCCGTACGACGCCGAGGAGGACGACGAGGAGACGATCCAGGACAACAGCGAGCTGCGTGCCCTCATGCCGTTCGCCATCGTCGGGTCCGAGGACGAGGTCGAGGTCAACGGCGAGCCGATCCGCGCGAGGAGGTACCCTTGGGGCCTCGTCGAGGTCGACAACCCGCAGCACAGCGACTTTCAGCGCCTGCGCAACGCCCTCCTGTCGACCCACTTGACCGACCTCAAGGAGATCACGGTGCGTCGCCACGTTTCTCTGCGTCACGAGGTCAAAGCCCTGACCTTGCCTTCCTCCCTTCCCCTCGACCTCTCCTCGCCCTCTCTCTACCTCTCGACCCTCGCACGACTATCCTGCACGTTCCCAATGACAGCACGGTGCGTCCCGTCTCACTCACAAGCCCGTGGGACGGTCACTGACTCTCTTTGCCCCCGCCGACCCCCCTCCTCCTCCCCAAACTCGCCTTAACTTGCCCCGACTCGCCCTGGCTTTGCCCTGGACCGTTCTGCATCAAAATAGACCATCTCTACGAGATGTATCGTACGGAAAAACTGTCCAGGAGCATGGTGGGCGACGCCGGCGGTCCCGACTACTCGGCGGACCAGGATGGGTCCGTCCTTCCCGAGGACATGGCGACGCAGTCGGTGCGCCTCAAGGAGGACCAGCTCCGTCGCGAGGGTGCGTCCCTGCTCTCTTCCTACATCGTCCCTGCCGTCGCCGTCGACGTCGTCCTGACTCTTCCCCCTTGTCGCGCTCGCAGAGCAGCAGCTTCGCGACCTCGAGCTCCGCTCGCAGCGCGAGCTCGCCGAGAAGCGCCAGGAGCTCCTCGCGCGCGAGGAGGTGCTGCGCAACCTCGAGGCGCGACTCGCGCAGGCGCAGACGAGCGGGACGCCGCCGCCCCAGCAGCAGCAGCAGCTCAGCATGAGCCAGCACGGCGCCATGCACCCGAACCTCACGCCGGGCGGGTACGCCGCCGAGGAGCAGCAGCACCTCCACAACGGCATGCAGCAGCAGCACTGAGCGGCGACGGCGGCGGCGCGACCTTTGACGACCTTCCCTCGAGACGACCCATACCCTCCCTCTCCTTTCCTCCTCCCTCCTCCCTCTCTCTCTCTCGCTCTTCCACGTTACCCGACTCGCCCTCGTTGTGCTCTCCCCCTTCTCTTGCGCTCCTCCCCCCTTTGTCAAGCAGTCGTTCACTTCCTCGTCGTCCGAGCGAGAGATGAGAGGTCCGAGAGCGCTCTGCGGCGCCTCGTCCTTCTCCACGAGTGACGCGTGTGGGTGGCGCCCTATCTTGGCTGCGATTGGTGCCGAGAGCTGGGCAGAGAACACGGCGAGCCGTGAAAGGCTCTCGTCGGAAGTAGAACTCTGAGACACAGCGAGGAGCGGCTCTCTTCGGCTCCCTTGGCCGATTCGACGACGGGCGCCGAACCTCGCGCTGCGTCTCCCTCTCCTCTTGACCGCCTCCTCTGCCTGCGCACACGACCGACGACCGACACCCACCGCCGAGCACCCTCCCAGCACACCTGCAGCGCTCGCCCTCCTCCTCGCGGCACCGCCCCCACCTCCAATCTCTCGCCCTCTCCTCGCCCGAACACTCGCCGCAAGCCCAGCCGACACCCGCCCCGCATGGCCACTCGCACGACCTTCCTCGAGCTGCGCGGCCTCACCCGCCAAGCCGCCGCCGCGCCGCTCAAGTGCGCCCGCCCCGGCGCTCGTCGGCTGCACTCGTCCAGGTCGCCTCGCACGACCCACTCGTTCGCCTCGAGCCCCGCCGCAGGCCCCGCCGAGGGCTTCAAGAGCGCGCCCAAGTCGAACCGGCGCCTGTTCGCCGGTGCGGGAGCCGCCGCCCTCGCCGCGACGGCATACCTCGCCGCGACCGGTTCGTCCGACGCCGACGCCGACAGGCCCCTGCTCCTCGCCAACCCGAACGACCCGCTCTCGGCACTCGACCCGGCCATCCTCGGGCGCACGACGGCCCACCTCACCGCGGCGTCCGTCCCCGACCTCGTGCGCCAGTGGGTCGTCTACGCCGTCTCGGAGCAGTCGCTCCTCGTCCAGATGGGCCCGTGGATGGTCGGAAAGCTCCAGTGGGCCCACGAGAACGTCCCTGTCCTCGGTCCCGCCGTCTGGGCCGTCTTTGCGGCGGTACGTCCCCTCTCCTCGCCCTTTCTTGAGAAGGCCCCCTCTGACTCGTGTCGGTAACTGCAGGGCATGGACAACACGTTCTACCGCGTTTTTGTCGGCGGCGAGTCGGTCCCTGGCTGCACCGAGCAGGTGCAGAAGTACGCTAACCGCGGCGTGCGTCCTCGTTTACCTCTCCTCGTGACCTTCCCAAACGGCGAGTCCTGACTTGCTCCTCCCTCGACAGGTCGGCGTCATGCTCAACTACAGCGCCGAGGCGCCTCTCGGCTCGGCCAAGAGCGGCGGCGGCATCGACCAGGCCGCCATGACCGAGATCACCTACGCCGTCTCGCAGGCGGCCAAGCTCACGCCGGCGGCGGCCGAGTCGGTCGGTACCATCAAGCCTGCCCTGTTCGCCATCAAACTGTCGGGCCTCATCTACGACGCGTCGGTCCTCGCCCGTGCCTCGCTCGCGCTCGCGAGCGACTCGACGATCGCGCGCGGCGGCCGCCTCTCGTCGTCGACCCTGTTCCCGCACTCGCCCGAGCTCTCGTCAGAGGACCACGAGCTCCTCGACAAGCTGTACGACGGTCTGCGCAAGGTGGCTGACGAGGCGCAGACGCACAACCTGCGCCTCCTCGTCGACGCCGAGCAGTCGTGGTTCCAGCCGGCCATCGACCGCTACGTCGACCTCCTCAGCGAGGAGTTCAACAAGGTCCGCCCGTCGACGCCCGTCTCGAGCGCCCCGTCGGCGCCCGTCGTCTACAACACGTACCAGTGCTACCTGCGCGACGCGCCGACGCGCATCGCCGCCGCCCTCGCCCACGCCGACGAGCACGGCTACTCGTTCGGCGCCAAGCTCGTTCGCGGCGCGTACCAGGAGTCGGAGCGCGCCCGGCACCAGAAGCTGCCGGCGTTCGAGTCCGGCGTGCCGTGCGTCGTGTGGGGCTCGAAGGCCGAGACGGACAAGTGCTACGACGAGTGCGCCGCCCTCCTCGAGAAGCGGCTCGTGCAGGACCTCAAGAAGCAGGGCGACCAGGCGGTCAACCAGGCCGGAGTCGGCGTCGTGCTCGCGAGCCACAACGGCACGAGCATGAAGCGCTTCCTCGAGTCGCTGCGCGACGACGGGCTCGCCAAGGAGGAGGGCGGCAAGCTCGCCGTCGACGAGCGCCTGCGCGGTCGCGTCGCGTTCGGCCAGCTTATGGGTGCGTCACCTCGTCTCTCTCTCTCCCTTTCTCTCTCTCTCGCCTGCCACAGCCACTGACTCGACCTTTTTTACGCTCGCGCAGGCATGTCCGACAACCTCACCCAGACCCTGATCGACCTCATCCACCCCTCGTCCGACCCGGCCGCCGCCCCGCTCGTCGTCAAGTACATGCCTTACGCCTCGCTCGAGCAGGGCCTGCCGTACCTCGTCCGCCGCGCCAACGAGAACCAGAGCATCCTCCAAGGCGACCCGACGAGCGGCCGCGGCGGTGCGCGCGAGGAGCGTCGCGCCGTCGGCAAGGAGATCCGCAGGCGCATGGGCCTGTCGTTCTGAGCGTACCCTCGCTCGGGCGAGACGGACGAGGACGAGGAGCGAGGAGGAGCGGGGAGGAGGAGGAGGAGGTTCTCGGCTCGAGCGCATCTCCCTGTCGTACCGGTTCTCTGCGCATCCTTTGTTGTACTCTCTGTTGCTCCTCGCCATCTAGAACCTGCATCGTAGATCTGTGTCACGTCTCGCGGTCGGTCGGCACAGCAGAAGAGAGCGAGAGCGAGCAGTTCTCGTCGCTCTCGTCGCGAAGGAGGTGAGGAAAGATGCCCCGCCTCTCAGTTGCACACGCTCCAGTGCTACAAGCTCGCCCGCCCTCGCGCACACCTACTGCTCGCTCGCCCTCTCCCCTCGCCGTCGCTCTCAGCCTGCCTGAGGGTTGACGAGGAGAAGGTCGACAGGGAGGCTCTGGAGGCCGGCAGGGCAGGACGCCTGCGGCTCCTCCGTGTATGTGCAGGGCGGAAGGAGCGTCTGGAGGGCTAGCAGATGCCACTCGACGAGGACGACGTGAGAAAAGAGGGTCAACTGATGAAGTCCGTCTCTCGCTCCTCCACCTCCTGCTCGCTCTCGCTCAGCATGGATAAGTGGGCCGCCAAGCTGTCCCAGGACGCTCTCCTGGTGCTCACAGGCCTCCCTCGCGGGTCTGAGTTCGGGTTCGACGGCCGGCTCTGGGTCCTCGACCGCTTCTCGGTGCGCCCCCTCTCTCCCTCGTCCCTCGCCTCCAGCAGGCGCGGTGGGCTTGAGCGCAAGTTGACCAAATCGAGCACAACAGGGCGTCAAGTTCCTCCCCGCCGGCCTGCACTTCTTCGTCTTCTCCGCCGCCCCCACCTCGTCCTCCTCGTCCCTCCCGACCACCGACCCCGCCTCGACCGCACAAGGTGTCGGCGCACGGCATGCCCTCCTGCGCTTCTTCCGCAAAAGCGAGCGCGTCGTCCTCGAGTGGGACAACGCCCGCGAGGAGCTCAAGCGTGGACCGGCGGCCGGCTCGTCGACCAGGCGCAGGCGCACGACCCGGCAGGCGCACGCCGACGTCGCGCGCGACACGGTCATCTCTGAGGAGTACCTCCAGAGCCTCGACAAGAGCCTCGCGGCGTACCCGGCCGACGAGCTGCGCGACCAGTGGGCGGCGCTCGCCGGGTTCGTGACCGAGGACACGCTCGCGAGGGTCGTCGGGCTCGACGAGCAGGCGTGCGCGACGTGCGACGCGCTCGTGGGCAGCTCGCAGGACGAGGCGGGTGCGGTGCAGGGCGGGTCGAGCGCGAGGAGGACGTGGGGCAAGGCGCGCGAGGACGAGCCCGAGGTGGGCGAGGTCGTCGACGAGGAGGGCGAGGACGGCGCGGCGGCACCCGCAGACTCGGGCCTGCTCGAATTTGTGCGCTTTGACGACAAGCGGAGCTGGCCAGGAGGGGCGGTCGGCGCCGACCTCACGAGGTGGAGCAAGGACAAGAGCTGGCAGCTGAGCAGGGTCGTCGAGGAGCAGCTTGGTGGCGGTGCGCACGCTCTCTCTTTCCCCATCTCTCCTCGACCTTTATTTGACTCGTGTCCTGCAACAGACCCGAAGGAGCTCCTCGCCGAGCTGCAACTCGCCTTCGTCCTCTTCACCCTCGTGCACAACTACTCGTCCCTGTCGACCTACAAGGCCCTCTTCGCCCTCGTCTGCCGCGCCTCGACCCTCGCACGACCTTCCTCTCGCCGAGACGCCGCATCGCCGTACACTCGCGACCTCCCCGCCGACTCGGCGCTCCCCCTCTTCGCCTCGTTCCTGTCGACCTTCCTCGCCCAGGTCGACTTCCTCGACGAGTCGTTCTTCGCGACACAGCTCCCGTCACTGGAGCAGCACCTCGTCGAGTCGCTCGGGCACCTGTCGGACGCGCTATCGGACGCGCGCCGTCGTGGGAGGAGCTGGGCGCCCAGGACGAGGCCGTCGCGGGCGTCTGGCGCGAGGTCGTCAAGCGGTGGGACGCTGTCGCTAAGTTGACGACGGCGAAGTTCGGGTGGGATTTGGGCGTGATTCGTGGGAGCCGGGCCAAGTACCTGTCGGCGAGCGGGCGGTCCAAGCGGGACGAGGACGAGGTCGACCTCGAGGACCTGGAGGAGGGGGAGGATGCGCCGGTCGTGCTGGACGACGACGCGCTGCACGACTTGTACTAGCTGGCGACGAGGGCGGTGAGCAACGCGAGCGAGCTGTTTGCCCTCCCCGCTGCCGGACTTCGCCGTGAGGGAGAGATTGACCCGGCCCTCCGCATCTCACCGCTCGACGACCTCGTCAGCTGCGAGGCTACTCGCGCGCTCGATAGACCTCGGGCGCACACTGCAGCACAGCGCGGCCGCCGTCACTCGCCTCGCGAGCGTTCGATCGCGCCCCCCCGCCCCCGTCCGACCCTTTCCCACCCACCCGCGCCTCTCCCCCTCGCTCCGCCGCCCAGCCGCCTAGCCGGTGCCCGACTCGCACCATGTCGAGCGCCAGCTTGCGCCTCACCGAGCCGTGCGTCTTCCTCGTCGGCGGCCTCGACTGGGAGCGCGCTCGCCAGAGGCAGCGCCGCGCCGCTCAACGTGCCGCCAACGCCGCCAACACGCCCACCAACGCCGGCCCCACCGCCAGTGCCACCGTCGACAGCCCGAGCCAGTCGCGCCACCCGTCGCCCGACCGCGACCGCGGCTCGCGAGCGGCGTCGCTATCGCGGCCAGGCTCGCGCGCCGCCTCGCCCGCACCGCGCGGTCGGCTCGGCGAGCTCGCCCAGCAGGGCACCGACGAGTTCATCCCGCCCAACAGCCGAGGGCGCAGCCACTCGCGCACCCGCCAGCCGACCCCGACCGGCAACCGCACCCACAGCCTCTCGCGAGGGCGCGACGGCAGCCTCGTGCGCGACATGACCGACGCCCAGCTCGCCCTCCAGCACCAGCGCGACGAGCGCGAGGACCTCGACGAGCCGCCACCGGCACTCTTGCGCGGCCTCCTCACCGTCCACCTGTCCAAGCCGACCCGCATCAAGGACATCTCGGTCCGCTTCAAGGGCACGGCGAGGACCGACTGGCCCGAGGGTGCGTCTCTCCTTCCCCTCCCTCTCTCCTTGGCCTCCTTGCAGCGAGACGAGGCGCAGAGAGCTCACCGGGAACGTCCCTTCACAGGTATCGGCCCCCGTCGCCTCGACGTTATGGAGGAGACGCAGCTCATCAACGTCACCCAGTCGTTCTTCTCGGCCTCGTCGGCGTCGATGCAGCGTCGTGCGGCGTCGATCGGGCCAGGCGCAGGCGACCACGGCGACGAGTCGCGCGGCAGGTCGACGAGGCGCGCCGCGAGCGTCGTTCCCGGCCGCCAGGTCAGCCAGGGCCGCTCGTACCCGCGCGACAGCGTCCTCCAGCAGCACGAGTTGGCGCCTGTACCTCTGCACCAGCACGCGCCCGAGGTCGCACGTGCGCCCGGCCTGTCGCGTATCTCGTCGGAGGAGGACCTCGGCGACCACCGCATCCCGCCCGTCCTCCCTGGCGAGGCGGCGCCGAGCTACGAGGTCGCCGTCGACTCGGCACCTGGATCGCCCATGCACCACCCTGTATCGAGCAACCACTCGGTCGACACGCTCGACCTCGGCTCGGGCCTGTCGACCGCGTTCCGCGGCACCCACCACCGTCTCGAGCGCTCGCCCACGCCGTCCCGCTCGCCTCTCGCCACCTCGAACCCGATCACGTCGCCCGTCGAGTCGCCGTCCAGCTCGTCTAACCACCTCCCGCTCGCCCGCACGACGACTCGAGCGAGCCGCCTCTCGCACGACTCGACCGAGACGGTCTCGTCGGCGCACTCGAGCGGCACCGACCGTCCTCCGCTCGACCGCCAGCTGTCGTCGGGCACGGGCACGTCCAACACGGCGTCGCTGTCGTCGGATCCCGAGCGTCACGGCCCGGGGTGGCAGAGCGCGCCCGTCCCTGGCTCGACCGCGTCGAGCTTCGGCCGTGGGCGGTCGCCCGACCGCCAGTCGTCGAGCGCCAGCGGCGCGACGGACGGCGTCGATGGCGCGACGAGCGCCGTCGCCGGCATGACGTTCCAGTCGCGCCAGTCGATGGCGCCCGCACCGGCGAGCGCGACGGGCACGGACCGCCGCCGCCGCACCTCGTCGTCCTCGGCCGCGACGACGCGCCGGCTGTCGAGCAACACGGAGCGTCCGTCGGCCCTGCCGAGCGCGCTCAAGAGCAACTCGGGCTCGAGCGGCGGCAGCGGTGGCGCCGGCGGCGGCGGGCGGTCTGCCTCTCGCGGCGCGCGCTTCACCCTGAGCGGCATCACCGAGGTCCTGCGCGGCAAGAGCTCGAGCCGTGCGCGCAACGGCAACGGCAACGGCAACGCGGCCGCCGTCGACGAGGCGCACGCGCCCGTCGTCGCGCGGCGGACGAGCAGCCCCGACGCTCGTGCCGGGTCGTCGTCGTCGCGCATGCGCAGCCAGTCGCGTGGGCGCAAGACGGCGCTCAAGGCGCTCCGAGACGCGCTCGTCGTCGGGCACCACTCGAGCCACGGCGAGCGCGACGGCTCGGACGAGGACCGGCACGGCGCCGGCGGGTCCGAGGTGGTCGGCGACGGGTGGAAGGAGTTCAAGGCGGGCACCTACACGTACCCGATCTCGATCACGGTCCCGGCGACGCTGCCGCCGAGCCTGACGTGCGAGTTTGGCCACGTCGGGTACACGCTCAAGGCGACGGTCCACCGGGCGGGCGCCCTCACGACCAACCTCACGAGCTCGACCGAGGTGACGCTCGTCACGACGCCCGGCGAGGAGGACACGGAGGAGAGCGAGAGCATCGTCGTCGAGCGCTTCTGGGAGACGCAGGTCAAGTACCACGTGGCGCTGAGCGGCAAGGTGCGTCCCCTGCCCTCTCTCTCCTGCCCTCCCTCTCCCTCCCTCCTCTTCCTGGATCTCGCTCACTCGGCGTCGCGACAACCCGCAGAGCTTCCCTATCGGCGGCCAGATCCCAATCAGCATCCGGCTCAACCCGCTCGCCAAGATCCGGCTGTACCGCGTCACGGCCCAGCTTGAGCAGAAGACGAGCTACTTTGCCTCGGGTGCGTCCCTCTCTCTCCCTCTCTCTGTCTCCCTTTCCTCGCCTCCACCTTGCTGACCTCCTTCCTCGAGCAGTCAACTCGGGTCGCAAGCTCACTCGCCACGAGACGCCCAAGCGCTTCCAGCTCCTGCGCATCGAGAACAAGGACCCGAAGGAGCCGCTTCTGCCAATCCTGTCCGACGACCCGGACGTCCTCCTCAACCACCCTCTGCGCGAGTTCTTCATCAACGCCTCTTCCTCGGACGGTCCGCTCTTTTTTCGCCTTTTCCTCTGTGCGGTCGGGCACTGACTCTCTCTATTTCTTGCTCGCAGACGACACGCCGTCGCTGCTCGACCCGATCGGCCCGTGGCACCTCGACGGCCTCCTCCAGCTGCCCGACTGCAGCTCGAAGCTCTGCGTCAGCACGCACCACGAGAAGTCCAACATCTCGATCTCGCACACGCTCAAGATCATGATGCGCGTCGAGCGCGGCGACGACGACTACCTCGACTCGAAGGGCAACCGCAAGGTGCGCCCCGACCCTCTCTCGCTCGCACCCTCGTCACGCTCTGACCTTTCGCGTCTCTGCAGCTGTGGGACATCGTCGTCGAAGCCGGCGCCGTCATGCTCTCGTGCCGCCTCGCCCAGAACATCCTGCCGGCGTACTCGGACGCGACGCCCTCGCTGGCCGGCCCGTCCGGCTCGTCGTCCCGCTCGTCGCGCAACAACGCCAGCAGCCGCGGCGCGACCCACGACTGCGGCGCCTCGCACCCTCCTCCGCCAACACGCGCCGCCAACATGCACATCGGTATGGGCTCGTCGACGACGCACCGCTCGCACTCGTCGACGGCGGCGCCGATTGCGACGCTCGAGCAGAACCTCCTCCTCGCGCGCCTCATTGCGGGCGAGACGACGCCTGCGGGCGAGACGCCGCCGACGTACGACGCCGTCGTCGACGGCACGGCGCCGCTCGGGCGAGGACGGGCGACCGAGGTGGTCGAGGTCGAGGCGGAGGAGGTCGAGCGTGGGAGGAGCAGCAGCACGAGGAGGGGGACGGCGAGGGCATGAGCTCCCAGATTGAGCTGTGATAGACTGTAGTGCTCTGTGGGCTGTAGTGCGCATCCGATTCTGCATCAATCCGTCTCGTCATCGTCGACTTGCCAGAGCGGCGACGAGAGAGAGCGAGGCGCTGCGGAACTCGGACCCTCGTCCTTCCCTCGACCCGCGACCGCCTCGACTCGAGCCATGCCGAGCGCAGCCTGCTGAAGCGCCCCAGCTCGCCCATCCGCACCTCGTCGCCGCACCACTCTCGCCCGCCAAGTCGTCCCCGCCCCACCGTCCGCGTCGGATGCCGCTCCTCCCTCCTCCGCCGCCCCAGTTCCCGACGCGGTTCAGCCACGCCGAGCCACAAGAGCTGCAAGATGCGCCGGCGCAAGCAGCATGGCCCGCCGAGGGGCCCGAGGGCGTCGACGTCGACGGCCAGTCGATCGAGTGGGCGATCAAGACGCAGGGCGAGGAGCACATCGACCGCTTAGGTGCGCCGCACCGCCTGACTCTCGCAGATGGCCCTCTTCTGACCCGCTTGCCCTAGCAGAAGCGCGCCTCGCTCGACTCGCCGCAGTTCCCGCACCCTCCCCCTCCTCGTCCGCCGACGTCAGACCTCTCGACTCTCTGCCCACCCTGCCGTCCAGCGACTTCGACGACCTCGACGAGCCCGACTTGCACCCGGACGCGGCGGTCGGGGAGGAGCCAGAGGCGGACGGCGTCGCTGTCGGCGACGAGGCGGACGAGGGTCGAGCCTTGCTGTCGGCCGCAAGCTCGCCAGAAGGGCACAGCGAGGCGGCGCAGCGGGACCTGCACTTTAGCGACGACGAGCAGAACGATGCGCTCGTCGCGGCGGCGGCCCAGACGCTCGAGCAGGGCGGCACGCTCGACCTTCCCGCCGACCTCGCGCCGGCCGTCCTCCAGCGCATCAGCTTCGGCGAGACGGTGCGGATCTCGGGCGGGATCCGGTCGTCGTCTCGACCACATCGTCACCGCCACGTCCATGCCGACCTATTCCACCCGCCGCCGCCGCATGAGCGGACGTCCCTCCTCTCCGCTCAGCCCCGACCCATCTCGGCACCCTCGGACCTCCTCGTCGCCGCCGTCACCCCTGCCGCCGGGCCCTCGCGGTCCGCCTCTCCCGCCTCGAGATCTCGCCGCACGTCCATATCGTCGTCGCACCGCAGCGGCACCTCGTTCGCGCACCTCCACCCGTCGTCGCAAGCCCTGTCGTCGTCGCCCGCCTCGTACGGCGCCTCTCGATCGTCGTCACCCTGTTCCTCGATCTATGCTCCGCTCCAGCCGCCGTCCAAGTTCAGCCCAAACCCGCTCTGGGTCCGCACGACGTCGCAGCGCGGCCTGCGCCGCACTCGGTCCGGCGCGAGCCTGTCGTTCCAGGACTTCCTGCGCTCGGGCGCGGCGTACGCGTCGCCCGACGACGAGGACGACAGCGACGACGAGGACGAGTCGGCTCTCGTCGACGCAGCAGACGAGCTGCTCGACCCTCGAGGGCGGCGGTTCGGGCCAGCTCGTGCCGAGTACCGCGACCTCGTCGAGGCGCAGCGCGCGCGCCGCGAGCGTTGGGAGGCCCGTCGAGCGGCCAAGGAGGCCCGCGTGCGCGACGCCGAGGCCAAGGCGCGCAAGGGCGCCCGGTTCTGGGACCGCGTCGCGAGGCTGCTCGCGCTCGGCATGACCGGCGCGGGGCCGGCGCGCGCAAGCTCCTCGGCCGGCGGCGGTGGCTCGTCGTCGTCGAGGAGCGGGCACGTGTCGACGCGGCAGCAGAGCGGGTCGGCGGCAGCAGGGAGGGGCAGGGGCAGGTCGCCGGCGAGGCCGGGTCCGTCGCCGCTCGGGCTCGGGCGTGGCAGCAGCGGCGCTCGCACGCCCTCGGGCCTCTCGGTCGAGTCGAGCCTCGGCTCGCTGTCGTCGCACGAGAGCGAGCTCGACGACGAGCCGCCGCGTTCGCGCCCGCCGAGGCGACCGCCGCGCGTCGTCGTGCTCCCTCGTCCTCCTCCTTCGCCTCGCGCCAGTCGAACGCCGGTGGTCAAGACCGAGATCGACGTGCGGTTCGGCCCGGCGCCGGCGCGGTACCTGCGCCTCGACTGGCTGCGGTTCAAGCTGGCTCAGCTGATGCTGGCGGCGCGGGCAGCGCTGCGGACGGCGCTCGTCGGGCTCGAGCGGCAGAAGGGTGCGAGGCGCGAGGCAGCGTACGAGGAGGTCTGAGCGCGGTCGGTAGCTCGCCGTGCGCAACGCGAGAAGCATGCTCCTCGGTCGCGGTCGCTCGCTCTCTCCCTCTCTCGAGTGACCAGTTGAGCGTGAATCCTCTCTGCGAGCGAACCTTTTGCGAGAGATCGGACACTGCGAGGTGCGAGGTGCAAGCTTGGAGTTCAGAGTGGGCAGATGTGCGAGGCGAAGACGGCACTGTGCGAGAGAGGATCGCGAGGCGAGGCGGTGCGGCTGAGCTGGGCTGGCGCCGAAGCTGTGAGGCGCTGCTGCGCTGCGGAGTGTCGACGTCGTCGGTCGTTGCGCGTCGCGGTCGCCGAGCCGAGCCTCCCTCGAGCTGCTCCCCTCCCTCCTCCCTCCTCACACGACCTCTGCAACCCTCTCCAGGTGAGCCCTGCCTGCTCGCATCTTCTCCTGTACCTTTTCTGACCCTGGCCTCGCCCACACAGCCAGCCCGTGAGTCTCGCCGGTCACCACCGCTCCCCCCGTGGTTCCCCCCCTCGTCCTCCCGACCCCGTCCTCGCCCACTCGCCTCACCCCTCGCGCTCGAGCGCCGTTGTCACCACCAGCTCGACGCGCAGTCCCACGCCGAGCACAACGCGCCAACCCGCACCATCCTGCGCTCGTCACGGAGCGAGAAAAGATCGCTTATCTGACCTCGTCATACCCTCGCCTCCTCGTCCTCCGCCTCTCGTCCCGCAGAACCCGCACTAGCACCATCAAGATGGCCTCCGCTCAGCAGAAGTTCGACTACTACATCTCGCAGGTTGACAAGGAGGTGCGTCCGCCGCCCTCGGCCCCTCGTCACTCCCTCCCCGCCTCATCACGCAACCCCGGACTCGCCGACTGACTGGCCCAGTTGCCTCTCTGCAGCTCTCCAAGTACCCTGTGCGCCTACTCGGTCCTTGCCCGATCAACCGCGCAGCAGTCGATTGACTCGTTCGCCGTCCACAGACCCTCAACCGCCTCGAGTCGCAGACCGGCATTCCCAAGGCCTACGCGACCCTCGGCGCCGCCGCCGTCTTCTCGACCCTCGTCTTCTTCAACATCGCGGCGAGCTTCCTCACCAACTTCCTCGGCTGGGCGCTCCCGGCCTACTTCTCGATCCGCGCGCTCGAGTCGCCCGGCCACGACGACGACGTCCAGTGGCTCACCTACTGGGTCGTCTTTGGCCTGTTCACCTTCATCGAGAACTTCTCGGGCCTCATCGTCGCCTGGTGAGTCGCCCCTTTCGCTTTCCGTCCCCGACTCGGTCCTCGGGCCTTGTCAATCGTCCCGCTCTCGCGCTCGAGCCTCGGAACCGCCTCCTGACGCCTCGACCCGCTCCCCCGACAGGTTTCCGTGGTACTACGTCGTGAAGACCGGCTTCATTTTCTATCTGATTCTTCCCTCGACTCGCGGCGCCGTCGTCCTCCACGAGAAGGTCGTCAAGCCCATGTTCCACCAGCGCAAGGTCGCCCCGACCACCACCTCGGGCACCACGAGCGTCACCTCGACCCCGGTCGTCGCTGCCCAGTGAACCGCTGCACGCAAGGCGCTCGCCGCGCTCGACCGCGTCGACGCCGAGGTTGCACACTTGAGCGGCCGAGCGAGGAGCGCTGTCGAGCGCCTCTCTGCCCGTCTGCCCTAGTTTGCCGTCCTCTCTCGTCCTCCCCCTCCTCCCTCTTTGTTCGATAGCTCCCCTCCCCCGTGCTTTCCCGTCGTACCTGCGTCTCTCCCCCTTTTACCCTTACACCTCCTCTCGTCAATCTCCCTCCTCGATCCGCTTCCTCTCCTCTCCTCCCCTCTCCGTCTCGACATGGACACAATCAAGTAGTGACGCTCCATCCTGTCTGTCTCTAGAGAGAGAATATGCGAGAATGGTGAAAGCGAGAGCGAGTGAGCCTGTCCTCGCTCAGCGCGGGCGACCTTCTCACAGACAGTCGAGCCTGCCTCGCTCCTTCCTCTGGCTCGAGACGGTCGGCCGTCGCTCCCGAGCCTCTCTAAGCATCGGTCGTCGAAAGCGAGAGCCGAGACGAGCTCGAGAGGAGGAGCAGGGAGGAAAGCCTCTCGTGCGAGCCGGCCTTCTCACCTCGACCCGCCGCCAGACCGAGGCAAAGCGCGAGGCCAACGCGAAATAAAAGAAAAAAGATGAGCGAACCTGGCCAGGTTGCATGAGGTGGTGGCTTGACGGCGGAGTACTGAGCGCGAGATACCTCTTATCCCGGGGCCACCATAAGCCGACTAGCGAGTCTTAGCGCTGCTTGTACTCCTGTGTCGTTGTGGCGACGAAGATCTGTAAGCAAGACTGGGCAAGGCAGAGACGTCGTGATTCCACGGGGCGGTGGCATTTGAGTAGAACCGAGCCATGGCCTGAACTGGTTCGAGCAAGGAAAGGTCGGCTTGCCAACGCGCGCAACACGCATTTGGGTCGTCACCTTCTCGGTCCTCCTGCTTCCCCCTCGCCTCGGATCGCTTCGGGGAGAACACGAGCGACTCGGGCCTTTTCTGCTGCATAGCTGGAGACTCACGGCGGGCCTTAACTGCGACGAGACGAGGCGAGAGCGCGAGACGAAGCGACACGAGGCGGGCGCGCGCGCCGCGTCGCCTCGGCTCCTTCCCACTTTGCTCTCCTTCTCTCGCCTCGTCACAGCTGCACAGCGTCCTGGCGCAAGCTCTAACGCGTCGTTACCGCACAGCTCGGTTCGGCCGCGAGCGTGTGAGAGAGCGCGAGAGCGCGCGGCCAGGCTGCGCTTCTTTCCACTCTCAGTTTCGTCCTCTTCCTCGCAGATTCGTGCGGGCACATCGAGAAAAAGGGAGAGGCTCGAGCCCGACGTCGAGTACTCGTCTCGAGAGTTTGAACGAGCAGAGGACCGTCGAGCGAGAGCGAGGCATGCCTGCAAGAATGCTCGCTTCGTCCTCCTCGTCCTCCTCACTTGGCGGGACAGTCGCCGCTCAGAGGGCTTTCGGCTCGCTCAGGACGTTCTCACCTATTCATCGAGAGGCGCTGCGACTGTGCTGGAGCCAGACCGTCCACCCGCGTCTCTCGCTGAGGAAAGGAGAGTGTCGCCTTCGCAAAACAGTCCGAGCCAGCCTTCTCTCGCCTCGCATCGAGTGTACTGGACGTCATCGGGCACAACATAGACTCTCGTATGGCTGCAGACCCGAAATGCACAGCTCAGGGACAGGTCGTGCTCGAGAGGGAGCGTGCAAAGCAGGTACGAGCGCTTGCGTTGGCTAGGAAGGTCGCCAACGGCGGGCGCTTTGCTCTCGCGCGCGCTCAGGCTCGCCCGGGCTTCTTAGTTCAGCCACTCTCACGAGTGGAGAGAGGAGCGGTGACGAGCTCGAGACCTGCGTGGGAGGGAAAGAGGTGAGCGAGTTTCGCGAGGAGGGCCAGAAAGGTTGTGAAACGTCGCCAACGCACCTCCATCATCTTTCCGGAGGGAAACCCAAAGATTCATCGTGCCCACCTCGGTCAGGCGATGCTCGGGGCCGAAGAGCCAGAGGATTTGCTGGTAGCCGAGCGCCGCGGCTGCTTCTGAGAGAGGATGCCGGCCGAGCAAATGGGCTCGAGCGTGACGGTACCCATGCGACTGTCCAGCGGGCATGGTCACGCGTCGAGTTGACGCACGTCGTAGCCTGTGCCGCCTCTCAAGCTGTCGTGCGAGCCGGGCGGCCAGCTCGAACTTTCGTAATCGGACCTTGACCTCGACGCTCGCAGCCGAGGCTTCGCCCAGCTCCCACCACATGCGGTCAGATGTCCGAGCCCGGTCCTGGTACGTTCGAGAGGAAGTGTCAAGGCGGTGTCAGGCTGCGGCTAGTCAGCTTTACCGAGCGAACACCCCGAGCTGCCGGCCGACTCGTCTTCTCCTTCCGTTACCGCTCGCTGGCACTTCTCATTGTTTCTGTTTGTGCAATAGTCGCATCGGCACGAGAGAGGAAGCTTTCCACGCCAGGAGAATGGCGCCGAGCCGCTCCTCTCGCCCGACCGCGCACGGACCTCCGTTCTCGGCTCGCTCGCTCTGCCTGACTGCGCGGTCCGGGCCAACGAGAGCCCTCGCAGCGACCTTGGCGATGCGCGATTGCACGCTCTCACGGTCTGGAAGGGCAGTGCGCGCAACAGGTGGCAGCTGGACCGGCCGTACGGAGCTGCGTCGACTTGAGAAGGTCGCCCTCGTTCGCCGTTTCCTGCTCTCTGGCGGCTGTCGGCGACTCAGAGCGGCACATCGACGCACTCGTCACGTCTCTGTCGGTCTGTAGCGTCCCCGACTTGGTCCTCGAACGTCGTCAATCGTCCCGCTCTCGCGCTCGAGCCTCGGAACCGTCTCCTGACGTCTCGACCCGCTCGCGACAGGTTCACCTGGTATTTCGTGTGCAAGACCGCGTTTATCTTCTACCTAATTCTTCCCTCGACTCGCGGCGCCGTCGTCCTCCACGAGAAGGTCGTCAAGCCCATGTTCCACCAGCGCAAGGTCGCCCCGACCACCACCTCGGGCACTGCGGCGCTCTCGGTCGCATGGGCTCCAACGACCGCAGCCCGAGAGAGCGAGAGCGAGAGCGAGAGAGAGCGCGTGCAGAGAAATTTTGAAGCGACAGGACGCACGACGTGACGGTCGAACGATGAGGAAAGGCCCGGCTCGCGTTCAGCTCTCTCTCGCTCTCTCGAACTCGCTCGCGACGAGGAAGGAGAACTGCTGCATTGACACAGAACCATCTAGCGCTACTCTGCTCGACAGCTTTGGCAAGATCGAGAGGAGGCCACGCGCTCAGGCATCGACCGGGAACGACCACTCGGACGGAATGTCGCCCGTCTGGCGCCCGACGATCTCGCGAAGCATGACACGGGCAACGTCGCCGACTGCGAGGGACAGAAGCGTGAGTCAGAGTGTCCGAGAGAGGGGAGAGGGAGAGGAGAGGGAGGAGGAGGAGGACGCACGACCATCCTCGCCGCAGGGGACCTTGACGAGCTCGCCCTCGTAGCCGATGCCGTCGACGCAGGACACGATGGCGGCCGTGCCACTGCCGAACACCTCGCTAAGCGAACCGTTCCTCGACGCCTCGACGAGCTCGGGCATGGTGAGGTTGCGCTCGCTGACGGTGAACTTGTCGGGAAGGCCGGCGAGCTTGCGCTTGCCGCTCGCGTGGTCGCGGGCGAGAGCGAGGACCGAGTCGCGCGTGACGCCGGGAAGGATCATGTCCTCGAGAGGAGGCGTGATGAGCTCGAGGCCTGCGTGGGAGGGAAAGAGGTGAGCGAGTTTCGCGAGGAGGGCCGGAAAGGTTGCAAAATGTCGCCGACGCACCTCCATCGTCTTTCCGGAGTGCCACCCAAAGATTCATCGTGCCCACCTCGGTCAGGCGATGCTCGGGGCCGAAGAGCCAGAGGATTTGCTGGTAGCCGAGCGCCGCCGCCTGCTGCTGAGGAACCACGCCGGCGGCGTAGTTGGACCCGAGCTTGAAGCCGCCCGTGCCGCCCGGCCACGCGCGCACGTCCTTGGTCGTCGCGTAGAGCTTGACGGGCTTGAAGCCGGTCGAGTAGTAGGGCCCGACGGGCGACGCACTGCGAGGACGAGGTCGGGGAAGGAGGCGAGGTCAGTGCGCACCCTGCGACACCCTGCGGCCCGAAGGCTGCAGCCACTTCGAGATACGGCGACTCGGGTTGCGGTGGGACGCACATGACGAAGAGGAGGACGTCGGTCGAGGCGCCGACGCCGAGGCCAGCCTGGGTGCCGATCATGGTCGGCCGAATGTCTGCGAGCGCGACGAGAATCAGGGCCTGTCGCCTGCCAAACCATACAAGAGATCGAGGTGGACGCTTCGACGCACAGAGAGACGTGCCCGGGTCGCTCGGGACCCACTTCGAGTCGACCTCGACGAGCTTCTTGATGAGCTGGGTGACGTTCTCGCCGGTGAAAGTCTGCGAGGGAGAATGTCAGTACCGGTCACCGACAGTCCGAAAGAAGGCGAAGACGCACAGGGAAGGCGAGACGAGCGGCCGAGCGGTTCATGCGCTCCATGTTCTGCGAGACGACGAGGGTCAGTCGCGCTCTCTGGCCTCGAGAACAGGCCAGATCGCCGCACCTTGTCGGGGCGGAACAACCGCAGGACACCGTCCTTGCCCTTGTACGCCTTGAGGCCCTCGAACAGGGTCGGGGCGTAGTGGAGGACGGTCGAGGACGGGTCGAGCTGGAGCGGCGCGTACGGCTGGATCTTTGGCGTGCCCCAGCCGGTCTGCGAGTTCCACGGGATCGTGAGCACTGCAAGGGAGGTAGAGTCAGTACCCTGTGCACATCGGAAGGAAAGGCGAGGGACGCACTGTGGTCGGTGAAGGTACGGCCGAACACGAGCTGGTTGGTCGGCGGGATCGTCTTGGGGCTCTTGGTGAGCTCGACCTCGAGTCGGGACGGCTGCGCGCAGGCAGTCAAGCGCTCGTTAGTGCTGCCGCTCGTCTCTGGTGCGCTGTCCCTCGCGCTCTGACCCGAGGCCGACCGTCCCGCTCGATATCCCCGCCGCCCGATCACGTCCAGCGCAGCCTCCTGCTGGCTCGCCGACGCGGCCCTCGGCCCTGCAGCCTGTACAGCTCCATCTTACGCTCGCCTTGCGCGCACCGGCCCGACCCGGCGTGCCGTCGTCGCTGATCTCGGCCGCCAACTGCGTCGAGAGTCAAAGGTGCTCGAGAGGACTCACGTCGATGTCGGCGCTGCGGATGACCTCGCCGGTCATGGCGTCGACCGAGCCTGCGGCCGACGAGCCGATGCTGGGCGCATCTGCGGTCGAGGGTGCGTCGGGTGCGAGACGGCGAGCCGAGAGGTGGAGGGAGCGGGCGGTGTGGACGGCGGCGAGGGCGGCCGAGGGCGACGAGCGCGGCGTGGCGGTGCGCAGAGCACCTCGCAGAGGAGCCAGCGAAAGGCGGGGCATCTTGCGCTGCTGTGAGGAGCGAGACGAGAGCTGTTCGACCCGCGAGGCGACGAGCCTCTCCTCGGCACGGCGCAGGTGGAGCGGCACGCAGGCCTCACTCTCTCACTCGTCGTGCCACCACAGCTGAAGCTTCCCTCTCGGGAGACGCAAGCGGTCGCTCAAAAGACGCGACTGCAAGACAACTCTCTCGAGTGCACGGACGAAGAAGAGAAAGAAGTCGAGCCGACCGGCGTTTCAACGAGCGAGAACTGGGGAGGGGGTGCATAGACAGAGGTGAAGCAGATGAAGTGGGGGTCGCTCATGCTGTTGGGTAATTAGCCCGCTCGGGTACTGCGTCGGGGCGGGGGAGAAGGAGAGGGCGCGCGTCGCCAGGGGGGGAGGGGGCCAAAACGCGAGGGACGCCGAGTCGAGTCGAGTCGCCAAAGGTGCGGCGCCTCGTCACGACGACGACGAAAGATGCAGAAAGGAAGAGATCGGCAGGTCGAGCCGCTTAGAAGTGGACCTGTGAGAGAGGGGAGGAGAGAAAGTCAGGACGGGGGTTTCGGGACTGACAGGAGGCGCAGAGAGCGAGTCGACGTACCTCCTCCTCCTTCTTGGGCGCCGGCTGGGTCGCCTTGCTGGCGATGTGCGACAGGAGAGCGTAGACGGTCGCGCCGAACAGGATGAAGGCGCCGACAAAGCCGAGGCCGTGGTACGCCTTGGCGAGCGACGACGAGACGCCGCCCATGTAGCCCTTGGTGTTGACGATTCCCGAGTACTCGCCGATGGCGGCAATCGACAGGATGAAGCCGAGGAAGAGGACGACGAACTGCATGCCGCCCGAGAAGTAGCGGGTGTGCGCCGCGAGGGCGGTACCGATGACGAGGACGGCTGCGGGGCGCGCAAGCATGTCAGCTCGGCCCGGTCATCTCGACCAGACGAAAGAGAGAGAGGGGGAACGCACTCGTGAAGAGGGTGTTCCACGACCAGGCGAAGACGTTGAGGATCATGACGTTCCTCAGCTCCTGCGGCCACGCCGTGCCGTCCTTGATGATCTTGGCCGAGAGACCGAGGCAGACGACGCTGAAGACCCACGCGAGCGCGAGGACGCTGCACGACGACGAGCAGGTCAGCGTTGGGCGCTCCCGAGCAATCTGACGCCGGCGCGAGCCAGATCCAGCTGATCTGCCCGGCGCAAGAGACAAAGGGGGGCTGCAGACTCACGGGAGGAAGGCGCGGGACTGCAGGACAGGCAAAGGCATCGTGCGCGCACGGCCAGGTCAGCGGTTTGGTCCAATGACGGCGTCGGAACCGAGCGGGACGATGAGGACGAGGGAGGGGCGAGGACGCACAGGCATTGCGACTGAGGGCTTGCGGGGTGGGTGTGCGTGTGCGGAGAGAGTAGCAGAGGCAGAGCACGGGTCGAACGGTGCGCGAGAGTGTGGGAGGAGGGGAGGCGAGAGGGAAAAGCCCTCCGAGGGAAAGGGCGGCTGCTCCTCGCCCTGGCTCGGCCCCCGCATCTCCTTTCGGCGGGCCAGCTTCGCTTTCGAGCTTGCCCTTGCCGCTTGTGCCTCCTTGCCGACGTGCGCGAGAGAGAGCTTCTTCTCCTCGGGCACAAAGCGCGCACCCTCTTCCTCCTCCTCCTCACCTCTCCCTCCCGCGCAAGCTCGCGCCGCCGATGACATTGGCTCGCCCGCGTCCGCCGAGTTGACTTTGGCTCGCACGGACAATCGACAGCGCCAGCTGCGCTCGTTCGTCGCGCAACACGGCCGGGACGTCTCGTCGGCTCGAGCGCGGTCTCGACGCTGCAGCCGATCCGCCTGTGCGAGGGCCAAACCGCATGCCGAGGTCGACGAGTTGGACGTGGGCGCGCGCGGACGGAGGTTAAAATGGCGGAGGCCCGACCTCGGCTTGCGACGGCGCGGGCTCGAGCTCTTCCGGTCGGGTTGCTGCCTTGCTCGCTCCTCGGGCTCTACGCTCTCGAGTTCGTCGACACGCTCTCGCTGTACACTCAGTCGTCGACTCGCACAATCGTCGAGATCGTCCTTGCTCGACGACCCAAGCCCAAGCGCTTGGCGAGATCTGCTGCGTCGCTTATCTCTCGCTCTCTCTGTCGCTTTCTCCCGCAGGCGTATCGCTCGCGGACTTTGCGCTCGACGAGCTCGACGGAGGTGTACGAGGCAGGGAGGGTCGAGCCGACAGAGCGTCGTCGACGGCGACGACCTTCTCAACTTGCGATTGCCGTGCTGGCAGCTGTGCGCTCGCGTCCTCTGTCGGCTGCCGCAGCGCAAAGCCCACCCGACGTTACCGCGTCGTCGCGTGTACCGCGCTCAAACGGCGAGAGTCGCCGAGAGGAACGTGCACGCTCGAGAACGAAGCTTTCTGGCTGCTGCTGCGCTCGCTCGCTCTCGTGACGCTCGTGGGTCCAACGATGCGCTGCATTATGGCGAACAGAAGTCTAACGATGATCCGACAGATGTGGCAACAAGGGGAGAAGAATGTGCGGCGACCGGTCGCCGCGAGAAGCCCGAAAGGAGGATCCACCAGCCACCCCCCCTCCCACCGCCCGTTCCACCTTCTCTACCTCGTCTAAGCAGTCTTATCCGCACCCCCTCCCGCAGCGGCGAACCGCCTCATGCCCTCGCGCAGCGCCTCGAGCTCGCCTCGCTGCCGAAGCACGTCCTGCACGAGCCGGCGCGCCTCGCCCGGCTCGAGCGTGCCCGGCTCGCCGCACTCGAGGCGGTGCCGCTCGTCGGCGAGCCGCGAGTGGGCCACGGCGTAGGTGGCGTACGCCTCGAAAAAGGCGAGGCGGGAGGACGAAAAGTCGGCGGCGGACGAGATGGGGACGGGCTCGAGCGGTGGAGGGGCGACGATGGGCGGCGAGGCGCGCAGGGCGGCGGCAGAGGTCGAGGTGCGCAGCGGCGAGCCGGCTGGGGGTGCGGTCGTGACGGGGCCGGAGGAACGCTTGGGCGCTGTCGAGCGACCAGGCGGCTTGGCGCTCGAGGAGGTTCTCGACGACGGACCGGCCTCGTTCTCGGACGACGACGACGAGTACCACCGGTCGGTCTCGGCCTTCTTCTTCTTCTTGCGTGCAGGAGGCGGCGACGCCTTCGACTCGGCCGTGTCCTCGCGCCGCTCGCGCCCTCGAGGCTTGTCGGCGACCTTGGACGACTTGATCCGGCTGTCGGAGCGCGAGGCCTCGCTGCCGCTCCCGCGATCGACGACGCTCTTGGGCACGGCGACGATCTTGGTGACGATCTTGGTCTTGACGACCGGCTTGGGCGCCGGCGTCGACGAGGCGCCGGTGCGAGACGCCGACGATGCGCGACTGCTGCTCACGCCCGAGCCGTCGCGCTCGTCCGCCTCGACGCGGCGCTTCTTGGCCGGCGCAGGTCGTGCCGGCGCCTCGTCGACGACGTCGGGCTCGCCGGGAGCGTCCTCGTCCTCGCCCTCGGCGTCCTTGTCCTGCGACGACGCCTGCGCCTGCGCGACGTCCGACGACCGCTTGGCCGGGACCGACCCTCGCTCCTTGGCACGCTCGTCACGCCGCTTCTCCTTCTTGAGCGTCTCCTTGCCCTTCATGAGCCCGCCGCCGGCCCGGACGGCGCTCTTGGCCGCCGTCGCCGCTGCCGGCGAGGGGTCGAGCCCTTTGTCGTCGGCCCGAGGCGGCGCCGCCGCCTTGGTCGTGTCGCCGAGCGTCAACGACTCGGGGCTCGTGACGCTCGCGCCGCTCGTCTTCTGCAGCAAGCTCGTCTCGGAGCTGCTCGACGTCGACGAGCTCGCCGAGTCCTGCCGCGCCGCCACGGGCGCACCGACGGCGTCGGGCACGGCTGTGGATGCCGCCGCGACTCGAGGTGGCGAGGCGGCGCCGCCGCCGGTACCCGACGACGAGCTCGAGCTGGCGCCGCGCGCGAGCGCGATCGAGCTCGGGACCGTGCCCTTGCCGATGCGGAAGCTGCTGCTCGTCGGCGGTTTTGGCGGAACGGCGGTCAGGCGAGACGGCTGGCGGCCGGTCGAGGCGGGCGAGGCGGTGCGCGAGGACGGGGCCGAGGCGGGGCCGCCGAGAGGGGCGTGCGGGCGGGAGGGGCGGTTGTGCGAGAGGGAGCGGGCGTGCAGCTTGGTCGGCGCCGAGTCGAGGAGAACCGCACTGCGAGGGCGAGAGAGAGGATCGTCAAGGTCGGGGCATGGTGGAGGAGCCGGACAGGACGACGCACCGGCGGCTGTCCTTCTCCTTCTCGGCGAGCTCGCGGTTCTCGCGAGCGCGTTGGCCCGCCTTGTCGAGGTCGGCCTTGGAGTGCTGGACGTTGGCGCGGTGCGTGACGGCGGCGATCGGCTGCATGTCGCGCGAGGACGACGACAGGCGGACGAGCTCCGTGTTGGGCGCCTCGGGATGGACCGAGAGGGCGTGGCGGACGCCGTTGACGATGAAGGCCTGCAATCGATGCGTCCTGTGTCAGCTCGTGAACGTGTAGAGAGGTGCAGGGAAACGCGAGAGCGCACCGGCTGGGATCCGAGGTCGAGCCTGAGTGCGCCGTCGAGAGCACCGGGCGGGCCCTTGCGCGCCGTGTCGACGAGCTCGCGCAGGACGTCCTCGGTGAGGCGCACATGTACGGCCGTTCTCGCTCTCGGCGCCGGTCTCACGTCGGCTCCCGCTGCGCGCCCTGCTTGAGCGGAACCCCCGCCCGAGGGGGCCGATGCGGGCGGTTCAGGGGGCGGGACGAGAGGGCGGATCGCGCGCGGCTGTGCGAGGTCGAGAGACATGCCGCGAGACGGCGTCGACCGAGTCGGTGGCCCTGGTCGGGCGGCGAGGAGACGATGAGCGGCTCAGGAGGACGAGGTCGGCTGGCTGGCGGGGAGGGGAACGGCGACGGCTCGTCGGGGCCGAGTGGTGGCTCGCAGGCGCGACTGCGACGGAGAGTGCGGAGCTCTCGGCGGCGGTCGATCAAGGCCGGGCGGTGTGCGAGGAGGTGCAGAGGGAGCGGAGGGCGGGCGAGAGACGTTCCGGATCCGCTGCCGCCGGCCGTCCCCCTCTCAGAGTGTGCGCGTGTGGATGGCGATGCTTCTGAGTATCTAGCGAGCGCTGCAGGTCCAGCGAGAGGGTCCGCTGTGCGAGTTGAGGGCGTGTCTCGCTCGCCGCGGCCAGTTGACGAGCCACCCGTCCCCCACCGCTCCTCGCTCGCTCGCACCACGACACAGCGCACTCGAGACCGCCTCGCCACCTGCACCACCACCCAAGGCTCGCCCATCAGCCGCCCTCGCCGTCCGCGCCTCGCTTCAACACCTCGTTCACCCTCGCCTCCCCCAGCTGCCAGCCATGCCCGCAACTCCGCAGAGCTACGACATGCTCGCCAAGGTGCGCACACACTCTCTCCTACTCTTCGTTACCGTCTCGCCCAGTCGAGTCGGCAGCGCCCTCGTCACGAGGGCGAGGCGAGGCGCCCGAGCCACTCGTCCGGCTGCGTTCTCATCGCTCCGAGCGAGACGGCGACGACGCACCGGTCCAGGGCCGTGGAGCACACAGCACTGACACTCGCACCCTCCCACAGATGCTCCTCATCGGTGACTCTGGTGCGCATCCGTCTCTCGCCCTCTCGAACCACCCGCCCGCACCGCCCCACCGAGGGCGCACAGCTTCGGCTTCGACGGGTCGCCATCGGTCCCTGCAGGACCACCGGCACTGACTCTCCTTCTCCACCCCGTCCCTGTCCACCTCCCCCACGACGCTCTGCGCCAACACCTCGCCCCACCTCACCCCTCCTCGCAGGCGTCGGCAAGTCGTGCCTCCTCCTGCGCTTCTGCGACGACGCGTGGACCCCCAGCTTCATCACCACCATTGGCATCGACTTTAAGATCCGCACCATCGAGCTCGAGGGCAAGCGCATCAAGCTCCAGATCGTGCGTCCCCCCCTTTCCCTCTCTTCCCCTCGCGCAGTCGAGGACTGACCCTCTCGGTTCTCGCAGTGGGACACGGCCGGCCAGGAGCGCTTCCGCACCATCACGACGGCCTACTACCGCGGCGCGATGGGCATTCTCCTCGTGTACGACGTCACCGACGAGCGGAGCTTCAACAGTGCGTCCTCGCCTCCTCGCTCTCTTGGCACGACCGCCCGGCCCCGAATGTTGGGACGTCGCTGGGCGTCTGACGGCCCGAGCGAGAGCTGACTCTGGTTCTCGCAGACATCCGGACGTGGCACGCCAACGTCGAGCAGCACGCGTCCGAGGGCGTCAACAAGATCCTCATCGGCAACAAGTGCGACTGGACCGACAAGAAGGTGAGCCACCGTCCCACATCTCTCGACGTTCCAGGTGAGGGCGGTTTCGGCGCTCGAGCACGACTAACCTCGCCGCCGCTTTCCTCGTCGCAGGTCATCTCGGAGCAGCAGGGCCAGGAGCTCGCAGACGAGCTCGGGTTGCGCTTCCTGGAGACGTCGGCAAAGAGCAACATCAACGTCGAGCAGGCATTCTTCGCGTTGGCAAGGTCCGTCGGCGGTTTCTCTCGCCTCTGCGGCTCTGTCTCGAGCGAGAGACCCGCACGACGACGGCGCGACTGACTGCCTCTCTCGCCCGTCTGCAGCGACATCAAGAGCCGCCTGATCGACACGGCCAAGCCGGAGGACTCGCCGAGCGGCTCGCGCAGCGTCGGTATCGGCGCAGGCCAGGGCGACAACGCGGCCAAGGGCGGATGCTGCTGAGCGGCCTCCCTCCTCGCGCCGTCCTCTTCCTCGCGCCGCCGCATCGACCATCTCGCCTATCTCTACGAGCCGAACGACCTCGGCCCACCCTTGTTCGGTCCGCACCGCCTCATCCACCTTCGTCGCCCTCCTCGTACCTCTCGACTCGGCTCTCGCGCACGCCCCATTCACGATTACCGCCTCGACCCACATCCGCCCTTGTTCTGGTTCCCTCTCCTTCAGTCACCCCCGCCCTATTTCAGTCCTCAGTCGTCCTCGCCTCGCGGCCCAGCAGCCGTCGCCGTCGCCTTCCTCCCTTTCCTTTTCCCCCTCGTCCCCGCGTCCCCCGCCTCTTCCTGCACAATTGTGCGGAGGCTCTCGATTCGGCGCGTGCGCCGCTTTGCCCACTTGCAATCTCATGTAGACCAGCTCCTTCAGCATTCGTCTCGTCGCCGTTCTGCGCGAGCTGCTCGCGAGCGAGAGAGAGGGCGAGCAGAGCTACCCGAGCGACGAGCTGTGACCGACGTTTGAATGGCATGTCGGCGCGAGGCTCGCACGTCGAGGCAAAGGTCGAGGAGCGAGCGCGCGAGCCGTGAGCCCAAAAAGGGAGAGGCAGGCGCGGGCGCGTGCGGAGGAGAGAGGCGTCGGCCAACGATCCGTCCTCGCTCTTCTCCCACCCACCCAGTCGTGCCCTGCTGCACTCGACGACGCGTCTCGAGCTCCGACACCGACCGTGCACCCACGCACGAGCTCGCCCGCGTCCAGTAGCGAGCGCAGGCCGCTCGCCGACGCGCCTCTCTCACTCGTTCGACTCCTCCTCGGCTATCCCGCCGGCCAACGATGGCGCACCCGTCCTTGTTCCCGCTCAGCACGAGCGGGTACCTCAACCTCGACGACCGGTCCGCCCCGCCGTCGCCCCTCTCGTCACAACACCACTTCCCCCTCCCCGCTCACGGCTCGCCTCGCAGCCCCTCGAGCCCCTCGTTCCCGCCCGGCTCGTTCTTCGCGTCCGACCCGCTCCGACTGTCGTCGACGCCGACCCGCACGCCGCGAGAGTACGCCGAGGGCGTCGCGCGAGGCGAGATCGGCAACGACTTTGGGCCTTACTCACCGAGGTCGTCGCCGCGAGGGAGCCCCGACCTGCGCGGTCGGCAGAGCAGCCCGTTCTACGACGACGGCACGTCGTCGCGGTCGTCGTCGCCCGGTCGCGTCACGGCGTTCGCGGCCCACCACGAGGTGCCGCGGTCGCCGACGCTCGGCGCGAGCGAGGTCAAGGCGTCGTCGGGCCCGCGCAAGTACGCGCCCGTGCTCGGCTCGGGCGCAGCCTACTCGGCCAAGGACCAGGCGTTCGACGACCTGCTGCACACGTACTCGCCCGCCGACCGCCTCGCCGGCGGCGGCCCGTTCCGCGCGTTCTCGCTGCGCGGCTGGCTCAACCTCGTCGCCGTCGTCGCCATCGCCGGCGGGCTCATCGGCGTCTTTGCCGGGTACCCGATCGCCGACTGGGCCATGAAGCACTCGGCGCACGGCTACAACGCGTTCTCGCTCGGCGGTGCTGTCAGCAACGGCACGGGCCAGGTCCCCGTCATCCCCAACCTCCCGGGCCTCATCGACGCCGACACGCCCGACGAGGTCATGACGAGGGTCGGCAACGACGGCCACACGTACCAGCTCGTGTTCAGCGACGAGGTGCGTCGTCGTCCCCCATTTCGTCGTTCCCCCTTCCCCTCGCGAGGCGCTCCTCCTTCCTCGACTCTCGGTCACAGTCACAGAGAGACTGACGACTTTATCGAGCCCGCAGTTCAACGTCGACGGGCGCACTTTCTGGCCGGGCGACGACCGTGCGTCTCGCTTTTCTTCCTCTCGACCGTCCGGTCTCCTCGCCTTCGAGCGTCGCCCTGACTCTCGCTCTCTCTCTGCAGCGTACTGGGAGGCTGTCGACCTGCACTACTGGCCGACCGGCGACCTCGAGTGGTACGACCCCGACGCGGCGACGACCAAGAACGGGAGCCTCGTGTTCACGATGACCAAGGAGAAGATCAACAACCTCAACTACCGCTCGGGCATGCTCCAATCGTGGAACAAGTTCTGGTGAGCAACAGATTCGAGAGGAGGCGAGGGCTTGGGTGATTGTCGAGCGGCCACTGACTCTCCTCCTCGCGCCTACAGCTTCACGGGCGGCTACATCGAGGTGCGCCCTGCTTCGGTCCTCCTCCCTCGTCATCATCATCATCGTCGTCGTCACTCTCTCTCGTCGTCGTCGCCGGTGCCGGTCCAGCTCCGCCGTCGTCGTCGTCGGGCCCCGAGCGCGCACTGACCCTCTCTTCCTATTTCTCGTCGCGCAGGTCAGCATCTCGCTCCCAGGCGTCGGCGACATCAGCGGCTTCTGGCCTGGCGCCTGGACTATCGGCAACCTCGCTCGAGCTGGTGCGTCCCTCTTATTCTCTCCTCTCGCGACGTCGCCGACGTCCCGCTCCCTCAGGCTACGGCGCGACGACCGACGGTACCTGGCCCTAGTGCGTCTCTCTCTCTCTCTCTCTCTCTCTCTCTCTCTCTCTCTCTCTCTCTCTCTCTCTCTCTCTCTCTCTCGTCCCTTTGACTCGGCCGCACTGACTCGGTGCGCCTGCAGCGCGTACAACTCGTGCGATATCGGCACGCTCCCGAACCAGACGTACGTGGACGGCTCGGGGCCTCCAGCAGCGCTCAACACGTCGGTCACCAATATGGCCCTGTCGTACCAGCCCGGGCAGCGTCTTTCGTGCGTCGCCTCGCGTTCGCCCCGCCTCGTCGGGCCCGTTCACTGACCCTGCTCGCCTCGCCGCAGCGCGTGCACGTGCCCTGCCGACAAGGCCGAGCATCCAGGGCCCTCGGTCAAGACGGGTCGTGGCGCACCCGAGATCGACATCATCGAGGCGTACGTCGTGCTGCTCTCCTCCGCGTCCCTGCCTCGTCCTCTCTCGGCGACGCTCACCTCGTCTTCCCGCTCGCAGGCAGACTTTCTGGACGGGGAAAAAGCTGATCGGCGCCGTTTCTCAGTCGGCGCAGTTCGCGCCTTACGACGCCGACTACGTGATCCGTAATTCGACGCCCTACGTGACCGTGTACGACAGCGACAAGACGCTCCTAAACGAGTGCGTCCCCTCCTCCCCGTCGTCCTCTCGCCGCCTCGACTGGACGTCGACCTGACGACTCGCTCTCGCAGCTACACCGGCGCCGTCTACCAGCAGGCTGCGTCCGCCATCACGGCGACCAACGTCGACGCCTACCAAAACGCCGAGGACACCTTTTCGGCGTACGGCTTCGAGTACTGGCCCTCGACCGGCTCGGACGGCTTCATCACGTGGTACTCGGACGGCGAGCCGTCGTGGACGCTCACGTCGGACGCTGTCGGGCCCAACGCGGCGAGCGGCGTCGGCCAGCGCACCATCTCGCCCGAGCCCCTCTCGATCGTCCTCAACCTCGGCATCTCGGACGGCTTCCAGACGATCAACTTCGACGAGCTCGAGTTCCCGGGCGTCATGAAGATCGACTACGTGCGCGTGTACCAGAGGGAAGGTGCCGAGAACATCGGGTGCGACCCGAAGGCGTACCCGACCGCCGACTATATCGCCAAGTGCGTCCCTCTTTCTCTCTCTCTCCTCTCCTCCTCCCTGAGGCCTCCTCGAGGAGGCGAGAACGTCGCGTCGCAGAGGACGGCCCGAGAGCGAGAACGTCGACACTGACTCGCCTCGTCGCCCTCGCAGCCACCTCAACGCCTACTCGAACCCGAACCTGACCACCTGGGCCGAGGCCGGCTACGAGTACCCGCGCAACTCGCTCAAGGACACGTGCTGAGGGTCACGTCGAGCTCGCCAGTCGACCGTCGAGGCTCGCCTCTCCCTCGTCTCGTCGCCCTCGTCCTGTCGTCTCGTCGACGCACGCTCTCTCGCACGCCACAGACCCTCTCATATCTTTTGTGCCCGTCACCCTTATGTACCCACTCGTATCCCCGACGTCGCCGCCGTGGTCGTCGTCGTCATCCTCGCAGAGCGTGGGCACGACCCTTGTAATTCTCGCATCGCAAGCTGTCGTCTTCGCGCGAGCTCTTTGCGAGAGCTCTGCCTGGCCAAGCCTCGGAAGTGTGCGTCGACGTGTTGCACGAGCGCGAGAGAGAGAACGCGCTTGTGAACGCTCGACGAGCGAAGCGTGATCGCCACGAACGGGCCTCGAAGCTCGAAGCGCGCTCGTCGCAAACACACTCTCGCTCTCCCACCAGCTCGATCCGCCTCGACTTGACGCTTCCTCGACTAGCTCGAAAGCTTTGCCGCCGTCGACCGCACCCACTTGCGCCCCCGGTCACTGGCCCCATCGCGTCGCGCCCTCATCTCGAATCGCCTCCGCGCCCTCGTTCGACACTCCGCAATTCGCCCACGCCGAACACACACGCGTCCAGCAGCCGCTCAGCAATATGGCTGGCCCTTACGACTACCCGTGCGTCCACTCTGCCCCTCCCCTCGTCGTGTCGCGGCCGCAGGGACGAGCTGCGCTCGCTTTGCGCGGGGGACCCTCGAATCCGCGGGGAAGACGGCGCTGACACCGCCCCTCGTGCCCTGTGCCCCCCTTGCAGACCCGCACACGGCTCGTCTGCCCACCTGAACGCGCCCGGCGAGAAGACCAACGCGCGCTCGTCCTTTGCCACGAGCATGGCCCCCAAGAAGTCGCGCCGCACCTTGTGGTGGGTCCTCGGCGCGCTCCTCGCAGTCGTCGTCATCCTCGGTGCCGTCCTCGGCGGCGTCCTTGGCTCGAGGGCCAGCAGCAACAACGACAACAGCAAGAGCAACGCCGTCAACGCGGCCGACGGTGACGCCGCCGCCGCCTCGTCCTCGTCCTCGTCCGGCTCGACCAACGCCAACGGCCGGTCCTCCGGCACCGCCACCTCGTCTAGTGAGTTCCTCTCCCTCTTCTCTCTCTGCGGTGTGTGGGAGCAGCTGCGCCGGCGGGCGGCGAGCGACCGACGTGCGGGAGGCGAGGCGGCAACACGAGCCAGAGTCGCTCGCTGACCGTCTCCTTCTGCAGGTGCTGCCGCCTCGAGTACGCCGGCGGGCACGCTCGTCGAAGTCGTCGACCTTCCCGCATGGAACTGGGGCCAGAACAAGTCGATCGGCGTCTGCCTGGGCAGCTGGCTCATCCTCGAGAAATGGGTCCGTCGCACTTTCCCTCTTCCACTGCGCGCCAGCCTCCCCCCTCTCTTTGTCTCTTGCCGGCCCTGACACTCTCTGCTTCGTTGTCGCAGATGCTCCCCGACTGGTTCAACGAGACGGTCAACGCCGTCACGCCGGGCGCCGGCGCCACCGCGCTCGACGAGTGGTCCTTCTGCGAGGTCCTCGGCCAGGACGGCTGCCGTACCGCCCTCACCGAGCACTGGGACAACTGGATCACCGAGGCCGACTTTGACGAGATGCTCGAGTACGGCATCAACCACGTCCGCCTCCCGACGGGCTTCTGGGCGTGGATCCCGACCATCGAGGGCGAGCCGTTCCTCAACGACACGGCCCTGTTCCAAAACCAGATCGAGAAGGTCCTCGGCTGGGCGCACGCCCGCGGCATGTACGTCCTCATCGACGCGCACGGCCTCCCCGGGTCGCAGAACGGCGAGCAGGCGTCGGGCCACCTCACCAAGACGCCGTCCTGGTTCGGCGGTTCTGCCGACACCGAGACGCCCAACCAGATCCGCTCGGACGCCATGGTCGTCGCCATGACCGAGTTCCTCGCGCGCACGCCGTACCGCTCGGTCGTCACCGGCCTCGAGGTCATCAACGAGCCTCGCCCGTACACGGACGACCAGATCCAGCAGCTGCAGAACTACTACGCCCGTTCGTACACGACGATCCAGCAGTCGGCCTGGCCCGTCGCCACCTTCATCTCTGAGGGGTACACCAACCTCACCTTTTTCCGTCCTTTCGCCGAGGAGCGCGCGACCGACCCGCCGTCGCTCGTCATGGTCGACCACCCGTACCCTGGAAACTTCCCGCCGCAGGACAACTCTCAGGACATCCTGTCGCAAGTCTGCACGGCCGGCAACAAGTACCTCGACTACCCGATCCCCATCTGCATCGACGAGTGGAGCGTGCGTCCCCTGCTCTCCTCTCCTCTCTCCCTATCGTTCGAGACCTGACGTCGACTCGCCCACCACCTCGCAGCTGTACACGGGCGTCAAGGACCAGGGCTTCGAGAAGACGTTCTACGAGCAGCAGCTCGCGACTTGGTCGTGGTCGGCCGGCGGCATGTACTGGTCGTGGCGCCTCGACACGTCGCAGCAGGACCTCGCCGCGGGCATCGACTACTCGCAGTACTCGTTCAGTGCGTCCTCTCGTCCGCTCGAACCCTCTCCTCCCTCCTCGTCTCGGACTGACCCTTTCTCTCCCCTCGCAGGCACCATCGTGCGCAACAACAGCGCGACGATCCCCAAGCCGTCCGACTTCAACCTCGCCGACACGACGACGGGCGACTCGGTGCAGGCGTACCTCGCCGGCGTCGAGGGCGACTTGACGTCGTCGTGCGGCACGGCGCCGGCCAACGCGGCGCCGTACACGTCGGGCGCGTTCCCGACCTGGACGGCCGAGGTCAGCGCACGCTCGTCGGCGCAGGGCCAGACGCTCACGGCGACGTCGACGACGGCGAGCACGACCGCCACCTCTCGCAAGCGCGCCATCTCGTTCTGAGCGAGCCGTCGCCCTCTCTCTCTCTCCCTGTACTCGACCCTCTCTCCCTCTCTTTTGACTTATCCCCATTTCACGACCCTGGACGGACACTGCCCTCTCCTTTGCAACCCACTCGTGTGCCCGATGCCTTCGTCGAGAGTGAGAGCGCGCGCGCGGACCCTTGGAGGCGTCGGCGAGCAATTTCGGGGAGGTGGCTTCCGCGTGCGTGGCCGTCTCGACCCTGCACGGACCTGTCGCAGCCCTGAGCGAGGAATGCAACGAGCGAGTCGCCTCTGCGCCGCCTTGCCGGAAGGAGGAGGCGCGAGCGGACCCCGGGGCCCCTCGGCGCCAGAAACCAGGGTGGACCTCGCTCGCTCGCTCTGTCGCTTCCCACCGCGCCTCGTCCTCGCCCAGCTCCATCGAGCAGTGCACCAGCCAGCCAGCCAGGCGTGCCGACCAGGTTCAGCCGCAGCACGAGCCAGCTTCTCTCAGAGCCACTCGCGTAAGAGCGACCCTCCTCCCTCTCGACCACGTCGCCGTCCCCCGTCGCCTCGACGCGTCTGCCGGCGAGCGCGACCACCACCAGCCCCGACACGCCCACACGACCCACCACGCGAGCGCGCACACCTCACCGCTGCGCGCGTCCCTCCCCTCACCTACCTCGCCGCCGATCACCGCCCTCGCACCTTTGACCGCGCTCCACCTCGCCCCTCGCACCTCCTGCACCCCGGCACCATGGCCACCCTGGCTCCAGCACCTCCCGCCGAGCTTCAGGTCGCTGAGCCGAGCGAGAAAGCCGTCTCGCCGGCTCTCGACCTCGCCGCCGCCGACTCGCCCATCACCCGTCCTGCGCCAGAGAGGACTGTCGCCGTCTTTCGCGAGGTGCTCGACAACGTCGACGAGCCTATCCCGACCTACGACGAGCTCGAGGTGTGCCCCCTCTGTCTCTCTCTCTGAGAATGCGTTGGGCCATGACGCCGGTTTACTGACCTCGTCCTCCTCCTTCCGCATCAACAGCGCTTCGGGCTCTTCGACTTGGCCGACTGCGCACGACGCCTCGCCGAGTACCGCCTCAAGCACCCTGTGCCGGCGACGTCGTTCGCCCTGCCCCCGCCCTCGGCCTCGAGCGACTCGGAGGCGCCCAGCACTCGCCGTCCTCGACCGACCAAGCCCCACCACCGGCATTCTGTCGCCATCGTTCCCCTCTCCAAGCCGTCGCAGCAGGCTCCGCCGCTCGCGAGCCCGTCTCTCGCCATCCGCGTCAACCCGTTCAACCTCGTGCGGCGGACGTCGCTCCGCCCGCGCCCGTCGCGAGCCGCCAAGAGTACGGGCGACGTGCCCCTCGCACCGACGAGCGAGTCGGCGGCGCAGTCGGCTCCGCAGGCCGTTGCCGCCGATGCCGCGCAGGCGGCTAAGCCGCGCCCGTCGTCGCGTCTCGACCCGGCCAAGGAGAACCGCGGCGCGCGCAAGCTGCGCAAGCAGGCGCCGCCCAAGATCACGCTCCGCACCGACGACGAGTACCTCCTCCGTCCGTTCGCCGAGGCCGTCAACCCGAACGCGGCCAGTCGGCCCGCCCTGACCGTCTCGGTCCCGACCTCGGCCCACTCGCCTCGTCCGACGGCGCCTCGTCGACAGAGCTGGCGCTCGGGCACGTCGTCGTTCGTCAGCTCGCCCCTCGCGTGCGAGCCAAGCGACGACCCGTTTTCTCGCCCTCGGTCGCCGTCGCCTGTCGCGACCTTCCCGAGCAGCGTCCGGCGCGAGACGCTCCCGCCCGTCGAGCGCAAGAAGCGCGACTCGAGCATGTCGTCGTCCGAGAGCGTCTACCTCGCCGACAACGAGCGCACGCGCCTTTCGCCTCGGGTCGAGAAGGCGAGCTTCCGGTTCAGCGTCGGTGCGCCGCCGAGCCCGACCGGCTCCGCCTCGTCGAGCAGCGTGTGGTCGCGCGCGCTCAAGTTGAGCATCCCGATGGGCAGGCGCAGCGGTTCGCGCCCATCGAGCGTCGCCAGCTTCGACTCGCCCGTCTCGCCGGTCGACGACTCGGGCCGCAGCTTCGAGGTCCTCGGTCGCCGCGCCTCGCCGCGCCCTGCGGTCGAGCGCGCCGCGTTGGACGCTACGGTCGTCGAGGCCTCGCGCCTGACTGCTCCGAGCGAGCTGTCGGAGCTCGCCACGTCGGCGTCGGCGCCCAACTTGAGCCGCATCGTCGAGCAGCCCGAGCAGGCCGACAAGCGCGCGTCGCTCGTCTCGACGGGCTCGCGAAGCCTGGCGCACGCCGCCTCGTCCGACTCGCTGCCGCCGTCGAGCGGCGTGACGACGCCCGCCGTCGTGTCGGCCTCGTCGAGCGTGACGATCCGGGACGGCACAACGACGCCGAGCCGCCCGGCGCTCCCTCGCTCGCGCGGCTCGTCCAACCTCGTCCTCGCCTCGTCGTCGTCCTCTCGGTCCCTCGCCAGCGCCTACGCCAACGCGCCCGCATCCGCCCCGCCGCTGCAGACGTCGTTCCCGTCGACGTCGTCGCTCTCGCTCGGCGCCGACTCGTGGCACTCGTCGCCGTCGTCGAACGCCCACTCGCGGTCGCACGACTCGCTCTTCTACTCGGGCAGCGAGATGCACCGCGACGGCGAGGACGAGTTCACGGGCGCGTCGTCGGCGCAGGACGACGACGACGACGTCTTTGTCAACGAGGGGCGTTGGCGCCGCTCGTCCGGGCGCAAGGCGGACGCCCTGCCGCAGGTCCTCGCCGCGCCGGTCGTCGTCGACCAGGGCCACTTTGTCCACCCCACGATCGGCCAGGCCGTCTGAGTTGCGCTGCTCGAGTCTGTGCCCTCCCTCCTTCCTCCCCCTCCTCGTCGACTTCCTGTTCTCCCACGCATTCTTGTCGTTCCTCGTCACCCCGCATCTACACACGATTCCTCCCCTCTTGTCAGCCTATCGTTTGTCGTATTCCCTCTGTCGCTGTGCAGTCCACCTTGGCCTTCCTCTCCTCGTGCGCGGGCCGTCGCTCGAGAGCTGTTCGAGAGGCTCCCTCGCTTGAAAGCTCGGCGTAGCTGACGGGCGTAACAAGTACTAGTAAGCTCGCCTGCGCGACAGCGCTGCAGATCCCGGGCGCGCGCGAACTCGCTGTTCGAGGTGGAACGAGGTGAGGCGGCGGCGGCGACCCCCACCTTTCGCCTGCAACACAGCGCAGCTCGCCCAGCACTTGCCTGCGACGCTACAGCACACCTGTCAACCTCGACCATGGCCTCCACCGCCTTCGTCTGCGCAGAGCCCGAGGGTGACGCGCTCCCTCCTTCGCTCCAGAACCTCCTCGACCAGGACTCGCTCAAGTGGATCTTCGTCGGCGGCAAAGGTGCGCCCAGCTCTCTGTGCCTTCCCTGTGCACGGCGGCCCGCAGCGCCGGCCCACCGAGGGCGTGCCCGGACGTCGAGGAGCCGCCCTCGTGTTCATCAGCCGGCGACTGATCCTCCCTCTCTCGACGACACGCAGGTGGCGTGGGCAAGACGACGACGTCCTGCAGCCTCGCAATCCAGCTCGCTGCCGTCCGCGAGTCCGTCCTCCTGATGTGAGTCCCCTCGCCTCTCTCCTCTCCTCGCCCTCGCCCTCCCCACCTCGTCTCTCGGATTCCTGCTCACTTTCCCGGTCCTCTTGCGCCCGTACAGCTCGACCGACCCGGCACACAACCTGTCGGACGCCTTCTCGCAGAAGTTCGGCAAGGAGGCGAGCAAGGTCAACGGCTTCACCAACCTCTTCGCAATGGAGATCGACCCGAGCGCGAGCATGCAGGACATGGTCGAGTCGGGTACGTCCCTGTCTCTCCCATATCTGCTGTACAGGCGAGCCGCCGAGCTGACAAGTTCGTGCAACTTTGCAGGCGACGACAGCGGCATGAACGGCATGATGCAGGACCTGGCGTTCGCCATCCCGGGCATTGACGAGGCGATGGGCTTTGCCGAGGTCATGAAGTGCGTCCCCTCTCTTTGTCGAGCGGCTGTCCTCTACGATCGCGAGCTGACACGTCGCCCCCCGACCCGAGCAGGCACGTCAAGTCGATGCAGTTCTCGGCCATTGTCTTCGACACGGCGCCGACGGGCCACACTCTGCGCTTCCTGTCCTTCCCCTCGGTCCTCGAGAAGGCGCTCGGCAAGTTGAGCGGCCTGTCGGGACGGTTCGGCCCCATGCTCAACCAGGTGCGTCCCGGTGACTGTTGGCGAGGCGGGATCTCTCGACAAGTACCGCGAATTGACCCTCCCTCTCGTCCCTGCGCAGATTGGCTCGATGATGGGCGGCGGCCTGAACACGGGCGAGATGTTTGAGAAGCTCGAGAGCATGAGGGAGGTCGTTACCGAGGTCAACGCGCAGTTCAAGAACCCGGTGCGTCCCAGCTCTCTCCTGCCTGGTCCCCCTGCTCTCGACCGCCATCACAAGACTCAGTCCTGAGGCCTGACTCTCGTCCCGCCATCCTTGCAGGATCTCACGACCTTTGTCCCCGTCATGAGTGCGTCCAGACCTTTCTCGCCTTCCTCTTCTCGAGCCGCCCCTGACCGCTCGTGCCTCTACAGTTTCCGAGTTCCTGTCGCTGTACGAGACCGAGCGCCTCATCCAGGAGCTCACGCAGTACCAGATCGACGTCCACGACATCGTCGTCAACCAGCTCCTGTACCCCGAGAATGGTGAGCCCTCGGCGCATCTCCTGGCGGCCCCAACTCTGCCGCTCGAGACTGACCCTCGCGACGCACGTACGCAGACTCGCAGTGTAAGCACTGCAAGGTGCGGTGGAACCAGCAGCAGAAGTACCTTAAGGAGGCGTACGAGCTGTACGGCGAGGTGCGTCGTCACCCACTCCCTCTCGTCGCTCGTCCTCTGGCTGCCAGGAGAGCCGGACTGATTTTCGAGCTCGCGTGTTGCGCAGGACTTCCACATTGTGCGCATGCCGCTGCTCAGCCAGGAGGTTCGCGGCACCGACGCGCTCAAGAAGTGCGTCCCCTCGCCGTTCTCTCTGGCTCTGCGAGGCCGATTTTACATGCTCACCTCGACTCTCACACTGCCTACAGGTTCAGCAAGCTCCTCATCGAGCCGTACAAGGCGGGCCAGGTCGTGGACCTGTCGGCGTCGTCTTGAAACTGCTCTCCCTCCTTGTGTAGATCCATCCCGGTCGCAGAGCAGCTTTGTCGTGCCGTGCGCTCGTCCGAGAGCGAGCGAACTACTTGCTGCTACCGTTGCCTGCGCGAACAAGCCCTTTCGAGGCGGTCGAGCGCTTCATCGGCTCGTCGTCGCCTCTCCCCTCCCCCTCGCTCGCTCTCGCGCTCATCGACCACCACACCTCGCTCGGCCGACACACGACTGCTCGCCATGTCCGACGACGCCGCTGCTGAAGAACGCCGCGCCAAGGCCGCCGCACGCCAGGCCAAGCTCCTCGCAAAGAGCAAGGAGCGCCTCGACCGCATCCAGGGTGCCGTCAAGGGCGAAGGCCGCGTCGTGTCCGACTGTGCGTCCTCTGAATCTCTCGCACGTGCCGTACGAGTGCTTACCTGCGCGCGCACGCCCTCGCAGCCATCGGCGGCATCGCTCCTCGCCCCGCCAACACCAACCCTCCCCCGCCGACCTCCCTCAGCGACATCAACAACGACGACGACCCGGCCGAGATCGACCTCGCCACCGCGAGCCCGCTCTCGCTCCTCGCCGGCCTCGGCGGCGACAGCGCAGGCGGCGCGGCGCAGAACCCTTTCGCGGCATTCGGTGGAGGGGCAGGCGGCGCACCGGGCGACGACATGTTCTCGCAGATGATGGCGCAGATGATGCAGGGCGGCGGAGGAGCTGCGGGAGCTGGCGGAGCAGGAGGAGCGGGAGGAGCGCCGCCCAACCCGTTCATGCAGCCGCCGACGTCGCCGTTCGCCCCGGCGCCCAAGACGCTCCTCGACCGCGTCTTCCCGCTCGTGCACATCCTCTCGATGGTCGGCCTCGCCGTCTACGTCGTCTTCGTGTACGAGCCGGCGCAGCGCCTGTCGCTGTACGGCTGGACGGGCGAAAACGGCGGCGTCGACTGGTACGCGTGGGGCTCGCTCCTCAGCCGGCAGCCCAAGGCGCTCGAGTCGGCGGTCGCGCAGAGGATCGGGTTCGGGACGCTCGCAGAAGTGGTGCGCCCCCTTTTCTCCCTCTCTGCCTGAGTCAGCCTCCCCCAAGCCCGGTACCTGACCTCCCCTCCTCGAATCCCCTCGCAGCCTCTCCTCTGGATGTTCATCAGCGTCGAGCTCGTCCTCCAGACGACTCGCCTCTTCCTCGTTCGTGTGCGTGCGACGTTCTCTCTCGCCTGGACGAACCGCAGCCGATCTGACCGCCCACTCGCCCGCAGAACCGCCCTGCGCCGCCCGGCATCCTCAACTCGATCCTTCCCCTCCTCTCTCAGTTCTCGCCGCAGCTCGGCCTCGCCCTGCAGACCGGCGTGCGCTACTTCGACCTCTTCTCGACCTGCCTCAACGACCTCGCCGTCCTCGTCTTCTGCATCGGCGCCGTCGTGCTCGTCGGGCGGTACAAGGCCGGCGCGCCTGCCCCGCTCGAGATCCTGACGGAACAAGCCGCGAGCGTCGTCAACAAGGTCGTCGGCGAGCTGTAGATGTTCGCGTGCGTGCGCGGTGGGCGCTGTACTGTCGTGCGGGCGAGCCCTCCTTCCGCAGTACTTCTGGCTCGAGCGATGTGCGGCCAGCTCGCGCCACGGAGGAGCCTCGACATGTGGCCGAGCTAGAGAGGAGAGCGGTACGATCCTTGCAGCCTCTCGCAAGTGCGAAGCGAGCGCGAACCTGCTGGAGAGCAGGTGTGGACCAGCTCCAAAATCGCTCGCACGAGCCCCTCGACTCGGAGAGTTGCCCACGCTCGATCACAGACCCTTTTCATTGCGCAGGCGCGCAGTTGCCTGATTGCGCAAGGCGAGAAAGGGAGGTCACCGTCGGCGCAGAGGGCGCTGGCCCCGCTCGCCTCTCCCTCCCTCCCCCGCACGCTCACCTGTGGACCGACAGCCGCACCATGGGCGACAACTACCGCGACTACACACGGCGCACGCCCCACGTCGACCGCTCGGCGCAGCCAGACCCGTACGCTCGCCTCTCTCTCTCTCGTCCAACCTCCCCGCCCGGCCACCTCGCTGACCTCGTTCTCGCGCTGGACAGGGCGCACGAGACCGGCGGCAACACGCGCGGCATGCAGGGCGAGAAGAACTGGCAGGACATGGGCACCAAGGACCTCGAGCGGGCCATGGTCGACCAGCACGACCGCCCGCTCGGCACTTTCGTCGGCGACGGCGGCGTCAAGGAGCACGACGGCCACGAGGACGAGGTGCGCCCACCTTGCCCTCCTATGTCGGACCTTGCGAGCCCACGCTCACCCTCGCCCATGTGCAGTACTTGGGCGGCTCGACGGCGTTCGGCGGCGGAGAAGCACGAGCGCCGCAGCAGCGCTTCGAGGTCGAGGGCGGCGACATTGGACGCGCTTACGGACGGCCCGAGGACGAAGCCTACTAGTGCGTCCCGTCTACCTGTCGAGGTCGGCGTGCACCGGGAGCCCACTGACCTCGTTGCCCGGTCCAGCAGCGCTCAGCCCGCCTCGTCGGCTCAAGCCCCTTTCGACGACGCGCACGCCGCTGCGCCGAGCTTCAACTACGAGCCCGAGAAGGCGCCTCGCCGTGACTGGTTCAGCAGGCCCGACGACCTCGGCTACGACCCGAACGACAAGTGCTTCGTGCACGAGCTGCCCCGACCGCCCTACCCGACCCTCACCTTCTACCGGCGTTGCCTCCTCGCGGGCTTCCAGCTCGGCTCGTTCCTCGGCACCTCCCTCGCCTTCCTCCTCATCGTCGTCCTGTCCCTCGGGACCGCCGCTGTCCACAAGGTCAACCCGTTCTACAAGTCGCCGCCGCGAGCGCCGGTCGACAAGGAGTACGAGGCGCGCGTGTCGGGCGAGCGCTTCTCGGCGAGGGCGCAGTACTACGCCGAGTACTGGGGCTACAAGTGCGAGGACGTCGACGTCGAGACCGAGGACGGCTTCATCATCCGCCTCCACCACCTCACGTCGCCCAAGCACGAGAAGCCCGGGTACCCCGTCATCCTCCAGCACGGCATCCTGTCGAACTCGGTCACGTTCATGGTCAACGAGGAGCGCTCGCTCGCGTTCTGGCTCCTCGAGCAAGGTTACGACGTCTGGTTGTCCAACATCCGCACGAACTTCAAGTGCGGCCACCGGACTGTGCGTCCTCCTCTCTCTCTTCTCTCTCGAGCGTCGTCCCGCTCCTCCCCTGCCTGCCCTCTTCCCCTATCTTCTCGTCTGCCTCTTCCCCTCTCCCTCTTCCCCTTCCTCCCCCTCTCCTCTCGCTCTCTCTCTCCCTCTCTCTTCCTCCTTTCCTGCTCGGACACGTTCGGACGGCGGTCTCGAGCGGTGGGTGCGGCCGAGACGAACACTTACTGACCTCCTTGCGCACGTTCCGCTCGCAGTACACCAAGAGCGATCCTCGGTTCTGGGCTTGGGGCGTGCGTCAGCCTGTCCCTCCTCTCGTCCACTCTCCCTCGTACTGACGCTCTCTCCCGTCGCAGGTCAAGGAGATCGCCATGTACGACCTGCCGGCGATCGTCGAGCACGTCGGCAAGAAGACGGGCCTGAAGGTGCGTCCCGGCCCTCGGTCTCGCTCGTCTCGACGCCCACAGCCACGGGCTGACTCGACCTCTCCTCCCTCTACAACCTCACAGCCCGCCTACATCGGCCATTCGCAAGGGTGCGGCTCGATGTTCATGACGCTCTCGCGCGGCGTCCGACCCGACCTCGGCAACAAGCTCGCGTGCTTCATCTCGCTCGCGCCCGCCGTGTACGCCGGCCCAGGCCTGCGTCAGTTCCCGTTCTCGCTCATGCGCAAGTTCGCCAAGTCGCGCAAGGTCTGGCGCCTCGTCTTTGGCGGTGCGTCGTCCCTTCCTCCCCCCCCTCTCCTCCCACGAGCCGGCCTTCCCTCGCCCAGCCCGGCCTCGACCTGACTCTCGCCCTCCCACAGTGCGCGAGTTCATTCCCATCATGAGCCTGTGTCAGCAATGGCTGCCGTCCTGGCTGTTCGGCCACCTCGCCGCACCCGTCTTCTCGTTCGTCTTCTCGTTCCACGACCACAACTGGCGAGTCCCTTTCTCTTCCCCTCTCCCCCTTCCGACAGCGTGCGCGATAGACGAGCGGCTGTCGAGGATATCTGCGACGCCAAGGACTGACCTTCGTCCTCGTCCGTAGGCTCAAGCGCCAAATCCCCAAGTTCTTCCGGACCGTCGCCGTCGCCAACAGCTCTGAGCAGCTCCTCTGTGCGTCGTCGCTCCTCTATCTCGGCGAGGCGGCGACCTGCCTACCTCGGACGCACTGACCCCTTCTGTCCTCCCTCGCCTCGCAGACTGTGCGTCCCGCCTCCTCGCGCCTTTTCGCGTGCCCCCTCGTGCCGCAGACAACCTCTCTGACTCTCTATTGTTCCTCCCGTTACAGACATGGGCGTCTTGAGCGTCAAGAACTGCGCGTTCGACACGACGACGACCGAGCCGTGGTTCCCTCCGTCGATGCCGCCGATCGCCATCTTCTACGGCACGCTCGACACGCTCGTCCTCGGCAAGCCCCTCGTCGAGCGCATTAGGGCACACGAGCCGCACGTGCGCCTCGTCAAGGCCGTCGCGCTCGAGAACTACGGTGGGTCGCCTGCTCGCCCTCCTCCTCTCTCGAGCCTTGCGAACGAGGCGGTGACTGACACGCCTTCTCTCTTCCGGCGACTCGCAGAGCACCAGGACCCACTGTGGGCTCACACGGCGGTCCGCGAGTGCTACCCGGGCATCCTCGAGGTCCTTCAGGCGACGCAGAACGGGTACCCTGCGCGAGCGTGACCTCCCTCGCGACCCTCTCTCTCTCTCTCTCTTCCTCTCTCGGCCCTGGTCAGTCTCTGTCTCATCCTGTCGCAGTTCCACGTCTACATGTATCGCAATGAAGCAGTCAATCGAGTCGACGAGCAGCGCAGGCGAGCATGCACGTGAAAGTCGGCGACGAGGAGGAGGGGCGAGTGACGAGAGGGAAGAGGGTCGGGTTGGGTGCGAGAGCTGTACAGCGTGAGCTGCAAGATGGTGACTGAGAAGCGCGAGCGAGAGGGAGGGCAGCATTTGCCGGAACCAGGTGCGTCGAGTTGCAAGAGCCGACTCGCTCCGCCGGCTCCTCTCGCCCTCGTCCCTCACCCAGCACCGCTCGACCGACGACTGCGCCAGGCCACGCAAGAGCCAGCTCGGGCTCACCAGAGCGCGCTCACCAGGTGCGCCGTTCGTCCACCTTTGAGCACACCCCGCGCTCCCTCGTCCTCATCGTCTTGGCCCGCAGCATCGACTCGTCGCGAGCTCGACACGGCCCAGGTCATGCCGCCGTGGACCGCGAGCACCCTGCCCTCCACCTCTCGACCTCGTCCATCCCCGACCGCGCCGTCCAAGTCGCACGCCCAGTCGCTCCCCGACCCGCACGCGCTCGTCGCCCTCCCGACCCCGCCTCCCTCGCTCCCGACCTCGACGCCAGGCTCGCCAGAGTCGTCCCTCGCCACTCGGTCTTCCCTCGCGCTCGCCGACGGACCCGACCCCGAGCTCGCCAACCTCGACATGCCCTCTCATGCCCCCTCTCCCGCCGGGCCGCGCCGCAGAAAGAAGCGCGCCGACCACCACCAGCTCGCGCACGGCCTCGCCAACCTCGACGAGGACCCGCAAGAGCCCTCCTCGCTCGCCGCCGTCCCTTTCCCGTCGGCGGCGGCGTCGGACGAGCGGCCTCGCTCGGCGGCAGCCGGGCACAGCTCGTCCAAGAGTCACGAGGGCACGCCCGCCAGGTCCGACAGCCGCAGAGCGGCGTCGCACTCGACGACGACGACCACGACGACGGCCACGCGCAAGACGGAGCGTCGCCAGGTCCGCTACTCGTTCCCGGGCCTCGACCACCTCGTCGCCCCGGGACCTCTTGCCGGCCCACATCGCCCGCGCTCGCCCAGTACGGGGTCGTCGAGGACGCGCTCGCCTGTCGGTACCGGCCGCAAGTCGTCAACGCTGTCGGCGCCGCGCTTGGCTCGCCGCTCGTCGAGCAAGCACGACCCGCACTCGTCGTCGGACCCGCCCAAGCCGCGCCAGGAGGAGCAGCAGCAGCAGCAGCGTTGGCGATCCTCGTCCTCCTCGACCCCGGCCACGTCGTCGCCCTTCTTCCGTCGCTCGTCGTCGGCGTCGAGCTACGCGATCCAGCGCCGCCAGTCGACCCTGGGCGACAACGGCGCGCTCCTCCCCGCCGGCTCGGCCCCGTTCCTGCGCCCACTCGTCAACGCGTTCGCCTTCTTCGTCGTGTCGGCCGTCGCCGCCCTCACCATCTCGGCCGTCCTCGCCACGTCGTTCAGCCTCACGTTCTACGACGACTGCTCGCGCCGGGTCGGCCACGTCCAGCGCAGCCTCGGCGGCAGCATCGAGGGCGTGCGCGCCGGCATGGGCCGCATGATCGGCAACGCGCGCGGCGCACTCGACCTCGCCGTGCGGGCGGCGGGCGGGACGGCGGCCACTGGCGCCGGCGCCGGCGGCGGGTACGGCAGAGTGCCCGCCGCCTCGCACTCGCCGTCGGCCGTCGACGCCGAGAGCGCCGACCGTCGCCGCACGACGATCCCGACCGTGCCGCAGGCGCAGGAGCCCGAGCTCGAGACGGACGACGTCGACTTGAGCGGCACGAGGAGCAGGTCCAAGCGCACGCGCAGCTCGAGCGCGCAGGCCGACTCGCCGTCGTTCGCGCCCGCCGCGCCGTCGCCCTCGAAGCGCCGCAGGCCCTTCTTCCGCGCCACGCCGTCGTCGACGCCGCACGATTGCGCCGAGCGGAAGCAGGACGCAGGTGCTGCGACGCCGGGCTGGCGCACCGACGACGACGACGACGACGGCGCGGCGCTGCCGTTCCGCGTCCCGCGCTCGACGCCGCGCTCGTCGCGCGCCACGTCGCCGCTGCGGAGCGCAGGCGCCGGCACCTCGCGTCGCGCGCTGCCGCCACGCCCGCCGTTGGCGGTCCTCGTCCCGTCGGTCATCTTTGCGCTCCTCTTCACCCTGTTCAAGGTCCTCTACCAGGCGTGGAAGGGTCGCAGCTGCGCCGATCGTCGCTCGTACTCGTCATCGCGGTCTCGCTACTGAGCCGGCGCCCCTCCATCCTCTCTCCCTTTACCCCCTCCTCCCCCAAAAAGGCGGCTGTGTGACTTGCCTCCCTCCCTCCCTCCTCGCTTCCTCTCTGTACCCTCCCTGCCCATAGTTGCCCCTCGCTTTCCCTCGTTCGTACTGTCCTCTCCCCGGCTCGCCGCCGCCCGTGTTGATGTGTCTTCCTCCGTCCCTTTCGCTTTCTCGTCGATTCGCCTCTCCTGCTCAGTCTCTCGTGCAACGATCCTTTGCGCACCCTCTCTCTTTCTCTCCAGGCCTCGTCGAGACGCAAAGAGAAGTGAAAGCGAGAGTCGCACTGCACGAGCCGCCAACGAGAAGAACTAGAGGAACGACCCGCCGCCGAACCTGCCGCCGAGGTCCTTGGCGTTCTTGATGATGTTGGACCGCTGCCCGTCGTCCATGAGGCGGCCGCTGACGCCCATGTCGCGATCGCGGTCCCAGATGCCCGGCGGCGCGTCGTCGCCCTTGCCCTTGGGCTTGGCCTTGCGGTCGCGCGAGTGCTGGTCGACGAGCGACTCGTGGCGGCGCGAGGTCTGCGGACGCGAGAGCGATTCGTCAGACGCTCGCTCAGAGATTGGCGTCCGAGAGAGAGAGAGAGAGAGAGAGAGCTCGACGACGCACGTTGTGGCGCTCGACCTCGGCCTTGAGCTGCTGGTCGCGGATGCGCTTGCGGCGGTCGTCGTCGCGCTCCTCCTCGACGGGCGCGTTCTCGGCGCGGCGCTTGCGCCCGAGGGCCTCGTCCTCGAGGCGCTGCTGCCGCTCGGCGGGCGTCTCGGTCCACAGGTTGGACGGGCCCGCCTTGTTGGCCGCCGACTGGGCCGCTTTGCCCGTCGCGAACCCGCGCGACTTGAGCTTGGTCGTGTCGAGCGCTGCGGGCGGGAGGTCGCTTGTCAGTCACGAGGACTCGGCGTACGCCAAGAGAGGGGGACGCACAGCTCATGAGGTCCATCTCCTTGGGCGGGACGAGCATCCACTCCTCGCGCTTGGGCTTGTTGTCCTCGCGGGCGGCGCGCTCCTTGTCCCTCGCGCGCTCCTCGCGCTCCTTGAACGCGCGCGCGCCGTCCTCGTCAACGCTCGAGGGCGCGTACCCGGCGGGGAGCGGCATCGGCCCGACCGCGTCGTCGTCGTCATCGTCGTCGGCGGCGGCGGTGGCGGCAGGAGGCGACCGAGAGGGGCCGGCACGAGCGGCGGCGAGGTGTGGCGGGAGCTGCGGCCCTGCTGGAGGAGGGCGCGAGGAAGGGTCGGCGAGGTGCGGGGGCAGTTGAGGGCCGGCGGCGGGCGGGCGCTCCTTGCGCTCCTGGGCGAGGTCTGGCGGGAGGGATGGCCCGAAGTCGTCGTCTGAGTCGCTGTCAGGCGGTGGCGCGGCTGCTGGGGCGAGTGCAGGCGCGGGACCCGGTCGAGATGAGGACGAGGCGGGGAGGCGGACCGGCGAAGGCGAGCGACAGCGCGCGAGGTGTGGCGGGAGCTCTGGACCGATTCCCATGCTGCTCTCGGCGAGTCTGGACAGGCACGACTGCGATTGCGCGACGAGGGGAGAGCTACAACAGATCAAGACGAGACGAGAGACGATGACGAGCTACTCCTCCTCGGCAGCCAGAGGGTTGTAGTGGTTCTTCTCGAGCACCTCCTCGAGGTTCTGTGCACGCCAAGCGAGTCAGGCCCGCCCACAGAGAGACAGAGGAGAGAGCGACGACGCACCTCTCGCACTCGCTCGACCGCGTCGGGCGCAATCAGGACGTGCGTCTCGTCCAGGTCGGCAATCAGGAACCGCTGGCTCGGTCGTTCCTCCTGGTCGAGCTGCAGCAAGATCTGCTTGACCGCCGGGTCGCTGCGGGACGAGAGACGGCCGTCAGTCAGTGTCGGCCGCTTCGGAACGCAGAACCGCGGGCGCACCAGGTTACGAGGACGCCTGCGCACGACAGAGAGCGTCAGTAGATGCTCCTGGACAGATCCTGCGAGGGGACGCACCGCGAGTTGCCTTGACCATCTCGACATGCGCAAGAAGAGAGCCAGAGGAGCGCGGCGAGGCCGACTGGCGCACTATGCTCGCAACCGTCGACTTTGACTTTCCCGGGCTCTCTCGTGCTCTCCCCATCGACCGAGGCTCGCGCAGAGAGAAGGCCAAAGAGGATCGCGTTGCACCGGGCTTGCGAGAAGTCCTCGCCGACAGACTGCTCGGCGACGCTCTCACCTCGTCGCTGGCACTCGACAGGCAAGCTGCGGCCTTAGAGAGCGAGATATGTTGGCTCGAGAGGAAATGCGAGAAGCTGGGCGGGCGCAACAGGCGGCGAGGGCCGGACGACGCAAGGCCGGCGGGCGAATCTATGCGCGAGAGCGGTCAGTACGTGAGGCGACGAGGTTGAATGGGTAAGGGACGCACCGAACGTGAACTGCCGCCTTCTGACGAGCCGTCGACCCGATCCTGCCGCCGCCTGGAGCGACGAGAGCGCTCAGGGCGCCTCACAGCCGCTCGCTCGCGACCATCTGCCACTTCTCCGGCGGGCCCTCGCACTTCCACACCTGCACCTCGTCGACCTCAATCCCCTCGTGCCCTTTGACCGCACACCGCCCATCCTCAACCTGCCGCACCTCGCCGCCCTCGCGCCGCAGCTCATCCATGATGCCCTGCGCCGCCTTGCGCTCGTCGTCCTCGCCGTACATGAGCGACAGGTGCGGCATGTAGTCGTCGGCCTTTGCGCGCTGCTCGGGCGACAGGAGGGCATCGCGCGTCGCCTTGCGCAGGGCGAGGAGCGCCTCGTTCGAGTCGTCGACGTGCGCGAACAGGTACTGGAAGAAGACGCGCTCGGCGGCCTTGCTGCCGAGCGAGCTGAAGGCGAGGCGGAGAGGGGCGGCATGCGACTGGCGCCATCGGGCGAGCGCGGTGCGCAGCGAGTCGAGGAGGGAAGGGAGCTCGGCGGAGGAGGGAATGCCGGAGAGGAGGGTGACGTGAGGGTCGAACCGAGGCGTGCCGTGCTTGGCGGAAAGGGTCGATATGAGGTTGGAAAGGTCTGTGTGGTACTCGATGTCAGCTCGGCGCGCGTAGAGAGCAAGGGAGGACGGACCCGAGGTTGTGGTGGGGGACGAGGGCGCGAGCCACAGGGCGAGTCCTGCGAACGAGCCGACGCGGGCATCTAGTGCGCTGGTGAGCTGAAGGTCTGTCGAGGTCGAGAGCACAGCGGCGCACCCATGTTGGCGAGCGAGGGTGGGGAGAGGACGAGAGCAAGTCGGTTGGCGAGCGCGCAAGGAAGACGGTCTCGCTTCCTCGGGCGATACTGGTCGCGCACGCCGCAAGAACGGACTATGATGCACAACAGAGGGCCGGCCGCCGAGAACGCTACGCAAAATCGAAATCTCGCCCTCCCTCACCTCCTCGCCGGCACGATCCGCAAACCTGCGGCCGGGCAGGGCTCGGTCAGTCCCTTGAACAGCGCCAGGGCGAAGAGAAAGAGGAAGAGGACGCACTCAGGTCCTCGTAGCGTGCGCGCCGCATCGGGTCGACCTCCTTGAGGCGCGCGAGCATGTCGACGCACGCGAGGTTGAGCTGGTCGCGTTCCGGCCGGGTCGAGTCGCCTTGCGGCTCGAGGAGGCGCGAGAGGAGGCGCTTGTAGTGGACGAGCGAGTCGAGGCACCCTGTGCGAGAGAGGCTGGGTTAGTGAGGCGAGGAAAAGGAGAGGGAGAGCAGGAGACGCACAGCGACTGTCGGGCTCCTCTTCGAGAAGCTCCTCGATGCCCTCAATCTCGCGCCGCACGATCGAGACGGTTCCTGGGACAAAGGAGAGTCGGTGAGAGTTCAGGAGGACGCAGGAGAGAGGGAACAGAGGGCGCACCGTCGCCGACGAGCCACCGGTGGTACAGCCACGCGCTCTGGTCGTTCGGGTCGGACCAGATGGCCTGCTTGACGAGCTCAAACTCTGCAGAAGCGACGAGTCAGTGCTGCTCGGGACAGGGGGCGAGTAGGAAAAGTCTGACGCACCCTCGTCCACCTTGTCGAGCCGCTCCTGCGCGTCGGCCGCCCACCCTCGCTCGTCCCACAGCTTCTGGAGCAACTTGGTGCGGTAGTGCCACGCGCTAAAGTTGCTGAAGTTGGCCGAAATCTTGCGCGTCGTGAAGGCAAGCTCGGACGAGGTCGTCGGCTGGGGAAGAGGTTTGGTGCGAGGTCGAGGGAGGGAGGAGGAGGAGGACGAAGGGGAGGCGATGGACTGGATCGACGAGACGAGGTACCGGCGGTAGTCCCAGCTGTGGACTTTGGGCGGCGGGCACAGTCAGTGCGGGTACGCGAGCGAGGAGGAAGCGAGAAGGGAGACGTACAATTGCGCGGGTCCTTCTCGAGGTACATCTCGACCATCTTGAACTCGAATGCCCAGTCGGCGTCGGGCATCGTCTCGAGGACCCACTTGCGGTGCTCCCACACGCAGTAGACCTTGGGGTTGAGCTTGAGCGACGCGTTGGTGAGCTGCAGGTCGGCCTCGAGGAGCTGTTGGCGCGCGTCGTCGTCGCTGCGGGACGTCGAGGGGGCGGACGGTCAGCTCGTCGTGGGCAAAGACTACTCTCGGAGCTGGTCGAGTGAGGAGAAAGTGGACGCACGGCGCGTTGACGAGGAGGCCCTTGAGGAGGATGCGGCGGCGGACACCCCACCCAGTCTGGAACTCGGGATTGAGCGACAGGAGGCGGGTCGTGTCGGCGAGGGCCTCGTGCGTGTACACCTCGGTGCGGTTCTGCAGGTCGTCGAAGCTTGTAAGTGCCGTCGCCCCGAGTTGGCTCATCAGTTGGCCTCATCTCCCTCGCCGTCCGCCGGCCCGCAGACCTCTCGAGGCGCCAGAGCAGAGAGAGGGAGCCGGTGCTCACCTTGTCGAGAACGCCCTCGAGCAGTGTGCGGTACTCGTCGATGCGCTGGAGCTCCTTGTCGCGCTTGCGGCGGGCGACCTCCTCCGAGTCGGGGACGGGCGGGACGCGAGAGCGCTTGACGCCGTGCTGCGGGGCGAGGCGTCAGTGAGTGCGACCGCAGAGAGGGCGTGGCTGAGCAGGCGCACCATGGTAGTCGAGACGTGCGAGGAGAGGCAAGCCCGGCGAGACGACGACGAACGAGAGGCTCTCTCGCGCCTCCTCACCTCCCTGCTCCGTGCAGTGAAGCTCGCCCTGCACGAGCACGACACCCGCATGGCCCCGATCACCCACATCGTCGCATTCCGCTACAAGCCCACCACCCTCGACTCGGAGAAGCACCTCGTCGCGTCGTCCTTCCTCGCCCTGCAGGACCTGTGCGTCCTCGAGCCGGGCACCGACGAGCGGTACGTCGCCGTCACAGGTGGCGCCAACAACTCGAGCGAGGGCCAGACCAAGGGGTACGAGGTGCGCTCCCTCTTCCCCTCCCCCACCTTCCGGACGCGCCTCGCTGACCCGCACCGCCCTCGCCTCGTCGCGCACGCCGACCGACAGCACACGTTCGTCCTCACGTTCCGCAACCGCGCCGAGCGCGACTACTACGTCGACCAGGACGAGGCACACCAGCGCTTCAAGGAGCTCGCAGGCCAGCACGTCGACGACGTGTTCGTGTTTGACTACGAGGCAGGGACGTTCTGAGCCAATAGCGCAATGTACTCTCTTCTCACGCGAGCGGGCCGAGTCTCGAGAGAGGACCGAAGAGAAAGCGAGGCTCTCGCACTGCAGCCGACCGTCCTCCTTAGTCGCCCTCCCTCAACCGCTTGTAGCTCCTCTCCCTCCCCTCGCCCCGCCAGTCCCGCTTGCCCTCGCCCGCACCCGCACCTGCTCCTCCCGCTCCCCGTCCCGAGCGCGCCTCGCCGACCCGCTCGACCCCGACCACGAGCGGCCGGCTCCCCAAGCCCGGCCGCACGTCCCTCGCCTCGCCCGCGCCCGCGTCGGCGTACGTCCGCGCCTCGACGAGCGTGCCGAGCCCTGCTCCTGCTCCCGCGCCCAGTCGTGCACTCGGTGCCCCCGCCGTCGTGCTGCTGCTGCTGCCCGCCCCGCTCGAGCCCGAGAGCTTGCTCAGCAGCTGGGCGCCGCGCGAGTCGCTCGAGAACGGGTCGGCGGCGGCCGGGGTGGCGGCGGGCTTCGACGACGCCGGCGCTGCTGCGGCTGCGGTTGCCGTCGACGACGAGCTGCGGCCGGGGACGGCAAAGAAGGGCGAGGGCGCGGCGAGGGCGTTGCGCTCGCGGCGGGCGGCGGCGCGGTCGATGAAGGGGGACGAGGTGGCGGGTTTGGAGGTAGTTCGAGGGGTCGGTGCGGGCGAGGACGAGGTGGAGGAGGACGAGGTGCCCGGCGCCGGCTTGAGGAGCTTGCCGCGCAGGAGCGCCATCTGCTCTCGGCGGTCCTGCTCCTTCTGCGCCTTGGTCTTCGAGCCCGTGTAGGCCGGCGTCGAGGCCGAGGGTGCCGAGTCGGACGGCGCGGCGACGAGCGGGATCAGGTTGGACGAGTCGGACGCGACCGAGCAGGCGGTGCAGGCGAACGAGGCGTGGATGTGGACGGCGAACGTCGTCGAGCCCGTGCGGATCGTGCTGCACGGTCGAGAGGGAGTCAGACCGAGACTCGAGAGAGCGATGAGAGGAGAGGAGGGGACGCACTCGAGGTGGTGGAGCCGCTTGGGCGTCGAGGCGACCTTTGGGTCCGACAGGCGCACCTCGTCCTCGCCGCCCTCTGCGCCGACAAAGGTCCCGTGCGTGCTCCCGTTGTCGACGACGGCCCAGTGCCCGCCCTCGCCCTCGCCCTCGCCGTCGCCGTGTGCCCAGAACAAGGTGCAGTGCGTCTTTGAGACGGCGAGTTCTCGGAGGCGGATGCGGCGCTCGAACGACTTGTCGCGGCCGATCGAGACGGGCTCGGCGGGGTCGAGGGACGCGACGGTGTGGGCGAGGGGGAGGACGGCAGGGTCGGGGCGGCGGTGGACGACGAGGCGGAGGAGGGGAGCCGACGAGAAGCGGTCGGCGGGGTCGAGGTCGTCGTTGTCGTCGTCCGAGGCGGGCCAGAGCTGCTCCTCGGGGACGGCGGTGGCGACGTCGTCGTAGCTGACCTGGACGCGGTGCGAGGTGGTGCGGTCGTCGTCGGCGGAGGGTTGCGGGTCGTCGTCGTCGTCGTCGGGCGGCTGATCGGGCGGCTGGTCGGGTTGTTGGGGTGCGGGTGCCGAGTTGTGGCCACCTGCGTAGTCCCAGCCGCCGTCGGGGCGGGGCTTTGCCCACTGATGGGTGGCCGTGTTGAAGTAGAGCGAGAAGGTTGGGTCCCACGCCCAGGCGCTGGTCGAGGGAGCGTGTACGGGCTCGCCGTCGTAGGGGAGCATGAGGGCGTGCCCGATGTGGCTCGCGGCGTGCTCGAGTGCGAGGGTTGGTGTGGCCAGAGGTCGAGAGCGGGGGAGGCCAGGAGGACGACGACGCGCCGACTGACTCCCCCTCGTCCCGCTCCTCGCACACCCTCTGAGCAGATCCAGCACTACCGAGAGCCACTCGACAGCCTCAGCCAACCCATAGACACGACCCGTCGTCCGCCTCGTCGAGCACACGCCGCCCTGTGCCACCGCCCCCCGATTTAGCTCGTCGCGTCGTCTCTCTCCCTCCCTCGCTCGCCCGTCGCCCTCTCGAGTCGCACCGACCACTCGCACCGGCACCCACACACTCCTTACACGTCCCCCTCCCCCACGGCCCCCCCCCCCCCCGGTCATGCTCGTCCACTCGGCTCTCGCCTTCGCCTCGGCCTCGGCCCTCCTCGTCGCCGCACACGCCGACCCCCGCCTCGTGCGCCGCGCTCCTGCTCCTGCCGGCGAGCCCTCGACCGCCACCGTCGCCGCTGCCGCCACCAAGACCCACAAGGTCGCAGCCGCAGCCGCCGACTCGACCGTCACCGCCGTCGCGACCACCGACAACGTCCAGATCAAGGCCGCAGCCCAGTCGGCCCTGCCCTTGACCCAGTACACCTACGCCTACGACCAGGTCCCCTACCAGTCCGTCCCCTCTCGCTCTCTCTGGACCGCGCGACCTCGACCTGACCTCGCACCCGCTCGCGCCTCCACCTTCGCTCTCCTCGCGCAGGGTCAACCCGTACCCGTCGGTCCGCGGGCCCCAGTCGGGCTACAACCAGTGCAACTCGACTACCGAGGGCGACGACGCCCTGTGCCAGACCCTCAGTGCGTCCCCTGCCGTCCTCCTCGTCGATCCATTGACTGACTCTTTCTCTCCTCCCCTGCCCTCGCTTTACCGCCTCGACAGTCGCCAACGACATCAAGGACTTTTGCCTGTGGGGCAGCGACCTGACCGGCACCGAGCTCGACACGATCGGCGACAGTGCGTCGTCCCACTTTCCTCTCGCCTCTCTCCCTCGCCCGACCTGACCCTCGTGCCTCTCCCTGCGCGCAGTCGAGGCCGCCGTCGTCAGCTACTGCACCCAGAAGGGCCACGGCGGGCGCTCCATCAAGGGCGGCGCCATCACGGGCGTCCAGGTCCTCAAGACCGAGGCGTGCGTCTCCTTCTCCTCCTCTTTCTCTCTCTCGCTTGCTTCCGCCCGCACGGCCCTGACTCGTCGTATGCGCCTCGCAGGTACATCCAGTGGACTGGCTTCATCGACCAGACGGCGCTGCACCTCACCGCCGACGACTCGGGTGGAGAGCTCGGTGCGTCGTCATATTTCTCTCCTTTCGCTTCTCGCGCCCGTACTGACAGTTCCTTCACAACACAGACCCGCACGGCGCAGACCTGCAGGGTAATCCGCTCGGTTCGGCAATCCTTTCGTCCCTCTCGTCGCCACGCCCCGTCGCTTACCTTCCTCTCCGCCTCCGTCCCAACAGGCGGCCTCGTCTACTCGTCGGGTCTTCCGTCGGGCGACAACAAGACCCTCGAGCAGGCCGTCGAGTGGAACCTCTTCATCGTGCGTCCCCTTTTCGCTCTCTCTCGCCCCTCTGAAAACGCTCGCCAACCTTTCCTTCCCCTCTCTCGCGAACACAGGGCGGCGGCGTCTTCTGCCTCAAGCTGTGCGACCCCGAGTACTACAAGAAGACGGGCACGTTCTTCTGCGAGAACCGCTACGACCGCATGGGTGCGTCGTCGTGCCTGCCTCTCTTTCCCCCTCCCGCGCTCGAGCCCACTCCCCCTTCGTCCTCTCCTCGACCTTCTCCTCCCTCTCTCTCTCGCGAGAACGCTCTGACCCTCTCGTGCCACCTCGTGCGCAGGCTGCTCGTACAACATGCCGGCGTCGTACGTCGACAAGGAGTTCTCGGTGTGCGACTCGGAGCTGCAGGACGTTGTCGGCGTCTACACGGGCACCGACGGCAAGAGTGCGTCCCGCTCACCGTTCGGCGTGTCCAGGACGACGTTCTGACGTCTCCCCTCCCTTCCTCGTGCAGCCTCGACCTACTCGCAGCCGCCTGAGGGTGCGTCCCCTCTCTCGCGCTCGCGCTCGGGCCCTTTCCCCTCCTTCCCGCCCCCACTGACACCCTCCGCCCGTCGCACAGGCACCGCCCCGAACCCTCCTTACACGCCTCGCGTCCCCAAGTCGTCCAACTGCCAGACGTACGCCTCGACCGACCTGTTCGAAGCCGTGTCGACCTCGGCCGCCTCGTCGTCGGCCTCGGCCTCGGGCGCGTCGATGACGAGCGGCAGCATGTCGGCCGGCGCGTCCCAGTCGGCGTCCGGCACGGGCACGGCCGCGAGCCAGGGCGCCGGCGGCAACTCGGGCGCCGTGTCGTCGACCCGCACTGGCAGCGGCGCCTCCATGTGGCTCGCGTCGTCGGGCTTTGTCGCGCTCGTCGCCGGCGCGCTCGCTGTGCTCGCCTAAGCGGGCGAGTCAGGCAGTGAGCATGGTTGGGCGGGCCTGGGCGCGAGAGCGGGACGTAAAGGAGCGCGAGCGCAGGGCGCCGCCTTCTCTTCCTCGTCCTCGTCCTCGTTCTCGTTCGGGCCACTTCTCCTCGTTCGAGTACCCCCATCTCCCTCCTCTACATCTATACGCCGCACCTCAGGGCGCACAGACCCTTTCTCCTCCCCCTTTGCCTACGTCCCCTTGTTCCCTGCCGGCGTTCCTCGTCGCTCTCGCCCTCCCTCCTCCCGTCCCCTCTCGCCTCTCGTACACGCCTCGCCTCTCGTTATACCTACCTGCCACCCTCGCTTTCGTTCCTCCGAGCGAGCGCCCTGTCGGCCGCTCGTCTCTCTGCATTGCACTGCTCGTCGCGCTCTCTCTCCGCCGGCTCGCATCTCGAGTTTCGCCGCAGCCCCCCGAGAGAAGAGAGCACGCCTCGTCGAGAGAGCGCGACGACCACCTCGACGAGCCGAGACTCGGTCGAGCGTCGAGCGAGAGGAGGTCCGAGCGAGCCTGGTCGCCTCGACTGTCTTCCTCTCGTTCGCTCGCGCTCGAATTCTCTCGCTCTCGCTCTCGGGATCGCGCACCGAGTAAAAGAAAAGGGCCATCAAGGCCCAGGCATGTTGCAGCCACACCTCCCGCTCGAGCACCTGGCCAGAAGAGACGGGGAGGGGAGAGAAGAGAAAGAGCTGAGAGCTCCCGCCGAGCGTCCTGCGCGACCGGCACGCGAGACGAGGGCGGGAGAGGGGAGGGGTGGTGGGTCGTGAGAGAATAACAAAGATGAAGAGGTGGGTCGGGGCGCTAAAGGAGGTCATGATGAAGGGAGGAGGCTAAGAGGGGGGAAATGCACGAGGAGGGAGGGCACGTCGTGGGGATACAGGTAAAGAGCGTGGGGTCCGACTGCGAGGGCGGTGACGGCAGGCGGGGTTCGTCTGGTTCGGGAGGCGGTTGCGAGCGGGCGTGAAGAACGACGAGGAGGAAAACTGAATGGACGGCGACGGTGACACGAGGAAGACCCTGAGAGACGACGAGAAGGAGGCGAGCTGGTGCTGGACGACGAGCGCATCTAGGACGCGAAGTACTGCTTGGTCGCCGAGTCGCCGTCGCAGGCGGCGATGCGGAAGTCGTAACCCTGAGGCGGAGAGAAGGGGGTCGAGCGTCAGGGACGGCTCGGTCGAGACGAGAGCGAGAACGAGAGAGGACGGACCTTGTAGTAGTTGAACCACGAGACGGCGAGCATGTTGGGCATCTGCTCGTTCGAGCCCATGATGTTCTCGAGCCATGCGACGCGCGACGACATGCTCGCACCCTGGCCAAGGCCGATCTCGCCAATCGCGAACTTGATGCCGTTGCCCGAGGTGTACTTGTCGTGGAACGCCTTCATGTTGCCCGAGCCCGTCGCAAAGTCGAAGTCGGACGTCTGCTTCGGGTACCAGTCGACGCCGATGAGGTCGACCGTCGAGGCGTCGTCGGGGAAGAACTCGTCGTCTGCGCGCGTGCGACACCTCGAGTCAGTCGCTGAACAGGACGAGGGCCGCTCGAGAGAGAAGGGAGGGGACATACACTCGTCGAGCGAGGCAACGTTGGGCGTGTACCACATCTTGACCTCGGGCGCGATCGAGCGGCACGCCTTGGCGACGACGTCCCAGCCCTCCTTGAAGTCGTTGACGTCGCCCTGGTAGGTGCCGTCCTGCTGGTAGTAGCTGCGAGGAGGAGGCGAGAGCGTCAGTACGGCCGAGAAAGGACGAGACCGAGAGGGAGAGCTCGACGCACTTGACCTCGTGGGCGAACCGGAGCCAGACCTCGAGGCCGGCGTCGGTGTACTCCTTCATGACCTGCACATCGTGAAGAGAGAGTCAGGGAAAGCTCGAAAGAGAGCGAGGGAGAGAGAGAGAGAGAAAGAGGGCGCACCTTGCAGATGGCGACAGCCTGCTGGTTGTCCTCGTACTTGAGGCCCCACCAGCCGCCGGTCGGCATGACAGCCGGCTGGAAGACGCCGCCCGACAGAATCTGGTCCTTGCGCCACTTGAACTGCGAGCCGTCGAACAGGGTGCCCGACTGCGCCTGGGCGTACCAGCCCTGCGCCGACGTCTTCTGGCCCATGGACGACTCGATGTCGCCGATCGAGTGAGCCGTGCCGCCGCCGGAGCCTGTTGCGCGAGGAGAAGGGCAGTGTCAGTCGAGAGGCGCTCGGGGAAAGAGGCGGACGAGAGAGAAGGCGGCGAGGACGCACCATCGTCCGGGAGCCAGCCAAACGCGATGTTGTTCTTCTTCATGCCCTTGAGGCCCCACCCGAGCGAGCTCGATGACGACGACGAGCCGGTCGACGACGAGGAAGAGGGCGACGCGGTCGAGTCGGCGGCCGCGGACCACGCGACCGAGGTCGAGCTCGCGCTGCCCTTGGCGGCGCCGACGAACGCGTCGCCGCCGGTTGCGGTCGCCTTCGACGACGAGCCCGACGCGGCGATGCTCGACGCGATCTTGGAGTGATGACGGCGGTGGCAGCCGGCTGCAACGGTCGAGATGGACGACGCGCCGAGGGCGGCGAGCGTGACGAGGCTGGTGAAGTGCATGGTGGGTTGGTCGTGAGAGGGTGGTGGTGGTGGTGCTGGTAGTGCTGGTGCTGGTGCTGCTGCTGGGCGTCAAGCCGGTGCGCGAGGCGAGGTGTGATGAGGCGGTGCGAGGGCGAGGGGGGGAGGAGCGCGACGCGGATCCGGCTAGCGGTGTCGACGTGCGAGGGAGGGACTGGCGTGAAGGAGAAGGGGAGATGGGAGAGAGAGAGAACCAGACGAGACGAGTGAAGGAAGGGAAGAGAGAGAGCGAGAGCGAGCCGAGCGAGCTGGGCCTTTGTCCGCCCGTTTGTGCTCGCCGAGAGAGCGGGGGAGAGGCGCGTGCGGCGACGCGTCGGACAAACGCCCGGGCGCTCTCCTCTCCCAACGGTTCGCGGTCTTCCCCTCGTCGCTCGTAACTCTGGGCCTGTCACAACTCTCCGGGCCGAGTGTGCTCGACCTTTTGCGCCTCTCGCAAGGAGGAAGCGCGGGCCAGGTAGCACCGCCTCGTCCAACCTCTCCTTCTCTCTTTCCGCGCGCGTCCGCCGCTCGTTCGTCGCGCCGATTGAGAGCAGAGTTACTTCTGTGCGTGCTCGAGAGCCGAGCGAGCGAGGCTCGAGCGCGAGAGAGCTCTCGCATTGACCGCGACGCGACGGTCGCCTCCTCGCCGAGCATTCCTGCCGGGCTCCGTCTCTCCGATCGGGCTCGTCTCGCGTGCGCTGCGACGTGATCCCTTTGACCCGGGCTTTGTACCGAAGGGCGGCCGAGGGAAAGCGCGCATCCTTGGGAGGCAGCACATCGAGCCGTTGGCGCTTGGCCCTCCTCCTCTCGTCGTGAGAAATGAGGGCTCGTGCCGGGCCTGAAGGGAGCTCTCATTCTCTCTCGATGGACTCGCTGCATGCAGCTTGCAGATGTGATTGACGAGCGACGACAATGCGCGGACGAGAGCTCGACGTGCGAGAGGGCTGTGCTTGGGAAGGTGACGGCGCGCTCTCGAGGACAGGTCACGCCGACAGCGCGACGAGGACGAGGTGACACGGACTTATATTGACACTTGGGCTGATCACGAGAAAGGACGACAACGAGGGGCGGAACAGGGCGAGGACGAGGAGGCGGGACGAGGCGCAGCATCTTGCTGCGCGAGGGCGGCTTGCTGCTGCGCACTTAAGCGAGGGTGCCCATCGGGTCCTGCGGACGAGCGCGTCGTCGTCAGTACGCTGTAGGTGACGAGAGAGAGACAGAGAGAGAGACAGAGGGACGCACCCAGGGCGGTAGTCGCGTCGGCCTTGTCAAAGACGTCGACGAGCTTCTTCGAGATGAACTTGCGGTCGGCGACGACCTGGTACACGAACTCGCTGAACCACTCGTCGCTCATCATCATGTAGCTGTCGACCGAGGAGGAGAGAAAGAGTCAGTCGGGCTCGAGGAGAAGGAGGGAGCGAGAGCGGACAGACCCCTTGTCGCACGCCTCGACGCCCCACGAGTTCTCGACGCGCCAGCGCACCGGCTTGCCCGCCTCGTCGAGGTGGACGCCTGTGAGGAGCATGGCGTGCGTCATGCACGAGTCGCCCGTCTTGAGGCGCTGCGCCTTGGTCAGGCCGAGCGAGACGCCGAAACCCTCGTCGAGGTCGTACAGGCGCGTGTCCATGATGCCGAGCGTCGACGAGCTGCACTTGCCGACGTCGCAACCGAACCAGACCGGGACGTCGGCCTTGAGGAGCTTGACGGCCGTCTGCTTGAGGACGTCCACGTCGACGTTGACGTACCGGACGGGGCGACCGCCGACGACGTTGCCGAGGCGGCTGACGTTGAGGGCCGTCTCGTACTCGTGCCGCGGGTCGTTGACGAGCGAGAAGGCGTCGGCGAGGCGCACGGCGACGTGGTCGCGGTAGAACTCCTGGGGCGTACAGTCGACGCGGTGGTACTTCTTGTCCTTCTTCGAGTAGTACTCCCACGTGATCGAGTCGGTCGGCTTGGGCGGCTGGCCGAGCGCGATGGCGAGGATGCGGTACACCTCCTGCATCTGCTCGTCCTTGCGCTTGCGCGCCGACTGGGTCGCGAGCGCGGCCCGCTCGGCGTGCGACTTGGTGTCGGCGAGCTCGGCGAGGGTCGCCATGGCCGCCGAGTGGATCGACCGCAGCTCGAGGGCGTACTCGCGCAGCTTGGTCGTCAGGAGCGTGTCGAGCTTGCTCGTGTTGGACGAGTTGAACGACTCGGGGTAGACCGGCTGCGGCACGAGGCCGAACGTCTCGAACAGGTTGACGATCATGTCTGCGGTGGGTGGCAGGCGTCAGGGGCCGGGTCTCTACTCGAGAGAGGGAGAGAGAGAGAGAGGAGGACGCACCCCACTGGCCGCCGTCGTTCTCGGGCTCGGTCATGAGGTACTGGATCGTGCGGTCGTCGACGGGCGTCTCGGCGAGGTCGAGCATCGACTCGAGGAAGTAATTGGCCTTGCTGAGCGAGTCGTAGAAGAACAGGTACGACTGCGAGAACTGGAACTCGTCGAGGTCGAGCTTGCGGGCGAGGATAATGCGCAGGTAGCTGTGGGTCCGGGCGTCGCGCGAGTCAGTACGAGAGCGTGCGGGACGAGGGCCGAGGGCACGCGGAAGACAACTAGGGCGAGGGCGAGAGACACAGGAGGAGGAGGAGACGCACTTGGTCGACGCAAAGAGCCAGCAACGTCCCGACGACTTCTGGTTGGTGACCGGCGAGCCCTCGGTCGACAGGGCCACGTTGTAGACCTGCTTGGCCTCGATCTGGGCGTCGCGGCGCACGAGCGTCTCGGTGAGGTTGGCCTTGGACAGGACGGTCGACGCGAGGCGGTGCTTGGGGCTCGAAGCGAAAGCGTCGCCCCAGGCGGCAATGTTGTCGGACGTGACGCCGGCCGCTGGGCGGGACGCGCCGCCGCTCGAGGTGCGCAGCGACAGCTGGGCGAGCAGGTCGGCGGCCGAGGTGGGCGACGAGGCGGTGCGACGCGGCGAGGCGGTGGCCTGCTTCTCCGAGGCGTGCGACGGGGCGACAGGGGTAGAGGCTGCGGAGCCCATGGTGTGCTGGTGTCTGTGTGTGCCGGCGAGGAGTCAGCGTCGTCCGATAAGCGGTGGCCGGTGGGTCGGTGTGGGGGAGGAGGGAGGAGCTGGCGAGGCGAGCGAGGGACGCACGGTGTGGCTGGTCGGGGTTGTCGAGGGTGTGTGCGAGTAGTGTGGCGGAGCAAGGCGAGTTTCGAGCGGTCGAGACGAGGAGCGAGGTGGGGAGCGAGAGCAAGGTCGACCGCGAGGGTGTCCGCCGGACCGCCTTCTCGCCGTGTCGCTTCTATTCTTGCCTCGCCAGCAGCTCGTGAGGACGCTCTCACACACTCTCAGTACCCGTGACCGGCCGCGCAGAAATCGCCGCTGAGCAAGAGGTTGCACACCGGGAGCTCTCTCGAGCCCCCTAGTCCTCGTCCATTGCCTCGCCCTTGGCCCGCTTGTCCGCCACGCGCTGCTTCATCTTCTCCTTGGCCTCGGCCATCTGCGACGTGAGCTTGCCCTGCTTGGCCGACTCGTGCAGGAGCGCGTGAACCTGTGCGCCTCGAGGAGGAGTCAGTCTCGTTCGGCTTGGCGCGCGATCGACGCGACGACGAGAGAGAGCAGGACGCACCAGGCCGATGTAGTTGTGTCGTCGGAGCGTGTTCTGCGCGAGCGACGAGGTCCGTCAGTAGAGGGATCGGTGAGAGCGTAGGCGAAAGGGAAAGCGGGCGCACCTCGACCTCCCAGTCCTTCAACCGCTCCTCGATCCCCTGCAGCTTCTCCTCGACCTCGAACCGTTCCGGTGCGCCCTCAGGCAGGCCGGCGAGCCGCTTCTGCAGCGCCTGTCGCCGGCCCGTGACGGCGAGAAGGTTGAACATGACCTCGCCGGCCGGGTATGTAGCGATGCGGCGCTCGAGAACCCTGCGGGGGTAGCTACATGTGAGCTTGATCGGGAGAGATAGGCAGGAAAGGACGAGGGACGCACTGTCGAGCGAACGAGGTCCAGTTTGCGGCGCCGCCAGGAATGTCGCCGTGCGAGACGGGCGTCTCCTTGAGGCCGTCGAGCTCGAAACTGCGAGGGAAGGGCTCGTGAGTCTGTCGTCGTCGTCGCCGAAGAGAGTCGAAAAGGCAAGGCGACGCACAGCTTGTCGCCGATCGGGAGGTAGGCGATGAAGTGGTACGCGTCCTCCTTCTCGTCCTGCGGCCGGTGCTCCTCGAGGTGGAACGGGTCGCTACGGGCGAACGAGTTGTGCACTGCGTACTCGAAGGAATGAGTCATTCCATCCTCTCCTTCGAAGCTGCTTACGGCCGTGTTGCGCCCGCAGCCGCACGAGAGGGAGAAGGAGCGACTCACCCTCGCGCAGCTTCTCCGAGTTGCTGAGCGTCCAGCCTCGCGTCTCGGGATCCAGTCCTGCGCGCAGAACGAGCTGGTCAGTGTCACTGGTGGGCGGAATAGGCTCAAGGGGAAGGGGAGCGCACCTTCGGAGAACGCCTGCAGGTTGCTCAACTCCTCGCCGAGCTCGACGTCCGGGCTGCGGATGTTGAGCGTCGCGTTGATCAAGGCGATACTCGCGCAGGCGTTGTTGATGACCTGGTGACTGTTGCGCGGCAGCAGAGTCAATGATCTGGGACGTGCGAAGGCGGGTGGACGAGGGGACGCACGCGAAGTAGTGAGGCTGCGCGGGCTCCTCGAGCTTGCCGTCCATCGTGTTCGGGTCGGCATGCCCGACCCACTTGAAGAGGAAGACGAGGGCGTACAGCGGGCTGTGCGGGTGGGCAGAGTGTCAGCGAGGAGGGCCCCACCTGGACGGCGGCGAGGAGGACGAGGAGGGAGGGAGGGTGAAAGGGCGAGACGGACCTCAGGTCGTTGAGCAGGTCCTGGTCGAGGCCCCACAGCTCCTCGACCTCGACACCGCGCACCCCCAGCTCGCTCAGGATGCCGGTGAACACGCCCGGGTCTGCGAGAGAGATGAGGAGAGGCGACGTCAGTGTGGCTCGGTCCTGGCCCGCTCGTTCGAGTGCAGGGAGGGCTGTAGGGGCTCACCAGACTCAGTAAGACTCCATCCAGCCGAGTCGGACATGGTCGTGCAGCGTGAGGTGAGGCGAGAGAGCTGCCTCGTCGTCGTCGTCGGTTGGTGGCCGTCCACCTCGCTCGCTCAGCACAGACTGCACCATGTGGGGCTTTGGGCGCCAGCAGGAGCCTCGACAGGCACCCTCAGCCGCGTCCACCTCGACCGCACCCTCTCCTTCCCTTCCCTCTCCTCCTCCTCATCCGCCTCCGCGCACCCTCGAGTCGCTCATCCAAGAAGAGCTCCCGGTCCAGCGCCACAGCGTCGAGATGGAAGGCGGCATGCCCTCGTGCCTCACCCTGTTCGACAACTTTCTCCTGTGCTACTGTGCGTCCCTCCCTCCTCGCCTTTCCCTTCCCTCTCGCACCGTCGAGCTGACCTCTCCCCGTGCGGCCACAGCTCTCGCGTCGCAAATCAAGTCGGTCTACCGCCACGGCGCACCGCGAGAATGCACGCCCAAGTTTGAGGACTTCAAGTTCTGCATGTCGATCAAGAACCTCGACGAGGACCAGAAGAACGAGGTGTGGGTCCGCAGGAGGGCAGAGTGGTGGGCTCGCAGGCGCCTCGGCAGGAGCTCAGAGGACGTGTGGGAGGCTCGCAGGTGCGCACCACACCTCTCTCCTCGTGAGGGCCGTACTCGGAGGTCCTGACCCTTTCCGTCCGCGCAGGGACGTCTACACCGACCCGCTCGAGGACAAGCGCAAGGCCGACGGATCCGCCCCGCAAGCATGACGAGCGACGTACTCCCGAGGTACACTGGCCCGACGCCGGCCAAGCGGTCGCTTTCGTCATCGACGTCGGCTCTTCTCCTTCCGTCCTCTTTTCGCCCTCTCGCCGTCAGCCAGCCCGCACCGCATCACACCGCATCGTGCTCGACGGCGCTCTCGTACTCAACCTGTTGCCATCATGTAATGCCGCACTTCCTCGCCCTCGAGTCGGTGCCCTGAGCGAGCGAGAGGATGGACGCCGTCTGTGCGAGTCGGCAGAGAGCACAAGATCTGCCGCTGCAGCGTGCAGCTTCGCAGAGCCTGCTCCGATATGTACGAGAGCGCTCGAGAGTCCAACGCAAGTCTGGCTGTGAGCGGACCTCGCCCCGCTCGACTTTCCCCCACTTCGCTCTTCCTCGACCAACTTGGCGCCATGGGCTTGCTCTCGTGCTTTGCGCCCCTGCTGCCGGCACGCTCGACCGCTCACTCGTCTGCATCCACTGCCACGCTTGTCGACAAGGACGCTCACCGCTTCATCGAGGGCAAATCATCGGCCGACTCGGACGAGGACCGCGTGGTCGTCGATACGGGGCGGCGGCTCGACGAGCTGAGGAGGGAACTGGACAGGGCCGACGTCGATGCCTAGTGCGCCCACTGTCCTCTCTCTACAGCCCTGTGTGGCGCGCTGACCACTCTCGAGCCTCGCAGTGTCGTCCCCACCGCCGACGCTCACGGATCCGAGTGCGTCCACCTCTCTACCTCTCCCTGGTCCCAGAGCTGACCCTGTACATCTCGCAGGTGGGTCGGATCGTGCGACGAGCGCCGCGCCTTCATCTCTGGGTGAGCCCTGGACCCCCTTGCCTCCTCGTCCTTTCTCCCCCCCCCACCTCCCGCTCACGCTCTCGCCTTGACCTGAATCACAGCTTCACCGGCTCGTCCGGCGTCGCAGTCGTCACCAAGACCGAGGCGCACCTGTTCACCGACTCGCGCTACTACGTCCAGGCCGGCAAGCAGCTCGACTCGCACTGGACGCTGCAGAAGGTCGGCGAGGAGGGCGTCAAGAACTGGGACAAGTGGATCCTCGACGTGCGTCGCACCGCCTCTCTACTCTCTTCTCGAGGCGCCGGCCGGGACTCACCATGTTCCCGCTCACAGCTCCCGAGCGGTAGCAAGATCGGCATCGACCCAACGCTCCTCGACTATGGTCCGTTCCTCTGCCCTCGCTCCGTACCGAGCGCTTCCTGACTGCCCTCGATGTCTACAGGTACCGGCAAAGCCCTGTCGCAGGCCGTCAAGACCCGCTCCCTCTCGCTCGTCTTCCCCTCGTCCAACCTCGTCGACGCCATCTGGCGCTCTCGCCCGCCACGCTCCGCCGCACCGATCCAGCCGCACCCGCTCAAGTTTACGGGCGAGTCGGCCTCGTCCAAGCTCGCCGCCCTGCGCAAGTACCTGCGCGAGTCGCACCCGGCGGGCGACAACGACAAGGCCGACGCCGCCTACCTCGTCACGACCCTGCCCGCCATCGCCTGGCTCCTCAACCTGAGGGGCGACGACATCGCCCACAACCCCGTCTTCTACGCCTACGTCCTCATCACCGAGCGCGAGTGCGTCCTGTGGGTCCAGAGCGCGGCGCTCGCGAGCGACGAGGTCCGCCGCGCCGTGAGCGAGTTTGGCGGCCGGGTCGAGGAGTACGGCAACGCGCTCGAGGGCATCAGGAGGGAGAGGGAGGGCAAGGCGGGCAAGGTCGTGACGGACGCCAAGGCGAGCTGGGCTGTCGTGGACCTACTCGGCGAGGTGCGTCGGGGCGCTCAGTCCTCCTCCCACCCTCTCCTCGCACCGACTGACTCTAGCTCTCTCGCCCCGCAGGACAAGGTCGAGATCGTCAAGTCGCCGATCGAGACGGCGCAGGCCGTCAAGAATCGGGTCGAGATCGAGGGTTTTCGCCGGGCGTACCTGCGCGACGGCGCCGCTTGGGTGCGTCTTCTCCTCTCGGTCCCGCCGTCGACGCGCCCTATACACAGAGCTCACAGATCTTTCCTCCTGTAGGCTCGTTGGCAGGCGTGGCTCGAGGACGAGGTCGCGAGCGGCAAGGAGGTGACTGAGTGGAGCGCGGCCGAGAAGTTGACCGAGTATCGCAAGGGACACAAGTACTTTGCCGGGGTGCGTCGCCTCTCTCTCTCTCTTCCTTCCTTTCTCCTTTGGCTCCTGGACCGAGCGAGGCACTGACGCACGTCTCTCACTCGCCGCAGCTCGCCTACGAGAACATCTCGGCCACGGGCGAGAACGCGGCCCTGCCGCACTACGAGCCGTCGCCGTCTCGACCCGTTCCGCTCTCGCTCTCGACGCCATACCTCAACGACTCGGGCGCGCAGTACCTCGATGGCACGATCGACACGACGCGCACCATGTGGCTCGGCCGCAAGTCGCCGTCGCGGGAGCACAAGCGCGCGTTCACGAGGGTCCTGCAGGGCCACATCGCCGTCGACGCGCTTGTGTTTCCCGAGGGAACGACGGGCGAGCAGGTCGACGTGCTCGCGAGGGCGCCGCTGTGGAGCGAGGGCATGAACTAGTGCGTCCCGCCGCCGTTCCTCAGTCTCTCGCGCTCTCTCTCGTCGCACGAGCCGACTGACACCTTTGCGTCCTCTCGCAGCGGTCACGGTACAGGGCACGGCATCGGCGAGTACCTCTCGGTGCACGAGACCCAGGTCGGCATTGCGCACTCGGCCGCATACTTCAGTGCGTCCCCCCTTCGCCGTCTCTCGAGCCTTCTCCTCTGCCGCACCGATCTGAAGCCTATCCTCTCGCCCACAGACACGCCCTTTGTTCCCGGTCACGTCACGTCGAACGAGCCCGGCTACTACGAGGTCGGCTCGTACGGCATCCGGCTCGAGAGCGTCCTGTGCGTCAAGGAGGCGCACACCCGGCGCGGCTTTGGCGACCGGCGGTGGCTCGCGTTCGAGCGGCTGACAATGGTGCGCACCCTCTCTCTCCCTCTCCCTCTCCCTCTCTCGATCGCGCATGTGCGGCGAGCAGAGCTCACGAGCGAACGTCGCCGACCCTTTCCTCGACCGCAGGTCCCGATCGACACCAAGCTCGTCGACTATGCGCTCCTGTCGCCCAGCGAGAAGGTCTGGCTCAAGTGCCACAACCAGCTGTGCAGGGACAAGCTCTTGCCGCTCGTCAAGGACGACAAGCGGGCCGTGCGGTGGCTCAAGCGCCAGTGAGGCTGCACGAGGAGGGTTTGTCGAGCGCTCCTTGGCCATGTGCAACGAGACAAAGTTTGGCAGCACGCTCAGAGAGTTCTCGTCTAGCTTTCGAGAGACGGCGAGTCGCAGCGAGACGTAGGGAATCCGCGATCGCGTCGAGAGAGCCAACTTGCGAAGGTCCCGCTTTTCTCTCGCAAGCTCGTTGAGACGAGTCCTGCACGCGGCGTGTTTCGATCAGGCGAGGACTCGAGGGGCACTAACTGTTAACGCTGGGGTTGCCTAGCTACAAGGCCGTCAAGCGAGAGAAAGAGAGGGACCAGGGAGCAGAGGGAGGAAGGGAAGAGGGGCTACGAGAGTGGTTTTGCGAGGAGGGGAGGATCAACAAAGGGTAGAGGAGAACGACTGAGGTAGGTATGTACACAGGGGAGAGCGAGGCGGAGGAAGGAGAAGAGAGGCGCCGCGCCGGGCGAGACGGAGGCGGGAAGGGGAATCGAGACGTGCTGAGGGCGCATTACGCGTGCGTCGCGAGCGTCTTGGGGGCAAAGTAGTCGCCGCTCGGCGCCGCACCGTCCCAGCCGGGCGTCGTCGGCGGCGCGCTGCTCGAGCGGAAGTGCTTGGCGAGCGGCATGTCGAGGATGGCCTGGGTCGAAGGGTCGACGGCGCTCACGGGCGCGTCGCGGTCGAAGCTCCCCTCGAGCGCAGCGGCCATGTCGAGGCGTTCGAGGCCGGCAAAGTCGGCGTCCGACAGGTCCATCGTCGGCGGCATCGGCGCGGGCACGAGCGCCGGCGCGATGTCCGAGCCCATCGACCCGCTCGCGACGGCGGCGGCGCGACGAGTCATCATCGAGCGCGTCAACGAGTCATTGGTTGTCGACGTGGAGGCGACGGTCGTCGGACGCTTGACGGCCGGCGACAGGGAGCGGGCCTGGACGCCCTTGTCGATGATCGGGATGGCGGCGCCGGGGAGCTGAGCGCCGGTGTAGACGGCGCGGGTCGGGGCCGAGGGCGCACCCGCTCCGGGACGGTCGAGGAACGAGTAGACGTCGTCGTCGGTGCCCATCGACGGTGGGACCGAGTAGTCGAGGTGGAGCGTGCGGCCGGCGAGCTGGTCGATGGTGGCGATGCCGCCGCCCTGCCGGTCTCGGGCGATGTACCCTTGCGCTGCGGGTCGAACGCGATGTCAGGTACCGTCGGCGGAACGACGAGGAGGAGCGAGAGAGGACGGACCGTGCTCGCAGCTGCAGTTCTGGTGGGCGTGCATGAGCTGGCGAAGCGTGAGCGCCTCCTGGCGCAGCGCGAGCGCCGTCTGCTGGAGGACGTGGTTGCGGTTGCACAGGTCGGTCGCGACTGCGTGAATAGGAAGGGAAACGGCAAAGAGTCAGGGTTGGCGGCACGAGGAGGAAGAGGAAGAGGACGAGGACGCACGACGCTCCATGGCCGCCGTCTTCTCCTTCTTCTTCTGGCGACTCTTACACGCCGCGACGCGGTTGCGCTCGAGGAACTGGCGGCGCTTGAGCGACTCCTCGTCCTCCTCCTCGCCCTCCTTGAGCTCGGCTCCCTCGCCCTCCTTGCTCGGCGACGCCTTCTTGCGCCCGCCCTTGCGCTTCGGCGTCGGCGCCGGCGTGCCCTCCTCGGACGCGGCACCTCCGACCGGCGCGAACGAGACGGCCGGCGCCTTGCCCTTCTTGCTCACGCCGCGCGTGACGGTCGGCTGCGCGCCCGCGAGCGAGTCCTCCACCGCCTCGGTCTTAACCGTGATGTCGAGCGCGCCCGGGCCCATCGGCAGCGGCATGCTCTGCGAGAGCGTCGCCTTGCCCGCCGCGATCATGGCCGAGCGCTGCTGCTCGAGCTGCGACAGGAGCGAGAAGGCCGACGCCGGTGGCGCCGGACCCATGGCGGGCGCGCCGAACGACGACGAGCCGACGGCGATGTCGCTCGCACGCCGCTCTCGCTGCGGGCTCTTCGAGCCCGAGGGGCAAGCGGTCGAGGCGGGCGGCGTGTCGGCGACAGACGAGGCGGGCGAGTCGTCGCTCTCGCGCTCGGTGCCCGAGAAGACCTTGTCGGCGACGGACAGGGCGGACGAGGCGAGCGAGTCGATGCGAGGACGCTTCTGGAGCGGTTGCAGGGCGAAGTTGTGGAGCGTGGGGATGGACGTGGCGTGGGAGGTCGGCAGGAGGAAGTTGAGGGAGGAGCCGCCGGGCGTGCAGATTGCCGGGGAGGACAGGGCACGCTTGCGCCCGCCGAGCGGCGTGTGCGACGCCAACAGGTCGAACTGGTGCGGTGCGCCCTTGGACCCGGCGGATTTGCCCTCGTCGAACGCGCCGCCCGCCGCCGCGGTCGAGGGCCGCCTGGTCGCGGCGCCGCCGAGCGTGAGCTCGAACGGGTTCGTCTCGCGGCTGCCGCCGGCCACGGTGCCGGAGAAGGACGGCGTCATGCCGCGGCCGGCGTCGAGCGAGCCGAACAAGGACGGCGTGATGGCGCCCTCGATCGACCATGACGGCGGGGTGCCGCCGTGAATGAACTTGGACGGCGTATCGAGGGCGAGACCGAAGGACGGGTAGTCGTCTGTAACGTCCAGGCAAGTCAGTTGGCGGTCCAAAGAGCTCGATCAGGCTGTGGCAGCCGGAGTGGTGCGACCTCGCGGCTTCGGCAACGTGAGGGGGGGCCGCCGTGAGCGGACGCCGTCGTCGCCGACCTCGTGCGCGCCCGCAGTCGACTCGAGCCGACTCACAGGCCCCCTGGCCGCGCCTGCTGCACCGCTCGTCCGTCGCAAAAGGCCCTCGCCCCGCGTCCTCGAGCATCGAAGCCGGGATTTCGCTTCACCTCGCGCCTCGCTCGCGGCGCTCGCCGACAGCTGGGATGGGACGAGAAAGAGTGGACTCACTCGATGTGTCGATGTTGGCCTGCATGGTGACCTGAGGCGAGCTGGCGAGCGGTCGGAGTGCGGAGAGCTTGAGAGGTGGGGCCGGGGCGGTGCTGGTTGGACTGGGGCGAGCGCGAGTCGAACGGAGTGCCGGGGCGACTGGGCGAGGTTGGGCGCAGTTGAGAGAGCGCAGCAACGCAGAGAGCTGGTCGAGTTTGCGGGTCGGTGAGAGGGAGGAGGCGGACGGCTGCCGGTGCGCGCGAACGCCGCTTGGCCTCGCTCCTTTCTCGCGTCGGCTCGAGCGGGTGAAGCTCTCCCTCGCCCGCCCGCGAGGCGATGCGATCGTGCTGCCCGCAGGCTGCGCACCCCGGTCCGGCCGTAGCCATGACGCGCACATCTTCTGCCCACAGCCAATGAGGCCGCTCGCACCCGCACTCTTTCCTGTCCGACCAGCCGAGCTAGTTTTCGGCGTTCGCGGCGACGCTTCCGGACACTCTCGCGCTTGCTCTCGCGTTCGCTCGGGCCCTTCGCAAAGTGGAGCGCTTGAGCGCGGGCTGGGAGGACGAGAGCGAAGCCGGCAACTTGCTCTGGAACAAGCTGGCTCACGGAGCTCACGAGCGCACGCGCCGCGAGCCATCTGTTCCCTGCTTGCGTCTCTCCCTCGCGAGAGAGTCAGCCTACCCTCGCTCGACGGCAGCTCCAGGCGCTCCTCAGCCTCCTCTGCCCATCGTACGTCGAGACGACGAGCTCCGTCCACAGCCCTGAATTACGCAAAGCGTCCGCGCCGGAGGCCCGATCTCGGCGGCGCAGCGCCCGCGTGTCCACGCAGCGAGCGCGGCTGAGAAAAGAGAGGCTCGTGCGAGCAAGCAACTTGCGCCGAGCGGCCGACCCGGCCGGCGGCGTGGTTCCGGCGGCAGCTTTCGAGCCAGCTCGGGCACGAGAGAGAACAAAAGAAGCGCGACGCAGAGGTGCGGATCGCCGCTTCGTCGGGCATTTGTCAGAGGCAGCCGTAAGCGGGTCGAGGTACGAGCGCCGAGGCGACCTTCTCAAGTTGAGCGTCCCCGGTTCTCGGTACTTGCGCACTCCCAGAGTCGTCACCAGAGCTCCTGCCTCTCCGTCTGTCGTTCCTATGTGATCGCCCGAGAGTCCAATTGGCGCAGAACATACTCTCCTCTCGGTCTCCTCGTCCCAGATCTTTCAGCTCTCGCAGGTCTCGCTCGACCGGACGGGACAGGGCGTGGGAAGCAAAGAGAAGGTGCAGAGCTCGCTACAACGCTGCCTGCTCCCCCCAGAAGACCTCGGCTGCTTAGGCCTTGATCTTGAGCTGACCCTCGAACGCCCTCTTCTCCTCGATGGTCTGGTGACGGCCGTGACTGTTGAGGGCGACCGAGTCAGTACATGTACAGATAGGAAGGCTGCAGATAGAGAGGGAGAGGACGGACCCGAACTTGGACGACGTGTCGATGAACTTGAGGTTGATCTTCTCGAGGGCGGCGCGCGAGGTGTGCGTGATGAGCGACTTGCGGAGCGTGACGACGCGCTTGACGACACCCGGGCACGAGCCCTGCGGGAGAAAGAGAGAGTCAGGGACGCAGCTCGAGGAGGGAGAGAGGGAGAGAGAGGGAGAGAGGGAGAGAGAGAGAGAGAGAGGGACGGACCTTGATCATGACCCAGTCGTTCTTGACGATGCCGTAGCGGACAAAGCCACCGATCGGGGTGATGGCCTTGTTGGTGATGTCGAACTCGGTCGAAGCCGAGGCCTCGTCGCCGGCCTTGCCGATGCGGTAGACCTTCTTGTTGAGCTCGGTACGGTGGTGGTAACCGTCCTGACCGGCGCGAGCGACCGAGTACATGACCTTGCTCGGGTGCCACGCACCGATGCAGGCAACCTTGCGAAGACCCTTGTGGGTCTTGCGCGGGAGCTTCTTGGTGCCCCAACGGTGGGTGACGCCCTCGAAACCGTGACCCTGGGTGACGGCGATGATGTCGATGTTCTCGTCCTGCTCGAAGATCGACGAGACGTCGAACGTCTTCTCGAAGTGCGACTTGGCGAACTCGACCTTGTCGGCGATGGAGCCGCCGTTGATCTGCGGGCGAGCGAGAGGGTGAGGTGGGGAGGGATGGGGAGCGAGGGTCAGTCTCGGCGACGGCGGCGGGCAAGGGAGACAAAAGAGAACGCTCGAGGACGCACCTGGATCTCCATGAGGTGCGCCTTCTTCTGCGCGAGGCCAGTCTTGCGGATCTGGGTGTGCGCGAGGACGCGGACGACCGAGCAGTACTTCGAGATGCGCTCGAGCTCGCGGGCGACCGACGACGCCGAACCCGACTCGGCGTGCTTCTTGGCGTACTTGGTGAACGCCTTCTTCTTCGAGCGGTACCAGTTCTTGTAGAAGCGACGCTTGACCTCGTCCGACAGGTGCTCGGCCCACACGGTCGTGAGCGAGCGGAGGCCACGCGGCGTCTCGACGTAGCCGACGACACCGACAGCGACCATAGGCGGCGTCTCGATGATGGTGGCGGCCTCGACGACCTCCTTCTTGTGCATCTCTGCGAGCGGGAAGGCGAGGTCAGGATCGGGTTGAGAAGAGGTGGCGGCGCGCAGAGAGGATGGGACGCACTCGAGCCGGGGCGCTCAAGGTCACGGACGACGTGGGTCATGCCGGCCTTGTAGCCGAGGAAGGCGGTGAGGTGGACCGGCGCCTTCGGGTCGTCCTGCGAGGCGGCGGCGAGAGGGGGTCAACTTTGGGCTCGTGCGAGCGAGGCAGGGCAAGGAGGGACAGGGGCGCACCTTCGGGAAGCTCTTGGCCTTTCCACGGTGGCGGGCGGCGCGCTTGCGCGGGAGGAACCCGAGGGAACCGCAGCTGTGAGGGAAGGGGAAGGGTCAGGGAGCGGTCCGGCGACGAGGGGGCAGAGGAAGAGGGGCGTACCGGGGGTGCTCGTACTTCCTGTGAGACATCCTAGCCGACCTAGTGAAAGGGCGGACGAGTGAAGAAGGAGGGGGAGGGAGAGGAGGAGGAGAGGGTCAGCGACGAGTCGAGAGAGGCGAGCAGCGACTTTGCGGGTCGAGCGCGAGCCCTCGACGACGGCCCCGCCGCTCGTGGTTGCCGCCGTCCACCCTGACCGTCCTCCCATAGGTCCAGCTGCCGGCCTGCGCCTCGCGATCCACCCAGAGCGGCCGTACGAGGTGCGGAGGGTTGGCGGGAGAAAAGGTGGGAGAGGCGGCGAGGGTCGAGTTGGAGGTGCTGGGGGTTGTCGTGCGGCGCGCAGAGGGTCGCAAGGGGTCTGCCGTCGTCCAGACAGTCGGGAACGCGGGCTCACCTGTCGACGAAGAGAACCGGGGAGCAAGGGAAGGTGGGCGGTCGACTCGGCGCGAGCGGGTCGGTCGCCAGCTCGAGCTGCGACTCTCGCTCCCTCGCAACGCCCGCAGAAATTGCGTCGAAGTGCTCACGGTGTGCCTGAAGCTTTCTATGCAGACTCAGTGGCCCGAGAGCTGTACTTGTGCTGAGGGCAGCTGGCACCGGGCGAACGACCTTGCGCGCGGCGAGCGACCACGGCTTGTCCTCCATCAAACTACAATGCGGCTCCCGATGAGCAAGCGTTGAGTTGCTCTCGCGTCCACTGGTCTGCACTTGCACCAGCGAGTCAGGCCTGGCGCGCGGGCGCTAAACGCCGGGTCGCTTCGTGCCAGATCCACCGTCGGCGCACTTTTGCACGGCGCTCTCTTCCCGCCGAGGACAAGTGCCTCTATCCTCTCGCTCAGACGAGGAGGGGCTTCAGCGTGGGGGAGGGACATTCCTTTCAGCAGGGCTCGAGGTCGCGGTCGCGTCTGTCGCGGGGCGGCGAGGAGGAGGGACGAGGGCCGGCGGGACGGAGGCGCGCGCGCGCAGGCAGGCGAGGGCAGGCGTGGGGCCGTAGAGCTGACGCGGTCGATTGCACTGCACCCCCCTGCCTCTTCTCTGTGTGTGTCTGCGGCGAGAGACGAGCGAGTTGCAGAGAGCCTGGCGCGAGCGCTCCCTCTCTCGTCGCCTGTCGGCTCGAGGCGCGTTGTGTACTGCTTGCGAGCCACAGTGTACAGAGGCCTGCCCGTCGCACGCAGCTCCAGTGCTCAGAAAGCCGAGGCTGCCGACCGAGCTTCCTCGTAACGATCGTCCGACTTCATGGTCGCCGAACCTCTCCATCCCTCTGCTCCCTCCTGCTTGCTCGCCTGTAGCTGTACTCGCGCCGCCAGCTCGTGCTCCGCACCGGCAGCCCTGCCAGCAGCGAGCCATGCCCTCTCGGCCCTCGCGTCCTCGCGCCTACACGATCCCTCTCGAGCCAACTCTCCGCCAACCTGTCGAGCACGAGTGCGTCGAGGGACGCTCGAGGCGCATCAGCTGGCGCAACCCGCTCGGCCTGCCGGCGCCTTTGACCTGGAAGCAGGTGCGTCGCTCTCCCTCTTCCCCCTGCACCGCCCGGCTCACCTCTCTCCTCTGCGCTGCGCAGATCCTCTACATCGTCGGGCCACAGATGATCGGTGCGGCATGCATCGATGGAGGAGCAAACTTTGGCGTGGCGTGCGTCCCTCACTTTTGTCGCGCCCGAGCGGATCCGACCCTGACGTCGATTCCTCGAGCAGCTGCGCCATGTACCGGACGATCAAGCCCCAGGACACGATCACGATGTGGGACATACGGCACAACACTATCGCAGGCGACGTCGCCGTGACCGTCTTTATCCAGGTGCGCCCCGCTCGCGCATGGTCGTCGGGGACGAGCAGAGCAGGACTGACCTTGGCGCTCTCTCCTGCCCCCTTCCTCGCCTCTCCTTGCAGGGCATCCTCACGTTCGTCATCGCGTCGGGCATGGTTCACGTCGACATGCGGCACGGCGGCATGGCAGCGTTTCCGTATCCCTGGGTGCGCCCTCGCGTTCGCCTTGTCCACCTCGCCGGATAGATCTGACGGCTCCTCCTCCTCCTTCCTTCTCTCGGCCTACCTCTCCTCATCCATCTGCAGCCCGACACGCAGTTCGCCGTCGTCAAAGGCGCCGACCCGGACGCCGCAACCTCGCGCCGTTCCAAGCTGTGGCGCACGTTCCATCAGCGACACGGCCTCGGGCGAGGGCTCCACTTCTTTTCGGGCTCACACGTCAACGACATCTTTGACACGAGCCTGACGCTGCGCCAGTTCGGCGAGCGCCTGTTCTGGAGCGTGTGGAAGGGCTCGGTCCTCTCGGCCCTCTTCTTCCTCGTGTGGTGGCCCATCACGATCGCCATCATCGCTCGTGCGTCCCGCCTCTCCTCTCTCGACCTCAGACCCCGCAGAGTCCTGACTGTCGTCCTCGCGCACAGCTATCTGGGGCGGGCGCAACATGGCGCACACCTGGACGCCCGAGGTCATCAAGGGCGTGTTCGGCTTCAGCCTCGGCCTCGCGATGAACCCGCTCTGCGCCATGATCGCTCTCGGGTCTGAAGACTCGGTGCGGCATCACCGCAACGAGGTGCATGCGCAGAACGTGCGCGAGATGGAGGAGGCGCCGCCGGCCATGGTGACCGAGGCGGAGCGAGTCGTGCGGCCGAGGCCGGTGCACTACCGCGAGGGCGTCTAGCTGGAGCGTTTCGAGACGGCGAGGGGGTGGGGCGAGGAAGGAGTGGGAGCAGGGCGGGGCGCAGGAGGTAATGCAGCCGGCTCTCGAGGACGAGGGTCAGGGTCGGCGGGGCTCGTCGTGCACACTAGTAGACTCTCCTGTTGTTGACAATCTCTCTAGACTTTCTCTGAGACTCTCGAGAGCTGCTCGACCAGTATGTGCCGTAAACGATCGAGTTGCACTGCCACTCGCCGTCGACGACGTCAAGCCGTCCTTCCGTCGTCGTCCTCCTCCCGCTCGACGCAGCTACGCCGACGCCGGCGCCGCGTAAAGACCCTGCTGCTGCTGCGGCACCGTCGGCGACCCATTGACGCCGCTGGTCGTCGCGCTCGACCCGTGGTACAGGCTCGCGTTGCTCGAGCGAGGACCTTGCGCCGGCGAGACGGTAGGCGGACCCTGCTGCTGCTGCTGCTGCTGCTGCTGCTGCTGCTGCTGCGCTGCGGCACGAGCGTACGAGCGCTGCACGAGGCGCGAGCAGTCGCCCCGAATCATGGCGGCGAACTGTCGGCGAAGGAGGAGGGCCGAGCGCAAGGTCAGTACGTCGCGACGACGACGACGACAGAGCTGTAGTGAAAGAGAGTGCCGACCTTTTTGCCGACGGGCCAGACGGTGCCGACCCGGTCCATGGCGTCGCAGGCGATGTTGACAAAGGCGACGCGCTCGTCGAGGTACGAGGGCGGGAAGGCGTCGTCGCCCGAGGGCAGGTCGTGTCGAGCGAGGTGGGCCATGACGGACTCGGAGCGGTCACGGGAAGCGACTGTGGCGACATGGGCGAGAACGTGAGTCGGGTTCGCTCGAGAGGGAGGATAGGGCAACTCGAGAAGGTACGTACCGATGAGGGTCCAGTCGCCGATGACGAACTTGGCGGGGAAGGCGATGGCGTAGAGGACGTCTGCGAGCACGTGAACGAGTCAGAGAGGCTGACGAGAGGCGAAAAACCGGGAGAGAGACGGCGAGGGAGGGAAAAAGGGACGCACAGGGCACAAACGCCGTGTAGGTCGACGCTCTGCTGCGGTGCAGGCTCGTGTGGGCGTTCTCGTACGCCGCGAGCTGCGACAGGATCTCGTGCATCGAGTGGATGGCGTCCCAGCACCGCTTCATGGCGTACTCGCTCGAGCCGACGTAGATGGTGCCGTGCGGGTCCCACGGGAAGCGCGACAGGCCCGACGCCGCGCGCAGGTGGAACAAGTTGGTCAACATGCTGCAGGCGTGAGAGTGTGGGTCAGTCTCGACGAGCTTGCCGAGGAAGAAGAGGAGAGGAGGAAGGCGAGGACGCACCAGTTGAGGAAGAGGAGGATCATGAGCATCGGCCCGTCGACGCCCTTGCCCTGCTGCGCCTTGCGCGCCGCCTTGGCGACAAACTCGTTGCGGACGTACTCGAGGACGTTGTCCATCTCGAGCGAGTCGCTCGGCGAGTCGAGCGGGTCGAGGTCGACGTGCTTGTTCCACGGACCGCCGGCGGGAGGGCCCGACGCGCGGTACGTCTCGCTCTGGATGCGCCCGCCGAGCCACACGACGCGGCACAGCCACGCGAACGTGCCGACGACGGGAACGCGCTCGGACCCTGCTGCGCCGCCGCCGATCGACTCGGGCTCGCCCGGACCGCCTGCTCCTCCTCCTGCTCCTCCCGCCCCGCCGCCGTCGCCGTCACTCGCTCTCGCCGAGGCCGCAGCCGCAGCTTTGGCCGCCTCGGCCTCGACCATGATGCCCTGCCACCCTGCGGCGCGGCTCGTGCCCATCTCGTCGGCGGGCCACCACAGCGGGTTGTCGCGCCCGTCGGCGTCGCACGTGCCCTGGTCGAACAGCTCGTCGGCGCACGGCAAGAGGACGCGCACGTCGCCCTCGGCGATGGCGGCCGGCCAGCCGACGGTGGCGCTCTCGAACCGGTCGAGGACGTAGACCGTGCACATGGTGCGGCGGCACTCCTCGAGCAGGACCGGGTCGGTCGGGAGCGGGTGCAGGGCGGGAGGACGCAGGCGCTTCTCGCGCATGACGCCGGTGCGGTCGGCGACGCGGTCCTCGTCCATGCGGTGCAGGCCGAGCATGGCGGCGATGCGCACGGCTTGACCCATCGACAGGAACGCGCGCTGGTGGTCGCTGACGCCCATCTCGACGAGCGACAGGAGGCACAAGGCCTGGACCATCTCGACCGTGAACGTCGCCGTGCGGCCTCGACCGCCGTTGGCGGCGCCGGCGCCGGCGGGCGAGTGGTGCGAGTGCGACCCGGCGTTGATGGCGGCGTCGACCTTGGCGCGCGCGAGGCTGTACCAGGTCGCGCCCTGGGCGCGCACGGCGGGCGAGTCGTGGTACGCCGCCGAGATGGCGAGGACGGCAAAGATGAGGCTCTGGGACGGCGGCGACGAGAGCGAGGCGGGGTGGTGGAGGGTGTAGAGGAAGCGGCGGCAGTGGAGGAAGGGGAGGTGGGCGTGCAACGTCGAGAAGTAGAGCTCGGCGAGCTCGAGCATGAGCTCGAGGGCGGGCAACTCGGTGCCCCATGCCGGCGCGACCGCCGCGTCGCCGTACCCTGCCGAGAGGCGCGCCGCCGAGCCCGGGACCGGCGACGGCGCCGCTCCGGGCGAGTACTGGGGCATGCTCGTCGCCGACGGCGGGTTGATGAGGTCCGACAGCTGCGGCGTCGGGTTCATGGCGAACGGGAACGACTGGAGGTGCGCCTGGACCGGGTGCTGCGGCGAGTTCGAGATGGCCGACTGCGGCTGCTGCTGCGGCGGGCCCAAGTACGACGGCTCGTTGACCCTCGGCGGGAGCGGGAACGCCTCCGAGTCGCGGTGCGAGAAGCTCGACGACGACGCGCCGTTGGTGCGCGGCGACTGCTGCGGGTACCCGGCCGAGAGCTGGGCCTGGCCGTTGCCCTGCGGCGACTGGTGGAGCGGGAGGTGGGCGTCCGAGTGGAACAGGTACGGCGCATCGACAGGCAGTTGCTGAGTCGGGTACTGCGAGTACTCGGCGGCGACGGGGGCCTGCGAGAAGGCGTGCGGCGGCGCGTGCTGCTGCTCCTGCGCGTGATGCGCGAACGAAGGGCCGCCGACGGGTGCGTCGAGGACCTGCGCGTCCTGGAGCGTCGAGTACGGGTTCGACTCGGGCGCACGAGCGGGTTGAGCGGCCGGCGGGAAGGGCGAGTAGGGCGTCCCGCTCGACGGGGTGGTCGTCGGTGCGACGCCGCGCTTGTACGTGTCGAGCTCGGCCTCGAGCGAGCCTGCGCGCAGTCGAACGTGTCAGGGACAGTCAGGCCGTCGAGAGAAGGGAGAGGGGAGACGCACGAATGCGGTCCTCGAGCTCTCGGTGGCGCTCGGCGATGCGCTCTTGCGTCGGATCTGCTCGAGGAAGGCGGGGCGAGTCAGTCATCGCTGCGCTCGTCCTCGTGAAAGAGGGAAGGAGGACGCACCGCCGTAGACACAGTCGTGGCTGAGGCGCACACAGGTCCCGCACGCAGGCCTCACGCCGTCGCACCGCTGCAGGACGAGGTTCGAGGGCGTCAGTTTCTCGCCGCTCGCGCCGAGCGAAAGACACAAAGAGAGCACACGGGACGCACCAGTTTGCGTTTCCTGCACAGGCTGCACGCGCTGCCCCGCTTGAGCGGCGGCGGCCCGGTCTTTGGCCGCTTCGACCCTCCACCGCTCGCGCTGCCCTCGCCGTCCTCGTCCTTGACGTCGCCGTAGTTGGACCCGCCGCCGAGTGTGCTCGACGGTTGACGGACCCTGGGCACGCCGTGATAGTGCGGCGAACCCTGGTAGTCGTGGTGGTCGGGCTGGGCGTGGTCGAACTCGTCGCCGTCGTCGTCGAGGGCGGCCGGGCGCTTGTGGCCGAGGCGCTGCGGCTGGTGCAGGGCAGGGCACGGGTAGACGCCGTCCATGGTCGAGACGGGACGGGCGGGCTCGAGAGATGCGCGTGGAGGCAAGGTTGAGGCGGGCGCAGGGTGGGACGGCGCGAGAGGGCTGAAGCGCGGCGCGGGTGCTGCTGGACGGACGGCTCGAGGTGGGCAGAGGTCGGTGTCGAGGCGGACGCTCACGCGAGGAGCGCGGACGTCGGGAGGGAGCGAGCCGGTGCGGACGGACGCAAGGTGTGGAGCTGCCCGCTCGCGAAGGCGGCCGTTGTCGAGGCGAGTGACCTTGTTGGCGGGCTCGCTGGCGAGAGAGGCGCGAGAGAGCGAGCGTGGGTGCTCTGCGTGCGCTGGCGCGGTGGTTGGAGAGGTGGGAGACGAGCGAGAAGGAGCTCGACGGGGGGCACCCACATCGGGCTCTCCGAAGCGGCGGAGAGGGCCTCGACCTCGCGCGAGCGAAGTGGCCGGCTGCTCGTCTCCTCACCCACACCACTCCACCACCTGGTCACTCCCCGCCCGGGTCACGAGCAGCACCTTGCTCCACCTCTTTCAAGGACCGCCTCGACCCCGAGCCCGCACAGCACCCGTCCCGCTCAGCTCGCGTGCTGCCGGTTCCCTTCGCCCTCTCGTCGGGCTCAACCCCCTTCCTCGTTTCGTCCAGCCAGCGACCCAGCGCCCGTCTGCCTCTCGCCCCGGTCTACCTCTCGCAACAACACCGCCGCCCGTCATGCCGCCCAACCCTGGCAAGCCCTCGATGAGGTGCGTCTCTTCCCCCCTCCCCCGCCCTTCTCATCGCCCGCCCTTTTGTCCCCTCCCGAGCCTCTCGCGCCGCATCCGGCGCTCAGCTGGGTGTTGCTGCGTGCGCAGGGGACTCGTAGAGGACTCGTGCGTCGCGAGACTGACCCTCCTCGTCGCCTCACAGCGAGCTCAAGCTCCGACGATTGACAGAGCACAACCAGCGCCTGCGCGAGGACCTCGAGCGCCAGCGGGTCCGCGTCTCTGAAGCCAGCGCCAGGTCCGTCCCGAGCTCCCTCTTTCGTCCCCCTTGCACCTCTCAGGCGCGCGCGCTGACTCGTCGCTCCCCTGCCCTCTCCCTCGACCTCGTCCCCTCCTCCCCCGCCCCGCACGCCGACCTCGACCCCGACCGCGACCTCGCTCAACAGCCTCATCCGGTACTGCAAGACGACCCGTGACTACCTCGTGCCGTCAGTGTGGGGCCCAGTCCAGAAGGGCGAGGACCCGTACGCGCCGCAAGCGAGCGGAGGGGTGCGTCCCACTTGCTCCCCTGCCCTCGAGCACTTCAACGCGCCTCGTACGCCCTGACTGACCCTCTTGTTCGTCCACAGTGCTGCAGCGTGCAGTGACGACTCGACTGTCGCCGCGCCATCGCCGACGGCCCCGCTCGACTCGCCCCCTTTCCCCTCTTCTCGCCTCCGCATATCCCGGCCCGCCCAGCTCGCAGCGTCCACCTCTCCCCGATTCCCACTTCGTCCCTGCGTCATCGTCGTCGCCTACCCGCGCTGCACTTGCTGTTCCTCAGCCGCGCACCCGATACCCCCTCGGCGCCGGCGTGCGCGCGTTCCTCCCGCCCCTCGCGCCCTCGCCCACCTCGAGCCTCCCTACTCTCCTATCTCTCGGACCCCCAACGCCTTCGTCGACGCCTCGAACCTCTATCGTCCGCCACGGCGTGCGCCCCGCCGCGTCGACGCCGTCGTCAGCCTCGCTCCCTCCTCGCCTTTTCCTATCGCCTCTCCTCGTAGCCCCCTTGCCCCTATCTTCTTGTCTCCCCTTTCGTTCCTGCAGTAGTACCTGGCACTCTGACTTTTCTGCGGCGGCGCGACCTGGAGAGAGAGGACGGAGAGGAAAGTCGCCGAGCCCGAGGCTTGGTTGGCCGCAGGGCTCTCCCTCACCTGTCTGCACAGCTCTCCGTCTCATACGACGAGACGCCGATAGCTCGCAACGCAGGCCTGAAGGCGCGAGCACAAGCCCAGCACCGCTCGAGCTCCCACACGTCGGCTCCCCCGCGTTCTCATCTCCACGACCCCCCCTCCCCTCGCTCAACAGCACACACCAAGCCGGGCATGTCGTCCCTCGTGCCCCCGCTCAACTTGCGCCCACGCTCAAGCACGACCGCCGCACACCAAGCCCCGCCGCCCTCGTCGCCCGCACCGGCACCACCGGCGGCCGCTCAACTCGGCGACGCGCACGACCCGGCGGCCACGGCTGGGGGCGTCGTCATGGAGGGTTATTTATTGAAGAAGAAGCGAAAGAAGCTACAAGGCATGATAAGGCGGTACTTTCGCTTGGCGGGCAACGGTGCGTCCCCCCTCCCCTCCTCTCCTCACTCGACTTGGTCGAGGGCGGCGGGTGTACCCCGTACCTGCGCCAAGGCGCCGCTCGAGCGACACGCTGACAGTTCCCAACGACCTGCAGGTGCCCTCTCGTACGCGTTCAACCCGACTTCGCCGCTGCGCGACTCGATCTTCGTCTCGCTCGCCTTCATCTCGGCGTCGCGCAAGCACCGCACCTTCCACATCGACGGCGGCACAAGCGTGTACCACTGCAAGGCGCTCACGGTGCGTCCCTCGTCTCCCTCGACAGCCCTCTCGACTCGCGGCAGGACGTCCTGACCTGCTCGCTCCCCGGCAGCTCGACGACTTCGACAAGTGGGCAGCGGCGCTCAAGCAGTTCATCCCCGTCGCGCAAGTCCCGAGCGGCGACGCCGAACACGCCCGTGGCCTCGTCAGCAACCTGCGCGGCGTCAACCTCGGCGGCAGCTCGGCTCCGCAGCGCGACGAGGCGGTCGAGAAGGTCCTCGACGCGCTCGGCAAGCTCAATCAGGTGCGTCGCCGGCGTCGCCTCATCTATCCACAGAGCACGACTGACTCGACTCTGTGCCTGCAGCCCATCGCCGACATCGAGATGCTCGCCAACGAGCTGCGCCAAGCCGACCCGTCGCAGAACCAGGCGCCGCAGCCCCAGCCCCAGCAGCACCTCGTCCCTCCTGCGCAAGGCAGCCCTCAGCACTCGCAGAGCAACGGCGGCAGCAAGTTCCGCTTCCTCGGCAAGCGCTCGAACAGCACGTCGGCGCCATCCGGCGCTCGCTCGCCCTCGTTCAGCGGCTCGCCCGGCGGCGCGCACGGCCAGCCGCAGCCGCTCAACCTCAACGTCGGCGCGCCGAGCAGCTCGGTGTCGGGCACGACGATGCTGTCGAGCTCGCCCACGTTCGACGACGCGTTCGACAACAAGCCGTCGTCGGCCTCGTCCTCGTCGCAGGGCAACGACGCCCTCCTGCGGCAGCTGAGCGGCGCCGTCGCCACGCTCAAGCACCAGCACGCTCAGCTCGCCCTCGCCGTGCGCGCGCTCCCGGCCATGTCGCCGTCGCCAGCCTCGCCAACCTCGCCCGGCGGCGGCAGCAGCAGCGAATTCTACGGCTCGGCTCGCGCAACCTCGCCCTCGAGCGCCCCCTCGGCCGGCGGCGTGTCTGCCCTCGCCGGGCCGTACGCCTCGCGCTCGGCGGTGGGCTTCTACCCGTCGCACTCGCGCGGCGCGCCGTCGCGAGCGAGCAGCCGCGCGAGCTTCTCGAGCATGTGGAGCGACGGCGGGAGCGACGACTGGCACGACGCCATGGCGGCCGTACCCGGTGAGTTCGTCGACGAGGACTCGGTCGTTGAGGGCGCGGGTGCGGGTGCCGGTGACGAGGGCGAGGGCGAGGGGAGGGAGAGCAGCCCCGAGCGCGAGCGGAGCACGGTCGGCGAGGGCACGAGCACGGTCGACGAGGACGAGGACGAGGACAGTGGGGGCGAGACGGAGGACGAGGCCGAGTCGGACCGGGAGGCGGCAGAGGTCGAGGCGGCCACGAAGAGGGGCGAGGGCGCCGGCGACCAGGGAGGGTCTCGCGGGGTCGACGCGGCGGCGGCGGCGCTCCAGAGCGGCAAGGACGTCAAGCGCAGGAGCCAGTTGCCGGCGCCCGTGTCGGGCGACGAGTTCTCGATGCTGAGCATGCTGCGCAAGAACGTCGGCAAGGTGCGTCCCTCGGTCCCTTCCTTCCCTCCCTCTTTCCCTCAGAGGCATCGGCTCACTCTTTTGCCACGCGCCTCGCAGGACCTGTCGACCATCTCGTTCCCTGTCACGATGAACGAGCCGCTGTCGGCGCTGCAGCGCGTCGCCGAGGAGCTCGAGTACTCGGAGCTGCTCGACCGCGCCGCTCAGGCGACCGACCCTGTCGAGCGCATCACGCTCGTCGCGGTGTGGGCCGTCAGCGGCGCGTCGAGCAATAAGTACAGGGGCTCGCGCAAGCCTTTGTACGTCGTCGAGCCCTCGAACCCATCGTCGTCGTCGTCGTCGTCGAGCCCGCACTGACTCTGTCCTTCTGTGCGCAGCAACCCGCTCCTCGGCGAGACGTACGAGTGCATCAGGCCCGACAAGGGTGCGTCTTTATCTCTCTCGCCCTGTCTTTGCGCGCACGCGCGACCTCACTCACCTTCCGCTCGGACCTCCAGGTTTCCGCTTCATCTCCGAGAAGGTCTCGCACCACCCGCCCGTCATCGCCTTCCTCGGCGACGCTCCTGAGCGAGGCTGGCAGATCTGCGGCTACACGTCGCCGAGCACCAAGTTCTGGGGCCGCTCGATGGAGGTGCGCCCCTCTCCCCCTCCACTTTCCCCTCCCCTTTCCTCCCCCACGAGCTCACCCTGCTCGCCTCCCGCAGATCTTTGTCGAGGGCGAGTTCTGCGTCCGCTTCTCCGACAACGACGAGGTCCTCACGATCCGCAAGCCGTCGTCGTTCGTGCGCAACTTGGTCGCCGGTACCAAATACCTCGAGGTGGTCGGCGACCTCGTCGTCACGACGTCGCTCTCGTCGGCGCAGGCGACCGTCGCGTTCAAGGAGGGCTCGACGTGGGGCGGCCTGAGCGGGCGCAACAAGATCGAGGGCAAGGTGACGGACGCGAGCGGGAGCGTCGCCGTCGAGCTCGTCGGGCGGTGGGACGACGCCGTCGACAAGAAGGAGGGCAAGAACAACTTTACGCGCCTGTGGCAGGTGGCTGAATTCCCTCCCAGTGCGTCTCGCCCTCTTTCCTCTCTCTCCTCCTCGCCGTCGTCGACGACTCGAAGCCTGACCTCGTTCGTGTTCGACCGCGCACAGACCCCGAGCGATACTACGGCTTCTCGCGGTTCGCCGTCACCCTCAACGAGACGACCAAGCTCGAGGAAGGCCTCGTTGCGCCGACCGACTCGCGCCTGCGTCCCGACCAACTCGCGTTCGAGCGCGGCGACATTGACGAGGCCGAGCGGGTCAAAGCTGCTGTGTGCGTCCCTCTCCCTCTCCTCTCTCGCCTCGAGCCCGCCTGACTTACCGTCGTGCGCCCGCAGCGAGGAGAAGCAGCGCACGAAGCGCAAGGAGGGCTGTGCCGCCAAGCCGAGGTGGTTCAAGCAGGCAGGCGAGAATGGCTGGGAGTACGGCGGCGATTACTGTGCGTCCCTCTCGTCCCTCTCGTCCCTCTCGTCCCTCTCCCTCTCTTCTCGCAAGACGTCGTCACTGACCTCGACCTGTCCTCTTCCCCTTGCAGTCGAGGCGAGGGAGAAGAAGACGTTCGAGGACCCCGATATCTTCACTTGACGTTGCCGGCCGGGCTCTGGCGCACACCTTGTAGACTAGAAGACGTCGCGATGACAGATCTTGATCCGTTCATGCTCTCTCCGTGCCCATTCTGGGCCTCTCGAGAGCAAGGACAAGAGAGCTCGCCTTCTCAAGTCGACCTCGAGCTCGATTCTCGATCCTGAAGCGCTCTTTTTCACCTCGCGCGCCCATCTACATCGTCAAGCAACTTCTCAGGAACGGCGCGAGCGTCCTGCACCCGTCCAGTCACCTCGCACCCTGCTTGGCCCTCTTGCTCCGTCTCGGTCCCACCGGCTCGTCCTCGAGTCTGCTCAGGCCCTCGTCCGGCACCGCGACCACCGCATCCTCCTGCGTCTGTGCACGTCTCGTCGACGTCGACGCGCGAGACGCGCTCGAAGCGCGGCTGCTGCTCGACGACGACGGCGCGCACGGGCCCCCGAGCGGCGAGTTGGGCTCGACGCTCTCGCCGAGGCGCTCCTCGTCGACGCGCGACATCCTGCGCTTGGCGCGCTCGACGACGTGCTGCCCTTTTGGAGCCGGCGACTTCGACGACGCGACGAGGGGAGGAAGGACGGCGAGGGAAGCCCGACGCGCGTCGTGGCTCGAGGGGAGCGGGGCGGCTTGTTCACGTAGAGAGTCGTCGTACGGCGTGTCGCCTGCATGTACGAGATTAAGAGTCAGTACATGGTGCTGGACGGTATCGAGAGACGAAAGACAAGGAGAGGAGGGCGCACCGTACTCGTAGACGAAGCGCAAGGCGCGCTCGTTTGGCGGGTGGCACTTGGCCGGGAGCGGCGGTAGCTGGTCGGCGTCGAACGTCCAGGTGGGTGTCGGAAGGCTGGACTTGTCGAGCGAAGGGGCGGACGACGTGGTCGAGGTCGAGGTCGAGGCGGCGTTGCCGCTGGACGAGCGCGACGCGAGCGACGACGACGACGCGGCACGCGAGCGGCTCGACGCGCCGGTCGACGCTGACAGTGAGCGTGCGTGCCGCATCGACCTGGCGGGCGGCGGCATCTCGCAGCCGTCGCTGCTCGCGAGCGTGGCCGCAGGAACGAGCCCCGCTCGGACCGCGAGGCCGCTCACCGAGCCGGACCCGAACGTCGACCCGCCGCCGCCGGCGTCGTCGCACCCGCTCGCGTCTGCTTCGCGGACACACGCCTCGAGGAGCGCAAAGAGGCCGAGCGGGAGGCGCTCGGGGTGCGCGAGGATGCGGACGAGGTTCTGGGCGAGGGACGAGGTCGGCGTCGACGGGAGGACGGGTGCGTCGGCGGCAGTCGAGGCGACGTAGAAAGGAGACAGGAGAGGGCGGTCGAGGTGGAGGGACGAGAGGCCCAAGCCGATGCTGACGCTGCGGGTCGGAGCCGTCGGACGAGCGGGCGTGGCGAACGGGATCGGCGCGAGCTGCGGCGCTCTTGCCCTCGCCCCGGCACTCTTCGAGACCTGCGAAAGAGCGAGGGTGAGCTCGCCGGGCGTCGCTGGAAGAGGCGAGGAAGAGAGGACGCACCTTTTGGCCGCCGACGCTCGAGCCGCTCGGACCCTCCTCGGCCCGCTCGTCGAACTGCAACACTCTCGCCGAACTCGCACCGTCACCTCGACCCGATCGTGTCGAAGCCGGACCCTCGGGCGACAGTGAGAAGGCCGACGTGAACTGCCGCAGCAGGACCGCGCCGTCGTGCTCGTCCTGCGCCGTCGCCTCGTCTCGCGCCTGCCCGAGCGGCGCCTCGCCGCACACCGAACCGACGTTTCCCGCAACGCCATCGCCCACGAGCCGACCGTCCTCGAGCGCGGCGAGTGCCAGGCTCGGCAGCGGCGACGGCGTGCGCTCGAGGAACGACAAGTCGTCGAGCTCCGGCGGCATCGTCGCGCCCTCCTGCGGCACGCCTCGCAAGTCGAGGTGCACTTCGAGCGACTGGTCGGTTGTTCGACTGCGTCTGCTGCCCGCCGCTCTGGTGCCGACGAGGGTCGCCCGGCCCTCCTGGTCGGTGCCGAAGAGCATGCCGCCGAGCGCGTCGTGCGTCGGCGCGAGCTGCACGCTTGTTCGAGAGCCCGAGCTGCGGAGAGCACTGAGAGACGACGAGGTCAAGCGGTGCGCCGGCGGCGGGAGCGCGGTCGCCCCGCTCGACATGCTCGAAGAGGTCGGGAGAGCGAGAGGCAGAAGCTGAAGCGACGAGCTACGAGCACGAACGAGAGAAGCCGAGGAAGCGGACAGCGAGAGAGACAGGAAGCGTACGTCCGGCTTGAGAGCCTGCTGAGCGGACGCCGACGGACGAGGCTCGAGCGCCGGCTGTCGATCCCATCTCTCTCCGCCTCGAGCGCGCCGTCCTCGGAAGTTGCGCGTGCCAGTCCAGCCTCGTCCTCCTCGCAGGCTACGAGCAACACGCGCTGCGTAACTTTTGCCCGACCGAGCGCGGGTCCTGCTCGTTGACGCAAATCACGTCCTCGGGCTTGACCGGGTGTCCGGCGCCGGCGCGGTTGCGCACGTAAGGCGTCCCGGCGTGCTCGTCCTCGTCGGTGAGGCCCTCGTAGGCGCGGGCGGCGAGGACGCGTCGAGCGATGTAGGTGAAGCTGCGCGAGAGGAGGCGAGGGAAGGAGGGGTCGAGGTCAGTCTCGTCGACGGCGGCTCGCCAGGCTGCGAGGCCGGTGCTACGAGTGAGAGAGAGAGTGGAGAGAAACGTGGGACGCACACCTCGTCGACGCCCTCGCCCGTCTTTGCGCTCGTGCGCTCGAAGTGCCGAATACCCTCGTCCGCAAACCGCTCCGCCTCGCTCCTTCCCCGCTCGTCCTCGTCCTCGACCTCGACCTCGTCCTCTCCGTCGACGTCGTACCCTCCCTTGCCGACTTCTGCGCCGCTCACGTCCTCGCCGAGGTCGATCTCGTCATCGTCCCGAGCGAGCACGTGCCCCTCCTTGCCGTACGGCCCGCCGCGCCACACGGCCGCCGGCGCGCCCGCGTCGCCAAAGTGCGCCGGTGCGGCGGGCGGCGACGTCGCGAGGAGCAGGTCGGCGATGGGCTCGTCGAGCTCGAACGTCGGCGTCGCGGTCGCGCTCGAGCCGCCCGTCGTCGAGCCGGCCGCCGACGCCGACGACGCGCCGTCGCCGGGCAGCTGCGCGCTCGACGCGGCAGGCTCGGACACACGGCCGGGCTGCGGCTGCGGCGGTGGCGGACGACGCGCTCTGCGGATCTTGCGCGCCGGCGCGCCCTGGTCGCCTCGTCTCGGCGCATGGAGCACCTCGACGCTGACGGTTGGCGCCTTGCGGTCGCGCCTGCGCTGCTCTGCGCGCTGTGCCACCGCCGCCGACTCGCGCCCGGTACGTCGCGGGAGGAGCTCGGCGAGGGTGCGCTCGACGGCGGCGCTGACCTCGGCCGCGAGCGCCGGGTCGGCCTCGTCGGCCTTGGTGCCGACGCACACCCAGCAGAACCGCCGCAGTTGCTCCTCCTCGTCGTCGCGGTCGTCGCTGGCGCCGCCGGTGCCGACAGGGCACTTGTCGCGAAAGTCGGTGAACCAGGTGCGGATGGCCTTGGCGACGGCCGACGGGGAGGACGGGTCGGCGAGCGAGTAGACGAGGAGGCACGCGTCCGAGGCACGGTAGAAGGCGGGAGCGAGCGAGCGAAAGCGCTCTTGGCCTGTCGAACGGACGGGCGAGGGTCAGGGTCGGCGACTGAGGGAGGAAGAGAGAGAGAGAGCGAGGACGGACCGGCCGTGTCCCAGGCGTTGACGATGCACTGGTCGTCGTCGTTGACGCGGACGACCTTTTGGCGAAAGTCGCAGCCGATGGTGGCGCGGTAGGCGTCGCTGAAGTGGCCGGCGACGAAGCGGTTGCGGAGGGCCGTCTTGCCGGTCGAGGCGTTGCCGATGAGGACGGCCTTGAGCGGGATCGGGGGTGGGCGCGGTGCGACGGGAGGAGGTGGTGCGTCGAGGGGAGCTTGGTGCGCCATGGCTAGGCGAGGGTGAGAGGACGGCGAGGGAGGCTGACGGCGAGCGAGATGAAGTGGGGAGGCGGGGCGGGGTTGCGAGGTGACGAGAGGGCGCGGGCCTTGCGCGGCTCGATGGCGTGGTCGAGTGCAGTCTCGAGAGCAGGTACAGCTAGCTCTAGCGCCAGCAAGAGGGCGAGCGGGTGAGGGAGAGGAGCGAGGAAGGACCAGCCTCGTTCGTCGATCGCCTCGACGACGACGACCACACTACGTAGCCACAGGGTGCACAGCTCGAAGCCATGGCCTGGCAGGACGACATCCGCACCGCGCTCCTCGCTCGAGACGCGCGCGAAAAGCACCACGCGCCTCTCATTGCCCACTACCACCGCCTCGCTCAGCACACGGTCAACCTCAAGGACCGCAACTCGGCCCTGCTCCACGCAGGACGCACGCCATCCGGCACTGCAGCACCTCCAGAGTGAGCCCTGCCCTGGTCCAGCTCTCGCGCGAGAGAGGGAGTCCGCTCACTCCTCCTCCTTCCCCCACCACAGCGCACTGCGAGCCGCCCTCGTCACCTCGCTCGAGCAGCAACTCGCTCAGGCCCGCGCCGACCTCTCGGAGCAGTACCGCGTCCAGTCGACCAACGCCCAGCGCCTCCTCGCCCTCACCGACAGCCTGCGCGACCAGGAGGACCGCGGCCGCGACGAGCGCGACGAGCTCAGGCGCCTCCGCACAGAGGTCGACGGCCTGAGGGAGCGTGCAAAATGGCACAAGGAGATCGTCCAGGAAAAGGAACGCCAGCTCGTCGTGCGTCCCAAGTCCTCCTCCTCCCTCCTCTCCTCCCGCTCTCGCCCTCTCGCCATCCCTCTCTCCGTCCCCCACCTCGTCGCCCTCTCTACCTCATCCTCGTCGTCTCCCTGCGCCCTACCCGGCCCGTACTGACCCGGCCCTCTCGACTCGTGCGCGCAGATCCTCCAAGACGAGCACCAGTCGCTCGAGCTCGAGCTCTCGCAGCTCGAGCTGCAGAACGACAACCTCAAGACGGACAACGCCGCGCTCCTCCAACGCTGGCTCGAGAGCAAGGCGCACGAGGCCGACCGCATGAACGAGGCCAACGCGTTCCTCGAGGAGGCAAAGCGCCTCAAGGCCGAGGTCGCGGCGGCTCAGGCGGCCGCGGCGACTGCGACGGGCGAGAGCGCAAAGGGCAAGGAGCGGGCGCTCGAGGAGGCGCTCGCGGGCGAGTGAGCGCGCGACCCTGTCTCCCTCCTTCTCAAGCCGCCACCTGTTGTCGTACCTCGAGCTCTCCTCTCCCTTGTTGTACCACTCTCGCAATGCAACGCGCTCCTCGCTCGACACTCTCGAGAGATCCGAGGGAACGAGAGAGAGAGCTGCAGTGCTAGCCCAACCGAGTCGCCGCCTCGAGGAAAGCGCTAACCCTGCCGGCTCGCCGTGCGGCTCATCGCGCACCGCTCGCTGCCCGTCGTCGCCGCGCTGCCCTCCCTGCGCTCCTTGCGCCCCTGGAGCTTGTCCCTCCTCCGCTCTTCGCGCTCGCGCTCGCGCTCCTGGAACCGCTCGACCCTCCTGCGGTCGACCCGCGTCAGGTAGTAGCTCCCGCCCTCCATCTTCCAGCTGACGCTGCCCGACCGGTACCGCGCCGCCGGCGCCTGATTGAGGATCGGAGCGGCGAGTTGACGTTGTGCGCCGAGAGGTGGAACTTGTCGGGCAGGAACGGCTTGAGCGACACGATGCGCGCCGAGGCGGGCAGCTCGAGGAACAGCCACGACAGCGACTGGTTGAGGGGCGCCGTGAACCTGCGCAGGGACGAGCGAGTCGTCAATTCGGGCGTCGCGTGTGGGAAGAGGGGGCGAAAGAGAGAAGGAGAGAGAGAGAGAGGGACGAGGACGTACACCTCGTTGTTGACGAGCACGACGTCGGCCTTCCTCATGACCTCTCCCACCTCGGCGCACGCCGTAAAGTCGGCCTCAACGACGCGCATGGCCCCACCCTCGAGCCCCCACATGCGGAACCGGCGCTCGGCCTCGTCGACCTGGAGGCGCGCGAGCTGCGACGCGTGCGCCATGTTCTCGAAGCCGTACGACGTCGCGCCCGTGCTGCGAGGTGCGAGAGAGAGGAAGGAGGGTGAGGTTCGGCTCGGCGGCAGGAGGAGAAAGGAGAGGCGGGCGAAGGAGAGGGCGGGGACGCACGCGAGGGCAGCTTGCACGACGCAGTTGCCGACGCCCGAGCCGAGGTCGACAAAGACGCTGTTGGGCCCGAGGTGCGTCTTCTCGAAGCTGCAGGGGCGTGCAGGGTGTGTCAGGGCGTCCGTCGTGCGCAAGGACGAATGGAGAGAAAGAGAGGGCGCACATCTCGTTCATGAACTTGGGCAGAAGCTCGCCGTACACGTTGTCCGAGAACGCCTCGTACTCCTTGAGGCGCTCGATGTCGGGGCCGACGGCGCGGTCGTAGCACTGGAGGAACACCTTGGTCCAGACCTTCTCGCGCAGGCCCTTCATGGCGGCGATGTTGCGCTGGACGACGCCCGCCGCCTTGAGCGCTCGCAGCGTCGTGTTGTACCGCTCGACCGAGGCGAGGAACGAGGGCCCGTCACGCTTGGCGCGCGCCTTCTCGAGCTCGCGGATGAGCGGCGGCTGAGGGTCGTTGGCGGCGGTCGGTGGAGCGAGCGTCGGTGTCGAGCGGTCGGCGGGACGGGCGGCGGCGATACCGGTAGAGGAGGCGACAGCTGAGGAGGAGGTAGGACCGGACAGGGGCGTCGAGGGCGTCCCGGCGCGCGAGTTGCTGGACGAGCGGTTGTACAGGAAGGCGGCGAACGACGTGGCGCCGCTCTGGTGGCCAAAGTGGGTGAACGCCTCGTCCTTGGTGAGGAAGTGGTCGAGGACGGTGAGGATGACCTGCGAGGAGTGTGGACGAGGCAAATCAGGCAAAGTCGCGGTTTGAGAAGGTGGCGCTCGGGGACGCACCTTGAGCACGTCCTCGATCGGGTTGTACTCGTCGTCGGTCCTCGGGGCGAGCAGGGCGAAGCTGTAGAAGGCGAGACGTCAGGCTAAGGCACGTCACGATCGAAGCAGGGAGACATTCGGCGCACCGTTCGCGCACACCCTCGCCCGGGTACTCGAGCTCGACAGTCGGCACGTCCGAGCCGGCCCACGCGCTCGTTGGTCGCTCGGGGTTGTGCGGGTCGATAAAGTCTGCGAGCAAGAGGCCAGGGCACGTGAGCGAGACGCTCGACGGCAGGATCGACGAGAGATGAAGGGGAAGGAGGCGACGCACGGTCCTTGTACGCCATGCGGTTCTCGAGCACGAGGCTCTCGCCGCTCTTGCCGTCGGTCGAGCCCTCGCCCTTGGCCGCCACGTCGCGAGCGCACACGGGCGCGCCCTCCTCCTTGGCGAGCGTCTTGGAGAAGTAGTCCTCGTCGACGCTGCTCAGGTCCGACTCGGACGCTTCTGACGGCGTGAGCGGGTCGAGGTCCGAGCTGGGCGGTTGTGGTCGCCGTCCCGCCGACATGCCGCCCTTGCGCGAGGACCGCGGCGCGCCGTCGCAGTCGTCCTCGTCCGACGACGACTCGACCTTGGCGCGGCCCTTGCGGCTGCGCGCGCTCGCGCCGTTCGACGCCGCGCCGCCGGAGCCGCCCTTGACCGCACGCTTGGCTGCAGGTGCGGCGGCGAGTGGCGGCGCGTCGGCGGGCCGCTTGTAGGCATTAAGGGTGCGGGCGGGCTTGGTCTCGGCAGTGGGCGGAGCGGCGCGCTTGACGACGGTGCGGACGACGGTGCGGGTGACGGTCGCGACAGGACGCTTGGGGGCAGTCGAGGTGGTGGCCGCGGTGGTGGTGATGGCCGGGGACCGTGGCGAGGTGGGCGGGAGCGAGGAGAGTGGGGAGGAGGGCGCGACCGAGTTGACGGGGACGGCGAGGGTGGTGGTGCCGCTCGCGTGCGGTGGCCTGGCGGTGGTCGGTGACGCGCCTGGAGCCTTTGGTGCCGGGCGGCGCGAGCCAAACATGGGCGAGTCGGCGAACGGCGAGGCGGAGGCGCGAGGACGAAAGAGGGCGACGAGAGGGGCGGGAGGGGCGCGCACGCGTGTGCTGGCGGGTTCAATGCCGCTGCCGTGCTGCTCGGCGAGGCGCGCACGTGGTCGGGGTCGTCGAGGAGGAGAGAGACGAGGCGAGAGATGGGGAGCTCTCGCTTGACCTCGTCCTCGTCCCTCACCTCGCTCCAGGATGGCCCGTGAGTCCAGCCAACTCTCCTGCAAGCTCTCGTGACTGACTCGGTCCTCCCACAGGCGGCAACCAGCGCGACAAGGTGCTTCCTCCTCGTCTCGCTCCTCGTTCCTCCTCTCGACCGCGCTCACCTCGCCCTCTCCCTCCTCAACCGACCTGCAGGCACGCGAGAAGGCGGCCAAGCTCAAGGCCGATGCCACCAAGGGTCAGCGCAAGGACGACGGCAAGAGTTTCCGACAGCGCCAGGAGGACGACGCCGAGAAGATGCGCCAGAAGCAGGTCCGTCTCTCGCTCCTCCTCCCCCTCGTTTCTAGACCGACACGGCTCACCCTCGATGCGCTCTACTGCAGGCCGCCGCGCTCGCCAAGAAGGAGGCTGACGCCAAGGCCAAGTGAGCCCACGAGCGACCACCAACCTCTAGACCGTCTCCCGCTCCTCCCACCCACCTTCGCATCGTCGTTCCCCTCCTCCCTGTCGTTACCAACAGCAATACAGCCTCTAACGTCTCTCGAGAGGAGCCGCGAGAGAGAGAGAGAGAGAGAGAGAAATGGCCCGAGAGCGAGAAGGACAACAACAGGCAGCCGTCGCACTGCACGGACCGCCGCAGCCTCGAGAGCTCCGCCTCGCCCGCCCGCTCTACAGCCTCAGGTTGCCCCACCCGTGCTCCTTGAACCACTCGCTGCCGTGCTCGTCGTACTCGGCCCGCGTCACGAACGCCTTCCTCCTCGCCTGCTCGCCGCCGCTCGTCGTCCACCTCGCCATGCCGCGCCACGCGTCGAGCGTGTCGGCCGGACCGCGCACGTGCAAGGGCGCGCCGACGGGGAGGACGGGCCGCAGCGAGGCCGTCAGGCGCGACGCAAAGTTGGGGATGTGCGTGTTGCCGCCGGTGAGGAAAAGGTTCTGCGCGCAGGAACGACAGAGGGGCGTGAGTGGGACGCCGACGACCGTGCGAGAGACCTCGTGCTCGAGGACGAGAGGGAGAGAGAGAGAGAGAGGGACGCACGCTCGTGAGGCGGTCGCGCTCGGCGACCGAGAACGGGCGCAGGACGTGCTCGACAATCTCGCCGAGGCCGGCCTGGTCGAGCCCGCCCATGTGCGGCTGCCACAGGACCTCGGGCACGCGCACACGCTCGAGGTTGACGTGCAACTGCGAGTTGTGCTCGACGCTCTCCGGGTCGTACGTGTCGAGCGGGTCGTCGGGCGCCAAGCCGCGGATGAAGGCGTTGAGGAGCTGGTGCTTGCGCAGCGCCTGGCGCGACGCCGTGTCGTCCTCGGTAAAGTGCGGGTCGTGCTGCAGCAGGCGGGCCTCGACCGAGTTGAGCGCGTCTTGCTCGTCCTCCTCGTCCTCCGAGTCGTCGCCCGTGCCCTGCGCGCGCATCGTCCGCCGAGTGAGCGTCTCGGGCGCTATCGGACAGCGAACAGGGAAGAGGTGGACGCACGATCTCGCGGTATACGGCCCAGTCGGCGTCGTTGGCGCCGAAGCCGTCGTCTGCAAGGAGCCAAAAGTCAGCTCGTCATTCTCCCTCCCAGGCACAGGCAAAGGCGGGAGGGGACGCACCTTCTCCTCCACGCTTGCGCTTCTTGCCGAGCTTCTCGTCGGCGGCGAGCCCGGCGATGCTCTTCATACGGTTCTGCGCCGCGAGCGACTTGCGGTCCGACAGCTGCTCCTTGCGCTTCTTGCGCTCCTTGATCTTGTCGAGGATGTCCTGCAAAGGCGCACGAGAAGAGAGAGTATCAGTGACGTGAGACGAGGCAGAGGGAAAGAGAGCCAGAGTGGGCGAGAGAGAAAGGGCGGGACGCACCCGGTGCTCGGTCCTCAGCTTGTTCAGCCACCCCTCAAAGTTGCTCATCCTCAGCTCGTCGTCGGCCCTCTGCTCCTCCTCGGCCCTGCGCCGCTCCTCCTCCTTCTCGGCCTTGAGCCGGATCCGGGCGTCGTACCCGGCCTTCATGAGCTTCTGCCGCCGCTTCTCCTTGAGGTCCTCCTCGTTGAGCTGGTGGTCGGGCACGTCGATGAGCGGGAACGAGGGCGCCTCCTGCGAGTCGTCGAGTGCGGGTCGTGGAAGAGGGCGTCAGGGAGTGATCGAGGGAGTGGGAGAGGGCGCGACGAGGGGTGCGAGCGGGCGGTCGGGCGCACCTTGTTCTCCTCCTCGATGCCGAGCTCGCGGTTCCTGGCCCTCGTCAGGCTCTTGTTGAGCTTCTTGAGGTAGTCGTCGAGGTCGGCGCTGCTGCTGAAGCCGGCGTCCTTGAGGCGGCGCTCGTAGTCGACCTTGCTCGTCGTCGGTCGCGCCTCCTGCAGCGCCGTGAACGCGACGAGCTCTTCTTGTTGCCGCTCGAGCTGCGCGACGACGCCAAACTCTTTCATCAGTGACGTGCGCCTCGACCGAGGCGCGAACGACCGAGTCGAGGAGAGAGAGAGGACGAGCCGGGGCGCACCTTTTCCGACCTTTGCCTCGCCGCCGTCTCCTTGAGCCTCCTCGTCGCCTCTGCGCGCTTCTCCATCTGGGCCCTTGCCTCCTCCTCGGTCTGCTCGTGCGCCTGGACGGCGACGTACGGGAACTGGACGATGCGGTCGAGGTCGACGAGCGCGCGCGGCGTCGTCAACGTCGAGAGCGTCGACGCGTACGAGGGCGTCGCGTGGTACGAGTGCGTGCGGTAGATGAGCTGTTGCGGGAGGATCGAGGGTCGAGGGGAAGAGCTGCGAGTCAGTGGGACGTCGAAGAAGAGGGAGCAGGCGAGGGAAAGAGAGACGCACGCTCGACTGGTACGACGTGAGGCGCCCTGGAAAGGTCGGGTACTTGAGCTGCATGAGCTTCAGGAGGTACTCGGCCGCCTGCGATCCACCCCACGCGAGCCTGTACGTCGAGGGCAAACATCGATCAGTTCCCGCTCGTCCTGGTCGGACGAAGCGCAGCCGAACGGCGACGAGACCCGGGACGCACTTTTTCGCGCTCGTCATGATGGCCTTGCCGCCGAGGACAGGGATGACGTGCGTGTTGGCCGTGCCGGACGAGATGACGAGGCCGTCTGCGACGGTCGGGTCGGGCGAGTTGGCGTACAGGGACCAGAGCGAGTCGAGGCCGTACGCGACGGCGGGCGCCGAGTAGCCCTCGAACAGGAGCTCAGTCATGACTGCGGGCGAGTGCTCGGGCGTGAGCGGGGTTGGCTGCGCGGGCGAGAGGGGAGAGGACGAGGTGGACGCACTCGAGCGCGAGTAGGCCGGGTTGCACAGCGTCTCGGTCATGGCGATCGGGTTGTGGAGCGTCTCGGTGTCGACGCCGAGCTTGACGAGCGAGTAGTCGAGGATGCTCTCCTGCAGGTGCGGGTTGTCAGTCGGTCGCGGTGAGGAGAGAGAGAGAGAGAGGGCGAGGACGGACCATGGCGTCAAAGTTAACGACGACGTCGTTCTCGTACGGGACGCGCGTGTTGGCCCTGCTGGTGGCGTCGACGTAGACCTCGCCGCCTGCGAGCATGACCTGGCGGTTGAACTTGCGGTCCTTGTACTTGGCGGCGATGTTGTCGACGACGATGCGCGGGTGTTGCTCGGTGCCCCAGCCGGCGCGCAAGGTGGTGGCGCCGTTGTCGATGCAGAGGACGGCGTCGGAGCCCTGGAAGGAGTGGTAGTCGTGCCAGCCTGCGGGGCCAGGGACGACCGGGGCGAGTTCGGGGATGGGGTAGACGGGGCGAGAGGTGCGCGGCTGCGGTGCGCCGCTGGTCGAGGCTTGACGCTGCATGGCGGGCGAGCGCACGGCAGCGAGTGGTGAGGACCGAGAGGGGAGAGTTCCGGTGAGACGACGACGACGACGCAGATGAAGTCGAGGGTCGCAGCTCTCGCTCCCACGCTCTCACCGGCTGCCACCTAGAGCTCACCAGCCCCAGCCATGGCCACCTCCCGCCCTTTGCACGCCCTCATCTCGAGCACCGGCCACCCGGCGTCGGCCTCCTCGTCCAACCTCATCTCGCCCCACCTCGTCCACCTCGCCGACCCGCCCCAGCACACCGTCGACGCCCGCCTCGTAGAGCTCCTCGCAGACGACATGGTCCGCGCACTGCGCGAGTCGGCCGCCGCGGCGCGCACTCGCAGGGCGAGGGACCACCGCGCCGTCGAGGAGGAGCTCGAGGCGCTCGGTCTCGCAGGTACACCATCGGCAGGCGCAGTGGCAGAGCCGGCGGCCGGTCGAGACGTGCAGGTGGGTGCGGCCGGCGAAGGGCTTGCGCGCGAGGCCGAGGCGGACGAGGCCGTGTTTTCGAGGCTCGACGACCTCGGGTTCCGCGTTGGGTGGGCCACAGCAGAACGGTGCGTCGCCCGTTCCTCCCGCCCGCTTGACACGCGCAGCACTGACATCTGTGTCCGCCCGCAGCCTCGCTCGCGACCGACCGCGCTTCCCCTCGCTCGCCCAGACGACCCCCGCCGCGTCGCACCCCTCGTCCGCGTCCGGCACGCCCTCGCACACCCCTCTGCCGTCGCTTTCCGGCGCCGGCCCTTCGTCGCCCGAGACGCTCGAGGTCGTCAAGTTTGTGTGCAAGGACGTGTGGACCGCGCTGTATGACAAGCAGGTCGACAACCTGCGCACCAACCACCGCGGCGTCTACGTCCTCCTCGACCAGAGCCTGCGCAGCTTGAGGGCGCTCAGTGCGCCCGAGGGTAAGGACGAGGAGCGCGAGACGGCACGATGGGTCAAGGCGGTGCGTCCTGGCGCTTCTCTCCTCCCTCTCGCCCCCCGTCCCTCGACACCCGACGAGACTGACCCGACCTCGTCGCGCCCTCCTCCTACCTCGCCGCCGACAGGTCCTCGCCTTCCCGAGCGGAATCATTCGCGGCGCCTTGTCCAACCTCGGCGTGCACGCGACCGTGACGGGCGAGTCGGCCGGCCTCCCTCAAGGTGCGTCGGCCGGACCTTCCCTCTCTTTCGGCCCTCGATCGTTCTCCGGACTGACGAGGGTGTCGTCCTGCTCGTCGCACAGCCTCGTTCCAGATCAAGACGAGCCGGCCTGGAGGACTGTAGACGAGCCGTGCAAGGCGACTTTTCTACGAGCGTGCCGGCTGCGCGAGGGACCGCGAGCGAGCAAAGAGAGCGAGCGAGAGCTGCCGAGCGCGACGTGATTGCAGAGCTCTCTGACTCGGACAGAGGTGGAAAGACTAGCGTGTTGCAACAGGAGAAGGAGAGGGACTACGGGCAGGCGATGCGAGGAGGGACCGCGAGGGTCGAGAGTTGCGAGGACACGGCTCGGTTCGAGGGTTCGGCTCTATTTCGACGACATCTTGTACCCGCTCGTGTCGAGGATCTGCTTGCCGCACATGGCGCACGCTCCTGTGGCCGAGGAAAGGAGAGGTCAGTCAGGCGAGGTGTGGAGAGACGGAAAGAGGCGAGGCGCACCCTTCTTGTAAGCACAACCTGCACGGGAAGGGGAAGGGTCAGTGCCGTACGAGAGAAGAGAGGAACGAGAGGCTGGGGCGCACCTTGGCAGTACTTTGCGCCGGGCCTCGCGGTCACGCTGCGGCACACCTCGCACCTCGCGACGGCGCCGCCGCTCCCGCCCGCCAGGTCGGTCGCACCGGTCGCCTTGCCCTTGCCTTTCTTGTCGCCCGCAGCGCCGGCGGCGGCAGGTGCGTAGGGCGAGTAGCGGGCCTTGCTCGAGAGGAGCTTGTTCTCGCCGACCTTGCGACCGCCGGCTGCGCTCGTGCCCGGCTTGTCCCACACCGAGGTGGCGGCCATCTGGGACACGCCGGCTTTGGCGAGCTTCTTCTCGCACTTGGCGCAGACCTGCGGGCGGGGTGGGACGACGGCGGCGGCGGCGAGGGGAGGAGAGGGGGGCGAGGAGGAGGTCAGCTCGCTGGCTTCTGGCGGCAGGGGCTGCTTCGGGGCGGCGTCTGATAGAGGGTAGAGCACAGGGCAGGGGCCAAAGGTGGCGGCAGGGGGCGAGGAAGTGCCGAGACGAGGAGGGCTGAGTGAGCGGCGACTCACCATGGGGAGGTTCGAGTGAGGGGGCCGGCGGTGGTGGTGGATGGGAGAGGAGAGCGAGGGCGTGCGAGTGTTGGAGAACAAAGGCTGGCGTGGGAGCAGGTGGACGAGGAGAAGGGCGACGGTGCGTCGGTCCCCACAAAGAAGCGCAGCTGGTTCTCATCTCTTGCCTCGTCTCTCTCGCCCGCTGTCGACCTTGGTGCACCGCTGCCACCATGAGCGACCCGCCTAACCTCCTATCCCTCCCGCCCCACCTCGTCGACCGCATCCTCCACGCCGCCATCCTCGTCGACCCCCCCACAGCCTCCCGACTCGAGCTCGTCTCAAGGGCCACCACCCGCGCAGCACGCCGCGTGTGCGCACACCACCTCCACCTCCCAGACGACGACACCCTCCTCTACGACGCCCAGGCCCTCCCCGACCAAGCACCCGCCAACTCACCACGAGGCCCCGCCGCCGTCCCTCCCCCTCCTCCCGCGTCCGTCGTCACCGCCGCTCCCGCCGTCCCGTCCCTCCTCGACAAGGTCGCCCGCTCAACCGACTGGGCCCTCGACGTCCGCCACTGCACCGTCGCTGCGCCCGCCGTCCCCGCCGACTACAGCCCGCCCGCCGACCGCGCCAACGGCGACGGCGACAGCGACGACGAGCAGCACGACCACGACGACGTGCCCGTCCCGCCCCTCGACGACACGGCCTTCTTCCTCCTCGTGTCGCGCCTGAGCAACCTCACGGCCTTCACCTGGTCGTCGTACCGCCTCCCGCCCGACGCCCTCTGCCTCGCCCTCGGCCAGGCGTGCAAGTCGCTCACCGCCTTCAAGCTCGACCTCGTCCCGTCCCCGTTCGCCGGCACCACCCTCGCCGACCACCACCACCACGGCCTCTCGGGCGCGGCACCGGGCAGCCCGCAGCAGCTCGCGGCCACGAGCCCGTCGTCGCCGCCGTCCTTCATGGCCCTCGGCCTCGGCGGCAACGGTCACGGCTACGCGCACGGCCACGCGAGCGGCGGCGGCGGCGGCGGCGCACCGCTGCGGTGGGACGCGCCGCACCTCTCGGCCCTCCCGCACACGCTCGTCCGCCTCGCCGTGTCGCACCTGTCGGCCGCCGGTGCGCGCAGCCTCGCCGCCGCCCTCCCGTCGTTCCCGGCCCTCGAGACGCTCGAGCTCGCGCGCACGCTCTTTGTCGACGACGCGCTCGTCGCCGAGGTCGGCGCCGGCGCGAGGGGCCTCAAGCGCCTCGTCGTGCGCGACATGGGCGGCACCAAGCTGAGCGAGCAAGGGCTCCAGGCCCTGTTTGATGGGTGCGAGGCGCTCGAGGTCCTCGAGCTCGACTGCGTCGAGGGTGAGCCGCAGTTTCTCCCTCTCTCGGCGGGACCGCTCGAGCCATAGCGCTCGGGCCGTCTCCTCGTGGACGTGTGACGCCGGCGTTGCCCTGACTCTTTTGTCTCTCGTGTCCTCGCAGGTCGGTTCTCGCGCACGTGCTGGCAGAAGCTCGCGCCGCTGCCGTCGTCGCTCCACACCCTGCGCCTCGTCTACTCGGAGCACCAGCCGCACAAGTCGTGGGTCGTCGACCACCTCTCGTCGCTCCCGGCCATCCTCGGCCTCGACGGTTCGTCGCTCCACACGCTCAGCGTCACGCGCAGGCCGCACCCGTGCGCGCTCGTCCCCGGGTCGCACCACCTCGCGCGGTACCCGATCGAGCCCGTCGTCGAGCCGCGCCCGCTCGGCGCAAAGGCCATCGACGCCCTTGTCGAGCGCGACGAGCTCCAGCAGCTGCAGCAGGACGGCGACAAGACGAGGGAATGGCGCGTCCTCGAGCTCGACCTGTTCAGCCTCGACTCGGACGGCCTCAAGCGCGTCCTCGACGGTGCGCCGCACCTGCAGCGCCTCCAGATCCTGTTCGACAGCCCGTTCCGCAACCTCGTGCGTCTCTACACGTCTCTCTATCCTCCAGGAGAAGCAGGCCTGACGCACCCTCTGCCGCCCGCAGCTCACGCTCGCGCCGTCCATCGCCGCCTGCGCCTCGCTGCGCCACATCCTCGTCTCGGTCCTGCCGCAGCACACGCCCGAGCTCGCGCCCCTCACGCCCGGCCGAGTACCTCGCCGCCGTCCCGCCCGCGTCGGCGCCCACTCGCACGCGCCCAACTCGCCGCCGGCCCGAGCAGCCCACCGCTGCCCTCGTCGCCGCCGCCGCGCGCGACGGCCAAGGAGCCCAAGGAGGACACGAAGCACCACCCGGTGCGCGCGCTCGACCCGTGCCTGCCGCCGACGCGTGACTGGCGCCGGTTCTGCAAGAAGGCGCACTCGGTCGAGCGCGTCCGGTCGATCGCCCGCGCCGCGCTCGGCACGTCGACGTTCAGCGCGCGCACGGCCGCCACCAGCCTGACAAGGGTCGAGTTTGAGCCGACGCCCCCGGTCCTCGCCCGCCGCGCCTCCCGCGGCGGCGCCGGCGGCACGGGCGACGCGCTCGCCGTCGACGAGCTCGGCGTCGGGCCCCAGGCGCAGCACCGCAGCCCGCAGCTCGTGCCCGCCGCCGTGCACGCCCAGCGCCGCCGCAGCTCGACCGTGTCGCTCGCCGAGACGTGCCTCTCGAGCCTGTCGCTCACCAACACGAGCACGAGCACGGCGGCGACGGGCGCGAGCGACTACTCGCTCTGGTCCGAGTCGCCGACGCACTCGTTCGCCGGCCTCGCGACGCCGCCGCTCGGTGCGGGCTGCTCGCCGCCGTTCGGCAGCTTTGCGGCCGCCGGCAGGAGCGTGTCGCCGCGCAAGGGCAGCAGCGGCGCCGAGTCGGCGCTCGGGCTCTCGCCGCCAGGGCTCGGGTACGGCTCGATCGGCGGCGGCGGCGGCGGCGCGCATCGTCGCCGCTCGTCGAGCGCAGCGGTCGGCCAGGCGCAGGCGTACCACGCGCAGCCGAGCGCCGGCCTCGGCCTCGCGCTGCACTCGACGCCGGCGTCGCAGCAGCACGGCTGGGCTACCTCGCCCTCGTCGGCGCCGGTGGCCATCCCGGGTGCGACGTCGTCGTCCAAGGCCCAGCAGCAGCAGCAGCAGCAGCAGGCGCCGACGACCAAGGGGACGAGCCCCGTCAGCCCGCGCAGCTTTGCCCAGATCGCCGCGCACCCGCACGACAAGCCGTGGACGCGCTCGGCGTCGGCTGCAGCCTCGGCGTCGACCGCATCGGCCGGCTGGGCCGAGCCACCGACGACCGGCGGCGGCGGCGGCGGCGCCGGGTCGTCGAACGCTGGCGGCGCCAAGCGCACCAAGGGCGAGGGGTCGCCGACGCAGGGGCGGCGCACGCGCGGCGGACAGGGCAGGCGCAGGGAGGCGACCCAGTGAGGGCGCGTCTCGCCTCGGCGAGAGAGGAGCGGGCGAGGGAGCGAGGTGGGAGGAGCGCGCTTGGGAGCTTCGAGGGCTGGACCGCTTGAGGACGACTGGGGGCGCTTGTACAGGTGACCGATGATACCAACTCGAGCTTTGCGTTTCTCTGTGCGCCTTTGGCGACGCGGCACACGGAGAGGCAGGAGAGCTCGCGCGAGGAAGAGGCGAGCCAAGTCGGCCGGCCTGAGCGTCGCTTTCGGGGCTCGCTCACGCGCGGCCGTCAACTCGCCTGGCTTTGCGACGGCGCACAGGCTCACGAGAGTGGTCTTAGTGAGCTGTACAGCCGCAGAACTTGTCCGAACGAGCGACGCCGCGAGCCGAGTCGCCCGTGCCAGCTCTCCTCGCTCTCTCGCTCTCTCTCCATCCATGGCGCTCTCGCCTTCAGCTCTGCACAACCCGGTCGTGCGGCTGCCGCCTGGCCCGCGCACGAGGGAGCACATCCCCGTGTCGCTCCTGCCCCTCGCGTCGAACCGCAACGCCCACATCACGCGCCTGTACAACCTCGTCGTCCACCTCGTCTCGCTCGCGCCCTCGCCCGCGACCCATACGCGCACCGTGAGGGCATGGCGCGCCCTCGCCCAGTGCCGCGAGGTCCACCTGAGCGTCCTGTGGAGCCTCGGCGCCGCCATCATCGACCGGGCGCGAGAAGGAGCAGCCGCCCGAGGCTCCCCCGGCGCCGACGGCCTCGTCGACGACGACGACGAGGCGCAGTGGAGGGCCGGGCAGCGCGCAGAGTGGCTTCGGTTCAACCAGGAGGGCGTCCTCGACCGCGTCAGCAAGTTCAACGAGTACATCCTTGCCCTCGTCGCCGCCGGTCGCGCCGAGTTTGCCCTCGACGAGCTCGAGTCGTGCGTCCACTCTCCTCTCTCTCTCTCCCTCACTCGTCGGCTCATACTCTTGCTCTACTCGACTCCAGCTACCTCGACAACCAGCCGTACCACGACTCGATCTCGCTCAACACCCTGTACGGCCTCCTCGCCCTCCTCGTCGCCCAGCCCGCCTCGCACTCGCACGCCGCACCTGCACCCTCCTCCTCGTTCGACACCTCTTCCTCGGACGACGACGGCACGTCTCGGTATCGCGGTGGTCGCGCAGCAAAGCGCGCCAGGCTCAGCAGCCACGGCGAGAACGTTCAACCTGGTCCGTGAACCTTTTCCCCTCTCGCCGCCCGCATGCACCCGGTCCTGACTTTTTCTCCATGCGCAGGTGACGAGTTCGACGAGCTGCTGCGGTCCATCGCCTCGACCTCGCCGAGCCTGTTGCACAAGGCCGAGGAGCGGCTGCGGCGGGCTGCGCTGCTCGAGGAGCAGGCCGACAGGGAGGTCGGCAGGGAGCCAGGCCCAGGCGAGGCAGCGAGGTGGCTAGCTTTGGTGCGTCCACCTTCCTCTCTCCCGTGGTGGAGCGGCGCAGCCTGACCCTCGATCCGTCGCGCTCGCAGATTCATCGACACTCGCAGAGAGGCGGTCGCGACGACTCGCCTCTTTGACGACCCGCTCTTCCGCCTTCTACTGTTCCACCACCCTGTTGTCGTCACACACCACATATCCTGCTCGCCTCCCGTCTCTCAGCTCGACTCGACCCGCCCCTCGACCTTGCCCCTCTTCCTCGCCTCGGCTCCGTCGAAGCCCTTCCCCAGGACCTCTCCACCATGGTGCGCAGCGGCGTCCGATTCGGGTGAGGGGTCAAACCGGAGCCAACACCGACCTCGGCATCGCGACTCGCTCGAGCCGGACCTCGTTCGCGCTTCGACCCTCGAGGCGGTCCCGCCGCTTGCAACACAGCGACGACGAGACCGCCACGCGAGCGTGCCACATCCTCTGTTCGTCCTTCGCTCTCTCTCTCGGTCTCGCTCCTCCCGGCGCGGCGCTCTCTCGAGAGAGCGCCGCACCCTGTTCTGCTCATGCTTCTCTCACTAGATCCGTCTCGTTAGACCTCTCGTTCTTCTCCCGACCGCCACCCATCCTTATCCCGGTACCTTCTCGTCGTCCACGCTCGTCGTGCGGCGGCGTCACACAAGGTCCCGGCATTTAGAGGAGGCGGAGAGCAGCCAGCTGAGCGTCGCTATCTCTGTCAGCCTGCGGGCGATGATCAGCGATTGATAGTAGCTCTAGCCACAGTTCTCCCTTTGCGAAACCACTTGCGCTCGCCCCACTCTTTCTGCGCTTTCTCGAGAGCACGAAAACGAGCGATCCGAGCGAGCGGTCCGAGCGAGCGGCGAGGACTGGGTCTTGCTCTCCTCGTGCTTCCTCTCGTCGCGAGAAGAGAGACCGAGAATGACGTCGAGGTAAGGCGAGTGTGAATACAGACAACGAGGGACGAGGGACACAGGGAGAGAGGGATACGAGCACAAGGGCGAGGAGGGAAAAAGGAGACCAAGGGCCGACGACGAGAGCGGCCCGACGCTCAGCCGTCAATGTCCATCGCAGCCGCCGTCGCCTCGCGCTTCTTCTGCTGGATGGTCGGCTGCGCCGGCCTGCGCGCCTGCGAAGCCGGCTTCTTCTCCTCGTCCTCGGCGGCACCTGCGCCCGCTCCTCCTCCCTCGGCGCCGTCCTCCGTCTTGACCTTGTCCTTGGCCTCGCGGATCGCCTTGCGCGACGCGTCAAAGTACCGGTTCGGGTGGTCGACCGAGTCGCCGCCGCCGAGCCCTTCGCCCTTGGGCACGCTCGCGCCGCCGGGCAGCTTGGCGTGCTGCAGCTCGAACACGCGCGTGCACGCGACGTGGTAGTGGCCCGACTGGGTCGCGGCGAGGATCTCCTTGAGGTCGGCGTTGGCGAGCGTGCCGCCGAGGGTCGAGTGGAGGAGCGACGTGAGGGCTTGCTCCGAGTGGTGGCGGAACGGGCAGCCGTGAGCTTGACCGGGTCCAGGTGTCGGGCCCGTGATGATGGCCGTGCAGCTGCACGCGAGGGAGAGAGAGGTCAGGATGGCCTCGAGCGTTCCCCGAAAAGGAGGGCGGGACGAGGAAGAGGTGCGAGCGTTCGGACGCACGATTTGGGCGTGTAGTTCTTGCGCGAGCCCTCAAGGCCATAGTTGTGGCGGATGTTGTAGCGGTACTCCTTGTTGAACTTGTCGTCGGTGATGGACGAGAACGACTTGCGCCAGAACGCGATCGACTCCTCGACCGAGAGACCGATTCCCTGCGAGGACGACGACGACGGCGTCGTCAGGGTCGCGCTCTTGACGAGAGAGGGAAAGAGAACGAGGGGGCGCACTTTGAGGAAGAGGCTGTACTGCTGCCGGCCCTCGTGCTTGAGGTGCTTGCTGCCCTTGAGCGTGTCCTGCATGTTGCGCATGCACAGCGGGAAGCTCTGGTTGGCGAGCTCGGGCACCATCTCGGCCGTGATGGCCTCGCCGTCGGCCGTCGAGATGAACGAGTAGTCGGACGTGATGCCCGCCATGAAGCCCATCGACAGGTGCGACAGGATCGGGACGAGGCGAGTGTCCTCGTCAAGTCGAGGGAGCGCCTTGGCCGTGAGCTGCGAGCGAGCATCGTCAGGACGCGGTACAGCGTCGAGGAGAGGACGAGAGAGGGACGCACCTCGAGCCCTCGTGCTAGTCGAGACGCAAACTCGGCGGCGACGAGCGAGTACTCCTGCGACGACGGGACGTACGCCTTGCCGCCTCGCAACAACACCTTGCGTTGCGCGACGAGGTCCGTCACCTTGGTCCACTCGACCTGTGTGCGCGAGCGTCAGGACGGCTCAGGCAGTGCGCTCGACGACGAGGAAAAGGAGGGCGCACCTTGAAGAACGACTCGGCGATCATGGCGTCCGACTTGAGGCCCGACGCCGCCATCAACTCGCCGTACAGCTCCTGCTTCTCTGCCGCCGTCACCTGTTGCGTGGGGGAGGAAGAGTTGGCTCGGGACGGGGCGAGGGCGGCGCGACGACAGGGAAAGGAAGAGGGACGCACCACCTCCCACCCAAAGTTGAGGCTGTCGACGAACCTCCTTCGCTCGGCGGGATCGTCCGTGTCCCACCGAATGTGGAACAGCTCCTTCTCCGCCTTGAGGAACCGTTGCCGCAGCTCTTCTCTGTACGCGCGCGCTCGTGGCAGGTCAGTGAACGGCGGGCGGCAGGGCGACGAGGAGGGAGCGAGAGGAGACGCACGACCTGCAGAACGCGAGGCGGAGGATAAAGTGCGAGTACTGGTCCTTCTTGCGCTCGGCGTCGAGGTTGATCGTGCGCGCGCTCGTCTCGGCGTGGAGCGGGAGGTGCTCGGCGGCGCGCTTCTCGACCAGCTCGCGCACGTCCTTGAACGGGCGGTTGCGCGCTTGAGCCGACTCGATGTCGGCGAGGACTGTGGGCGAGTGTAGGGTCAGCGGGGCGTGGGAGGTGGGAGGCGAGACGGCTCATCTCGAGACGAGGAGAGAGGAGGGGACAGGGAGAGCTTGGGACGCACGCCTGAGCCGGTCGATGGCCCACACCTCGAACTGCTCGAGCGTGAGCTCGTCAAGCGGCGGCCGCTCGTACAGGTTGAGCCGGTTCGGGTACTTGGTCGAGCGCGACGAGGAGAGGTGGACCTCGGACGACGGGCCGGCGAGCGAGGACGCGCCGAGCGTGTTGACCGGGCGCGAGGTGAGCGCACCGCCGTTCGAGCCGCGCTGCATCGTGCGCTACAGGTGTGCTCGCGGCGTAGGTGAGGAGCGAGGCGAGGACGGAGCTGGTGGACGCGACGCGACCTGCGCGTCTCAGCAATTCTCGCGGCCACACAGCGCTCAAGTCGGCTCGCACTGCGCCTGGCGACTCTCGATTGTCCTTTCGATACTCGCTGCGACGGGCCGAGGCTCAAGGGGACAAAGGAAAGCGGCTGTTTCGGCGAGTCGGTCCGTGCGACTCAACTCTCCCTCCTCGACGCCGTGCGCCCGCGCCCGGGTCGACCTCGCCCGCCCGTCCACCTCACCCGACAAAGTCGAGCAGGTCCTCGCGGTCCCGCCTCAGGCTCCGGCTCGCGTCCGTCCACGCGCCAAGCACGCCGTCGAGGCTCCCTCCCGCCGCCTCGCTCTCGATGTTCTGCCCGAACGCGTCCGAGTTGTTGTGCACGACGAGTGTCGCGCCGTCGCACTCGGGCGGGAAGGCGAGCGTGCCGCCGCGCTCGGCGGGGAACAGGTTGTCGCGCGAGAGGACGACGACGTGCGGCGGGAGGACGGCGCGCGCGAGGGGGAGGAGCGCAGCGAGCGCGGCGAGGTGCGTCCCGAGGGCGAACAGGCGCATCGCGGGGAGTGCGGCGCGAGGTCCGGGAGCGTGCGCGGCGAGGACGATCTCGCGCAGGGCGCACAGGACCAGGAGCGTGCTCAGGTCGGCGGGCAGGCGGCGCGCAAAGATGGCCGGCGGCGAGAACGTGTAGGCGTAGCCACCCTCGTCGACCACGCACAGGGCCTCGAGCGCCGAGAGCTCGTTCGAGAGGGAAGCGATGTAGGCGGCGACGAGCATGTCGAGCGAGAGGACCGTGCCCGACTCGAGGACGAGGCAGCGGTCCCGCACGGCCGCAGACGGCGGGACCGACGGCGAGCTCGACAGGTGCCGCTTGAGCAGCGTCGTCGCCTGCGCGCTCGACCACGGCGGGTGCGACAGCGAGCCGAGCGACGGGAGCGCGCCCGACGAGACGAGGTGGCGGACGGCGTGGCGCTTGAGCCGGAAGTCGTACGCGGCGCGCTGCAGGTCGTCGGCTTTTTGCGCGACGGTCGGGATCGAAAAGCTGCCGTCGACGTACAGGTCCTGGCCCGAGATGGGCGCGCGCGCGACGGCAAAGAACGTCTCGGCGACCTGGCCGTCCTCAAAGTCCTGGTGGAGCGCGGTCGACAGGACGATGCGGCGAGCGCGCTTGCGGCGACCGTCGCGCGTCGCGCCGAGCTCGACGGCCGAGTGGCCGCCGTGCCAGGCATAGTCGGCGCACGCGGCGGCGGGGACGAGGGCCGTGACGAACGAGTGGAGGGCGGCCTCGCCGTTGGTGATGGCGGTGCCGGCGAGGTACTTGGTCGTGATGGCCGAGTCGCGCTTGTTGCGCATGAGGTGCTCGACGAGGTTGTCGGGGATGAAGGGCGAGCAGGCGATGACGGGAGGAGGCGAGGTCGAGGTGGACGCCCACGAGAGCCAGTGGGCGCGGGGCTCGGGGCAGGTGACAGGGACGTCGGTGTCGACGAGGGTCGCCGAGTCGCACGCGAGCGAGGGGAACGAGGGTGGGAAGGGGCGCAGGTGGGCGAGAGCGTGGACGCTCATCATCTCGGCGGGCGGGCGGACTGCTGGTGCGAGAGGGTCAGTACGGGGCTGCACCGTCAAAGGCGAGAGTGAGCGCACTAGGGATGGATCTGGACCTGATGGTTGGCCTGTCGACGAGGGCTCGGACAGGGTGGGAGGGGAGCGACGAGCTGGGGGCACCTCGGGCGGGGCTGTCGAGGCGGGTAGGGTGCGGCAGGACGAGCTGGATGGTGCTGGAGGGGCCCTCGTAGCGCCTGGCGGCAGTACAAGGGAGGCAAGGACGCGTTGTGGACGCGCTCACTTCCGATCACCTTGGTTCTCCCTCGACCCGCTCCCTCCCTGCCTGGCTGCAGGGCCTGTCTCGTTAGAGTGCCCTCGTTGGACCGTACCGTCTCCACCCAGGTGCGCCCCGACTCGCTCCCACCCTCCCTCGCCCATTTCCCGCCGCCCTGGACCCCTCTCGCCTGTCTCGCCCTTCGCGCCTTCGTCCTCGTCGCCCCTCGCTCACACCTCCTCGAGCCTGCACTGCAGCCACCTACTGCGACCCGGCACACCCTACGACACGCCCTCGCACCCTCGCACCATCCCCTCGCGACCCGCCTCGCGCGCTCGAGGCTCCTCCACCCCCTCCTCCTTTCTTCCTCCGCCGATCAACCCCTGCCGTTCGACCACCGCCTCGCCCTAGCGCACTCGACTCGCCGTCCGCCATGGCCTACCCGTCGCGCAACCCCCACGCGCCCCACTACTCGCGCCAGCAGACGTTCGAGTCGGACCCAGGCGCGTTCCACTCGACCTCGTACCCGGCCCAGCCCGCCCACTCGGCCTACACGGTCGACCCGACCGCCCGCTACGGCGTCCCAGGCCAGCAGGGCACCGCGACCTCGTCGGGCGTCGGCGCCGGGCCCTCAGGCGTCAACCGCCGGCACACGGTCCGCGGCGCAGAGCGCGGCACCGTGCGCGATGCGTCGGCCAACCCGCGCCACTCGGTCGCGCCCGCTCGTGCGCTCACGAGGGGCAAGACGCTCACCCGCCCCGACCGCTTTGTCGCGCCGGCGCCCCTCATCGCGCCCGCCGGCCTCGGCAAGCAGGGCAAGCAGGGCGGCAACGTCCAGACGACCCTCGTCGACGGCGTCCCGACCCTCGTCACCAAGGAGCCGTGGTACAGCCCGTGGAGCCTGTTCGTCGAGGTGTCGACTTTTTGGGCGCCGAGGGCCCTCCTGCGCAACTTTGGCATGACCGACCCGACCAAGCAGCGCGCGTGGAAGGAAAAGGTCGCCCTGTGCCAGATCTGCGCCTTCCTCATGGGCGTCATCGGCTTCATCACGATGGGCCTGCAGCGCACCCTGTGCCCGCAGACCGGCCACAACTCGGTCGGCCACTTCCAGCGCCTCGGCACGACGCCCGGTGCGTCCCCCCCCTCTCTCTCTCTCATGTTGCCGACGGACGCCGACTGACACCTCGCCTCTCGCGACAGGCTACATCGGCATCGACGGCTGGAACATGCAGGTCGGCGCCTCGACGCCGCCGAGCCTGTCGGGCCCGGCCAACTCGTTCGGCGGGACCGACGAGACGGGCCTGTTCGACCGGAGCGACGACAAGTTCCCGACGTGCGACGGCCTCAAGCAGCCGTTCGCGACCGTCAACCTGTGCATCTCGGACTCGGTCGGCAACGCGACGTCGTGCGCGCTCAAGGCGCCGACCGACAAGTACCTGTCGTCGCTCGGCCTCACCAACACGACCAAGCAGGTCGGGTACGACTGGGCCCAGCTGTCGAACCTCACCAACTACGTCGTCATCGACGGCAACGTCCTCAACCTCACGCCCTACATGAACGCGCACCCGACGCCGCTCGTCAACGACTCGGTCGACGCCCTGTTGCGCACGGTCCTCGCCGACGGCTCGGGCAGCAGCCGCGACGCGACCCGGGCCTTCTACAACACGGACGAGTTCAAGCAGGCGGCAAAGTGCCTCGAGCAGCGGTACTACGCCGGCCACATCGACAAGGTCACGCCGGGCTGCTTCATCGCCAACCTGTTCCTCTACGTGTCGCTCATCCTCATCATGGGCATCATCCTCGCGCGCTTCTTCATGGCGCTCGTCTTCTCGTGGTACCTCGCCGACCGCATGGTCCAGAAGCCCCGCAACCTCAAGCGCGCCGTCGTGTCGCCCGCCGTCCTGCCCGAGGGCGCCAACATCGACGTCGCCAACTCGACCGGCGCCGCCCCGTGGACCGAGGCGCACGTCAAGCGCCAGCAGACGCAGCGCCTGCGCAAGGGCCCCAAGCGCGGCGCCGCCTCGTCGTCCGAGAAGACGCTCGGGCCCGCCGCCGCCGCCGCCGCCCCGAGGCCGACCCGCAAGCTGAGCGAGAAGGGCGGCGCCGCAGGAGGCGACCTCGGCGCACCGCTCGGGCCCGACGGCATGATCAGCCTGGCGTCGATCGGCGCCGAGCTGTTCGCCGTGTGCCTCGTCACGTGCTACTCGGAGGGCCACGACGGCATCAAGACGACGCTCGACTCGATCGCGGGCACCAACTACTCGGACGCGCGCAAGCTACTGTTTGTCGTGTGCGACGGCATGATCACGGGCTCGGGCGAGAAGCTCAGCACGCCCGACATCGTCGTGAGCCTCATCGAGCGCGACCCGCGGTTCGGCGACCCGGTCCCGATGAGCTATGTCGCCGTCGCCGACGGCGCCAAGGCGCACAACCAAGCCATGGTCTACGCCGGCCACTACAGTGCGTCCCTGCTTCTCTCTCCCTCTCTTGTCGGTCGTCGAGGAGGAGAAAGACTGACTCGCCGCCCGAACCCTCCCTTCTCCTCCCTCTCGCCCTCGCCCACGCAGCTCAAGTCGCCGGCCACCGCACGCCCATCATCGTCGTCGTCAAGTGCGGCACGTCGGCCGAGGCGACCGAGGCCAAGCCGGGCAACCGCGGCAAGCGCGACTCGCAGATGATCCTCATGAACTTCTTCGGCCGCGTGACGTACAACGACCGCATGTGCCCGCTCGACTTTGACCTGTTCCGCAAGACTCAGAGCCTCATGGGCGTCACGCCCGACTTTTTCGAGGTCTGCCTCATGGTGCGCTCGAGCCTCTCTTCCCGCCCTCGCCCCTCCCTCGAGTCGAAACTCACCGAGGAATTTCGCTCCCCGCAGGTCGACGCCGACACGATGTGCTACCCCGAGTCGCTCGGGTACCTCGTGCGCACGATGCAGAACGACAACATGATCATGGGCGTGTGCGGCGAGACGAGGATCGCCAACAAGCGCCAGAGCTGGGTCACCATGATCCAGGTCTTCGAGTGCGTCCCCTCGCTCCTCTCTCTCTCTCTGGTCGTGCCCCCCTCGCGCCAGTCACTGACTCGGCGTGCGCGTGCAGGTACTTCATCTCGCACCACCAGGCCAAGGCGTTCGAGTCGGTCTTTGGCGGCGTCACGTGCCTGCCCGGGTGCTTCTCGATGTACCGCATCAAGGCGCGCAAGCAGGACGACGGCGACTGGTTCCCGGTCCTCGTATCGCCGACCATCACGTCCGAGTACTCGCAGAGCGTCGTCACGACCCTCCACCAGAAGAACCTCCTCCTCCTCGGCGAGGACCGGTTCCTGTCGACGATCCTCCTGCGGTCGTTCCCGAACCGCAAGATGATGTTCTGCCCCAAGGCCCGGTGCCGCACCGTCGTTCCCGACACGTTCGCCATCCTCCTGTCGCAGCGCCGGCGGTGGATCAACTCGACCATCCACAACCTCATGGAGCTCGTCCTCGTGCGCAACCTGTGCGGCACGTTCTGCTTCTCGATGCAGTTCGTCACCTTTATCGACCTCATCGGCACCGTCGTCCTCCCGATCGCCATCTGCCTCACGTACGCCCTCATCATCAACACGATCATCAACCCGCCGAGCTCGTTCGGCGACGCGATCCCGCTCATCCTCCTCGTCGGCGTCCTCGGCCTGCCCGCCGTCCTCGTCATCCTGTCGACCCTCAAGTTCGTCTACGTCGGGTGGATGCTCATCTACCTCGTCGCCCTCCCCGTGTGGAACATGGTCCTCCCGCTGTACGCCTTCAGCCGGTTCGACGACTTTAGCTGGGGCGAGACGCGCAAGGTCGCCGGCGAGGTCAAGGGCGGCGACGACCACGGTGCCGGCGCCGGCCTCTCGGCGGCGTCGGCCGTCCCGCTGCGGCGGTGGGAGGACTGGGAAAAGTCGCGCCTGCGCAAGATCCGCCGCGACGAGCGGCGCCGGCGCGATTTTGAGCGCCAGTTCGGCTCGCGTGCCGTCCACTCGCAGCAGAGCGTGCGCGACGGCGCGAGCACGTACGCCGAGAGCGAGACGGCGTCGAGCTTCGGCGGGCCGGACGAGGACCGGTGGGGTGGCCAGATCGGCGCGTACAACGAGGACGCGACGACCAACGTGCCGCCGCCGGTCGGCCTGTACTCGGTCGACGAGCTCGACGACGACGAGGAGGAGACGCTCAACGAGCACGACCTCGTCAACGTCCTCGACGGCGGGTGGGACGACGCGTCGCCGCTCGGTTCGCCCGCGCCTTCAGTCGGCACGCCGTTCGGCCGCTCGACCGGCTCGGGCTACTCGACGCCGTCCGAGCAGCCGTACTCGCCGCCGCAGCCGCAGCACCCGGCGTACGGCCACGCCGTCCCGGCGTACGGCCACGCCGTGCCGGCGCCGCAGCGCGGCTGGACCTTGAGCGACTCGCCCGCGCCGCCAATGGTTCACTCGCACTCGCACTCGCGCCTGCCGCTCAACGTGTCGACGTCGTCCCTGTCGTCCGGGAGCGGCGGCGGCGGCGGCGGCGGCGCCGACCCGTTCGCCGACCCGGGCGCATCGTCGACGATGCTCCCGCCGCCGCTCATCTCGCCGCTCGCGAGTGCACAGGCGCTCGGCCACGAGACCAACTACGTCTCGCATGGCTCGTCGACGGCGACCGACATGGACGGCGGGCGGCGGGCGGGCGGCGCGCACGCTCGGCAGCGCAGCTCGTCGAGCTCGCCGACGCAGGCGCGTGGGACGCCGCTCCTCGACCCGCTCAGCCGGTCGCCCGAGGTCGAGCGTGGCGGGTACGACTGGGGCGAGCAGCAGCAGCAGCACCTCGGCAGCAGGAGGCTGGTCTGAGCCCCGCCCTCGCCTGCTCCCCTCCTTCCTGTCGCCCATCCTCCTCTCACCCTCACGTTGACGATAGATACCCTTTTTCTCTCTCCCTCGTGCCTGTATCGCGCTAGACGCGACCTCCCTCGTTCCCCTTGACGCAGCATGCATTGTTCTCCCTCGCACCCACTCCCTGCTCGAGCCAAGATGAGCGAGTCTCGAGAGCGCACCGAGCAAGACCGGCGGCCGCGTTCCCGAATCGCTCCCGTCTCTCTCTCTCTCTCCGTATCTCTCGGGCTCTGGAGTGACTGTGAGAAGCCGTGCTCGTCGTCGGTGCGCGAGGCGGGCTGCCACGGCGACCTTCCCAAGTTGCCCTTGCGCGCTCGCGTCGAGTGTAGAGCCTCGCCGCAGCTCGCTCGACTCGCTCTCACGAGACTCGTCACAGCTCGCGAGTCGCTCTCGAGGAGGCACGAAGGAGAAGAAACATCGAGAAAGATTGCAGAGCTACTACGGCATCATGCTGCGGCTGCGGCCCACCGCCTCGCCTCCTCGAGACGAGATCGTCCTGCCGGCTGCACGTGCGGCGGCGGTATGCGGCTCGAGGCTGCCCTGCTACCGGCGCTGCGGCTCGTACACGCTCGGGCCTGCAGGACCGTCGACCGGATGCGCCTGCGTGGACGAAAAGGTCGGCGGCGAGCTGAAAGAAGGCCGGTGACGAGGCCGAGAGGCAGAGGAGAGGGACGTACAAGGCTGTGCACGTGAGAGAGGACGTGGTTGAATCTCGCAAAGAGGACGCCTGCGCGGCTGTTGGCGTCGGGTTGGCGGACGGGGACTTGGCCGGGCGCTGTTTCTGGCCAGTTGACGACCTCGACCGACGGCCAGTACCTGCACGAGGGCGCAAGGATGTCAGGCGATAGCTCTCGAGACGAGAGACGATGATGGGCAAAGAGACGAGGAAAGAGAGATGAGGGCGCACCCGGACAGGAACGTGAGGGACCGGGTCACGAGGCGACTGCGCCACTCGATTGAGCCGAGGTGGTGCAGCCACTCGAAGAACGGCCCGACGGAGTCGCGCCCAGACGACGCGGCAAGGTACGAGCGAGCGACCCGGCGAAAGTCGCTGAGGCGGCACGAAAGCCTCGCCAAGGCAACGGCGTCCGGGACCTGCGGGCCTTGCTGCGCCTCGGCTCGAAAAGTTTCCTGCTCGATCTGGACGAGGAGGAAGATGTTGAAGACGCACACGGCGGCGTGGCCTTGGTGCCCGTACGCGTCGACGTGGCCACGGAACCCGGGCGCCCTCGGGTCGAAGTGTTGGCGAAGGCGCACGAGCTCGTAGGTGAGGAGCTTCGAGGCGCTCAGGGTCGGGAAGTCGACTCGTCGCGGCGCCGCGCTCGTCGAGTCGGTCGCAGGCACCCAGACGCCGACGGACGGTGGGACGACGCCGAGGTCGACGTTGCGGGGTGGCTGCTCGACGAGCTCGAGGTGGTGGTGGACGATCGGCATGCTGCGGGACGATGGAGTCAACACGGTCCGAAAGAGAGAAAGAGCTCGACAGGACGCACATCCAGTCTATGCCTCGTCCGGCCGAGCCCGCCTCGACCTCGAGGCGCGGGCAAAGGAGGACGCCGCGGCCAGTTTGAGGCAGCTCCGAGTGCGTCGCTCGGCGACGTCCGTCGAGCTGCTCGACCCACGACAGGACCTGGGAGTTGGCGCACTCGAGGATGCGCTCAAGGAGGAGGCGCGGAACGGCGAGGGCCGAGCCGTCGGCGGACGTGCCCGGCTGGACGAAGAGCGCGAGTTGCTGCGCACCGAGCAGCAAGGAGAATGGTCAGTTGGTGCGCCGACCTCGTCGAGTCCTTGAGGATAGAGACGGACCTGATACTCGGTCGGCAAGGCGACATGATGCAGAGCCTCGTACAGGATGAAGTTGCTTGCCGGCACGTTCGCAGTCGCGAGCGCGAGGTCGTGCAGGCATGCGATCCCGGGGCTCCCTGTATCGAGGAGCAAGACAATGAGTGCGTGTTCGACAGAGAAGGAGGCGACGAGGGCGACTCACACAGCATCGAGAACATGAGGGGAGGGTTGACCGCCGTCCTCTTGACGACCTGGGCGTGCCGCTCAGCTCGCTCTTGAGCCCAAACCCAGGCAAGGACGGCCAAGGCGGCGGCCGGATGCTGGTTTGCGGGCCGGACGACACTGACGACGTCGACGCGCGTCTGGACCAGCGGTGACATGGGCAGGTTCGGCCACACGATGACGGGATTCGGGTTCGCCGGCGGCTGCACAGGCGGCGACGCCATCGTAGCAGGACGAGCAAGGAGCAGGAAGGCGAGGCCAAGGAGGGAGACGCAAGCATCGACCAGCGAGGACGACGCCTCGTGTCCGCCGGCGTCTCCGCGGATACAGTCTCGGCGACGGAGTACGTCCGATCGCGGACGAGCTCGGAGCCTCCTCTGGTTGCGCACGGCGGGGCGAGCCGGTCGCGCGGCGAGCAAGGTGGTCGAGCGGCCCGGGGGCAGCAGGAGGAGGGGAGCGAGAAGCGAGCGGGCGAGGCTGGGAAGTGGCTGCGGGCGCTAGCGGGTCGAGTGGACGTGCTGCTCGCTGTTCAAGGCAGCAGCTCGTGGCCAGAGAGGCTGTGGCTGAGCCAAACCGGACGAGCGGAGAGACGAGTCGAGCTCGAGGCGGAGGTGTCCTCGTCGACTGCCTCCTACACGCTCAAGCTTGCTGGACCGACCTTCAAGCCGGTACTTGCACCTTTCCGACCCGGCTCGGTGCGTCCCTGTCCCCTCAGAGCGAGCGGCGGACACCGCGTCCGTCCTCATCTCCGCCCGGCCTCGTTGGTTCGACACGATCAAGGCGAACTCGAGCCTGTGCGCGGCCGACAGCAGGACTGCTACTGACCGCTCTCCGCCATCTACAGCGCGACTCGGGCCATTCAGCCTCACCCTTCCCACCTCGACCACCTCCACCACCTCGACCGCTCGGCCGACCCCTCACGACAGCCACGGGCAACACCAGCGCACTCGAGTCGTCCTCACGCCACACCATGTCCGCCGACTCGAACCAGTTTGGCAGCCTGATCTTCTGCTCCCGGTGCGGGACCCTCCTCGACCTCCCCGGCGACGAGGACCACCTCGTGTGCAGCGGGTGCGGCCAGGTCGAGGACGCTCAAGGTGCGCCCCCTGTTTCTCTCGTTCGACATCGACGGCTGGCGGCGGTGACTGACGGCGACTGCGTCCACAGCGTACGAGGGCCAGGTCATCACGACCAAGTCGAACCCGGCGGCCTTCCCGTCCTCCTTGCGGCAACTCAAGTCGAGCCTCGTCAAGGGTCGCGGCGAGGTCGAGAAGAAGAAGGTCTACGTGCGTCGACGACGCGCGACGGGCTCGGTGGCCTCCGTGACGACGGGCACTGATCCCCCTCTCCTTTCGCGACAGGTCGACGAGGTCTGCGAGAAGTGCGGCGAGAAGCAGATGTCGGTCAAGACGATGCAGCTCCGGTCTGCAGGTGCGTCCTCTCTTCTCTTTGCCGGTCGAGCGCAATCAGGTGTCCTGACCCAGCCTCGTTTGTCACGTTCTGTCGTTCGCAGACGAAGGAGGTGCGCCGTCTCTCGTTCTCGCGCCTGCCTCGTCTCCCTCCTCGGGGCGCGCTCACTGACCTCTGATCTCTCACAGCTACTGTGTTCTACTCGTGCGAGAAGTGCGGGTGGCAGACGCGCCTCAACAACTAGATCTCGTTCGCGCCTCGTCTGTTGTATTCCTCCCCCTCTGCAACCGCATTTTCCTTGCCACACGTCGTCCAGCCCTCTCAGGCGATCTCGAGAGAGACAGAGAGGCGCGCAGAGAGAGGCTCTGAGGAGCTAGCGGTGCTGGACGTTCTCTGCGGTCGCGCTGTCGCCGCACAGACCTGCGCTTTCCTCCCGGCTCGCGGCACCTCTCTGCGCGCTGGACGGTCGGGCTCATCAGCTTACTGTGCGTGAGCAAGAGAGCAAGGCCAGGTTCTGTGAGTCAAGCCGGCGCCGGCGCCATCGCCGCGGAGCTGACTCGGGTTTCGAAGACCGCCCGCTGCTCGCTGCTCGCTCACCGCACGCAGCTCCCCTCATGGCGACCGCAAACTCGACGCAGGAGAAGCGTGTGCTGTCGATCCAGAGCCACGTCGTCGCGGGCTACGTCGGTGCGCCCTCGTCCCTTCCCCTCGCCCCGTCGTCCAGATCCAGCTGACCTCTCGCTGTCGACAGGCAACAAGGCGGCTTCGTTCCCGCTGCAGCTGCTCGGCTGGGAGGTCGACCCTGTGTTGACCGTCTCGTTCAGCAACCACACGGCAAGTTGTGCGCGCGAGGTCGCTGCATGCGGCTCTCTCCCCGTCGAACCGCGCGCTGAACCTCGCTCTTCCCCTCTCTCCCCTCCTCTCTTCACCTCCCTCGACGCGACGGCAACTTTTCCCGCCTTGGCCACCACCGCCATGCCGTCCTGTCCACCTGCACCCGGCGCAAACACCTCATCTCGCACACCGGCCTGAACTCGACCCGCCGACCTGCAAATAATCCTTTCGCCCAACCTCAACAGGGTCCGCGTGAATCTCCTCTGCTCGTCTACGTCGACCGCAATCACTAACTCTCCTCCCCTCACTCGCACAGGCTACGGTCGCTGGGGCGGCTCCAAGTTTGACGCGGCTCACCTCGAGGACGTTTTCAGCGCTCTCGATGTTCGTCCCTCGTCTCCTCTCTATCGCCCTCCACGAGCAGCAGGAGCTGACCTTGTCCTACTGCACACAGGCCAATGGTCTTCTGCGTCAGTCGCACCTGTTGACGGGCTACGTGCCCGGCGCCGATGCGCTCAAGGTCGTCGTTCGCGCCGTCGACCGGCTGCGCGCCGTCAACCCGGCCCTCGTCTACGTCCTCGACCCGGTCATGGGCGACGACGGCCGCATCTACGTCAGCGAGTCGGTTATCCCCATCTACAAGGCGCTCCTGCCCCGGGCGACGTGCGCGACGCCCAACTACTTCGAGGCCGAGCTCCTCACGGACGTCAAGATCCTCGACGCCTCGTCGCTCCAGCTCGCCCTGCGCACGTTCCACGAGCGGTACCGCATCCCGAACATCGTCATCTCGGCCGTCTCGCTCCCGGTGTCGGAGCTCGCCAAACTCGGGTTCGTGGACGCGTCGTCGCTGGTCGACCGCGCACCGACCTCCCGCATGCTCGTCTGCTCGGGTTCGACCATGACGTCGGCCCCAGGCGAGCCGTTGACGACCGTGTCGTTCGGCATCGCGTTTCCCGAGCTCGCCGAGCACTACGAGGGCGTCGGCGACGTCTTTTCGTCGCTCGTCGTCGGCCGGTTCCCCTCGTCGGCCGACCCCGACTTTGCGGCGCACCCGGTCTCGCCTCTCGCCCACACGGTCGAGCTCGCCATCGCGTCGCTCCAGGGCATCCTCTTCAAGACGCGGCAGCACGCCCTCTCGCTCGCCAAGGCGCGCCCCGACATGATCGTCCCGCGCGAGGGCGAGACGGCCGACGAGCGCGTTCGGCGGCTGCGCACCGTCGAGCTGCGCCTCGTCCAGAGCCAGAACGAGATTCTCGATCCTGTCGTCAAGTACCGCGCCGTGAGGTTCTCGGGCGTCGTCTAGTCGGCGGCCGGCCTCCTCGACCGGTCGTTCTCGAGCCTCGTCTCCTCAAGCTGTGCCCTGTTGTCTGTATCATCATCACCGTGCGTCCACTCTCTCCTCTTTCCTTCCCCATCCTCCTCCTGCCGCTGTCCGTCCGTCCGTCGTCGTCGTTGGCGCGAGATGAGCAACCAGTGTCGCCCCTATCGGATCTACATGACCGAGTGACCTATCCGGACCATACCAAACTGTCCAAAACTCTGAGGCCTTTGCGACGACGACGACGGGCAGGACAGCGAGCAGGGCGCGCCTCCGTTTTTCGGATGACGAAACTGACTCTCTTCGCCTTCCCTGCTCCAGGGTCTGCATCTCGACCTCGGCGCTCGGTCTTTTCGGCCACTCGGACCGCCGCGCTCGACTCGTCGCCGCCGTCGCGCACCTCCTTGTGCGTCTCGACCTCCCTCTCCTCCTCCTCCCCCTCTCGTACCTGGACAAGGGCAAGGACGAAGAAGATCTTCCATGCTAAGACCGAGGGCATAACGCTCTATGGCGAACACAATGTATTTAATTCTAAGAAACGGCCAACGGATGCCCTTGTCCCAGTACAACTTCATCGTCGTGCACGTTCGTCGACCTGACCTCTCTCGACGTTGCGCAGGTCCCTCATGCCGTAGAAGCCTGCAATCCAGCTCTCCTTCTCCGTCTTGCTCTCCTCTTTGCGAGTCGTCTCGAGCGAGAGTACCTTGCGCAGCATAGCGAGGCGAGAGGAGGGCCGAAGAGCGCAACTTGTCCGCCGCTCAGACCCTCCTGCCTCGTCGTTCCTCGCAGCCTCAGGTGCCTCGTCCTCCTCTCTCTTTGAATAGCAGACAGAGTGCAATCCACGCTCTCTCGTCAGCATGCGCAACAGCATGCGCGATCCGCTACATAGCGAGAGAGGGCGGCCGAGAGAAGAGAGCGAGCGCGCCTGGCGCTCAGGCCTCCTCCCTCTCCTCTCTCTCCTCCTCCAGCTCGCACGCTCGTTCGCGTTCCTTGCGGGCCGCTCTCCACTCTGCAGACCGGCAACGGGTGATCGTCTCTCTCTCTCACACTCTCTCTCTCACACTCACTCTCTCTTTCTCTTCCTCGCCACGAGGCCGGCGCACGGGCTGAACAGAACAAGCGGTACTGACGAGGGGGAGCTACGAGGCGACGAGGGACGGTGGAACGAAAGCGAGAGGGAGAGAAAGAGGGAGAAACGAGGGGAAAGGGAACGAGGTGGGAGAGTGGACGCGAGCGTCCCCCTACATGTAGAAGAGGGTCTCGGCGTGGTTCGGGTGGATCTCCTGCAGGCGCACGGGAGAGTCAGTGAGACTCGACGAGGCAGGTGAGAGAGAGAGACGAGGGTGCACCTTGAGGCGCGAGGTGTACTCGGCGAGCGCCGCCGAGCGGAGGTGCTGCTCCTGGCTCGAGTGGCTCGTCGACGAGTACTGCGTCGTCGAGTCGTCGTCGTCGCGCTTGAGGAGGAGCTGCGCGCGCGTACAGACTGTAGGCAGGATGCGTGAGTCAGGTTGCTCGAGGGGGAAAGGAGGAAAGAGGACGACAACGCACGGCGCGAGGCGTAGAAGGCGGGCGTCGCGATCGACACCGACCGCGTCGCACGCGCGTACGTGAAGCACAGGTTGTACACGAGGCTCTGGAGCGAGTCGGGCGACAGCGCGTTCTCGTCGACGAGGACCACGTAGTGCGCCGCTGCGAGTGCGTCGAGGCGGGAGGGTCAGTGCGGCGTCGACGTGGGCAAAGAGGATGAGAGGACGTACAGCGAGCGGTACCGAGGAGGCCCTGGTGCGCGTTGAGATAGCTGCAGAGTTCAAGAGGGGACACTCAGTCTACGAGGGCAAAGAGAGAGAGAGAGGGAAGAAGGGGGGACGCACAAGTCGAAGTTGAACGGCGAGACGATGCCGGTGTCGATGATCGTCTGCGGGACACGCAAGGTCGTCAATCGAGGTCTGAGGGGCTGGTGGTCGAGGACCGAGAGGCTGATGGGCCAGGAGAGGACGCACCCCCGGCTTGACGTTGCCCGTCTTCGGGTCGGCGTCGGCGCGGTTGCTCGGGAAGAAGGACAGCTTGTGGCGCTTGCCGCAGCAGATGAAGGTGAGGGTCCTGCATCGAGGTGCGAGAGAGATAGGGTCAGGGCCAGATCGAGGCACGAGAAGGAGAGAGGGAAGGAGGACGACGGGACGCACGGCTTGTAGCCCGGCTCGAAGCGGTCGCACGCACGGCGGATCGACCCGACCTCGGTCGAGATAACCTGACTGAACTGACCCTCGGAGATGCCGTCGCGGAAGAAGATCTGGCGGCGAGGAAAGGGCCGAGGGAAGGGTCAACTTGAGAAGGTCACCTTGACGCGACGCTCGAAAGCGGCAACGCCGACGACAGGAAGGACCGGGGACGGGAGCGAAGTAGGGGACGTACGAGACGCTCAGGCTTGATCCCGTTGCGCTTGGTGAACTGGCCGAGGAGCTTGAGGAGCATCTCCTCGACCCTCGCGATGACCTCGAGGCGAGCTGGACGGGCACGGTGTCAGTAGACGTCCGATGGCGAGGAGAGGCAGGGACTGAGAGACGCACAAGGCTGCACCGTGATCGCCGAGCCGTAGATGCTGCACGTGTGGTCCATGGAGCCGACGATCGAGGCGACCGAGGGCGCGAGCGAGCCGGGCGACGCGTGCGAGACGTCGCCGCCGAGAACCTGCGAGAGGGACGAGTCAGGTATGCGCTCGTACAGCTCGTCTCGCGATGCACAGGAAAGAGAGGTGCGGCGTGAGGGAAAAGGAAGAGGACGAGACGGACCATCTACAGGTGTCGACGGCGGTGTGACAGGGTCAGTGAGGTCCTCCTCGCCGTCTCGAGTCCGAGAAAGAGAGCAGGAGACGTACCGTCGGGCGCTCGGCGACAGGGCCGAGGTCCTCGGGCTTGAGGATCGAGTTGATGCCGCCCTGCATCTTGATGTTGATCTTGAGCGCGACGTTGCCGAAGTACTGGTCGTTGCCCTTGATGCACTTGGGGACGAAGAGGCACTGCGTGGCGACGCCGACCTGCTGGTCGCCGAAGCGCTTGATCTGCGGGCGAGGAGGAAGGGGCGTGTGAGCTGGACTCGACGAGGACGAGGATGAGGACGAGGAAGACGAGGCAGAAAACGGGGCGGGCAGACTCACGTCGCCATACGCGTCCATAGGGCGGCGAGGCAGGAAGCAGATGATGAGCTGCGGCGGCTTGCCCTGCTCCTGCATCATCTTGAGGCCCTCGTCGAGGAGGAAGGCGTGGACGTCGGCGCCGCGAGGCGCGTACGTGATGGCCGGCTGCTGGTCGAGGATGGCGATGCCCATCTTGGTGCACGCCGTGACGAGGCCCGTGATGGCCGTCTGGGCGCTGCGGAGCGGGAAGTAGTTCGGCTGGTCGAACTGTTGGCGGGACGAGGTGTCAGTCCTGGGCTCGAGCAGCACGAGCCGCGATAGAGAGGGGGCGTACCGCGACGACGATCCTGCGGGCGAAAGCGAGAGCGTCAGTCGGCTCGAGCCGGGAGGAGAGAGGTTGAGAAAGAGGTCGGGAAAGGGAGGACGAACCAGCGCTCGACGCTCGTCCCGCTGTAGAGCTGGTGGCCGCGCACGTCCCACGCGCCGTTCCTCGGCATGACAGGGCTGTGGATCGGGAGGAGGCAAAAGTCAGTCTCGTCGCCGCTGAAAGAAGCCGCCTCGCTCCGCTCCTCCGCAAGGACGCACCGCTTGAAGTTGACGACAGGAGCCTGGAGCTCGCGCGCCCTGACCTCGATCGGCGTCGTGTCGATGGCGATGCCCCACTGCTGAAGCGCTTCGGGCCCGGGCTGGATGCGCTCGAGCCCCTTGCTGAGCTGCTGCAGGCGGTCGCCGGGTCCGACGGTCGTGAGGCGGATCGCGTCGGCCGTCTGCTCCGGGTCGAGCTTCTTGGTCCACTTCTGGCCTGCGAGGGGCAGTCGGCGGGGCGAGGAGAGTCAGTGAGGGTCGAGGGAGGAGCGGAAGAAGAGGGACAAGGGGGCGCACCGGCCTCGCAGTCGACGAGCTCGATCGGCCACGCCGCCGTCTTGCTGACGCGCACGACAGGGAAGTCGGGACGTTGCAGGCGCGTGTTGTAGAACTCGGCAAAGTAGCTCTCGATCGTGGACGACTTGCCGTCGACGTCGAACGGCACGTCGGCCGCGCCGACCGCCTCGAGCATCTTGATCTTGCGCGTCGGCATGACGCCGTCCTTGTCGCGGACCTTGAGCTGCACCTTGAGGCCCTTGAGGAAGCGGTTGAGCTTGATCATCTCTGTGGGCGTCGTCGAGGACGAGGAGGAGGAGACGGTCAGTGCGCGTTGACGAGGGGACCTGGCGCTCGCGCGAGGACGACGGCGACGACGGCGACGACGATGCTGACGTGGCGACGTACCGGTGCCCGGGATCGACTTCGCCGACATCTGCTGGAACGTCAGGTTGCGGCTGCCGGCCTTGAGGAAGTCGAGGATGATGTTGGGGAGCGAGCCGGCGGCGACCATCGGCGTCGACGCGATGTCGAGGTTGAGGTACAGCTGCTCAGGGCCGAGGCGCAGCGAGCTGTAGAAGCCGCGCCACATGACGAGGCCGCGGCTGAGCGACGCCTGGCGCTGGTCGAGCGGCGGCAGGAAGAACGAGGCGTTGCGCGACGGGTACAGCATGCTCGGGCCCATCTGGATCGCGACGTTGAGTGCCTGGATCGCGGACTGGACCTCGCTCGCGTCGGGCTCGATCGACTGGCCGCGCAAGTCGCCGCGGACGAAGACGGCGAGGCGCTCGAGGTCGATCGGGCGCGTGAAGCGGATCTTGACCGTAAAGTCGCGGCCGCCGCCGTTGCGCGACTTGGTGCCGTCCTCCTCGGGGAGCGTGATCGACCACTGGCCCTCGTCGGCGGGCAGCTTCTTGGGCTGCGTGAGGGAAGGGAGGGGGAGCGAAGTCAGGCGTCGACGGTCGAGGTGCGAGGGAGGGGATGCCGATCGACAAGACGCACCGAGTACATCATCGAGCGGCCGTCGTAGCAGACGGCGAGGCCGCCGAACGCGTGCATCTCGCGGTCGAGGTAGGCGAAGATCTGGCGGTTGAGGCGCGGCGGCGTCACCGGGTTGGCGGGCGAGATGGCGACGTCGTAGTGGTAGCAGCTGCTCGGCAGGGGGTAGGCGAGGAAGGACGAGGCGGAGGAGCAAGGAGGAAGAGGAGGAAAGAGGAGGATGGTCGAGAGAGTCAGTGCGCGAGTTCAGGACCCCGACGAGGTGGCCGTCCTCGACGCAGAGACGCAGGCGACGCACACGATGCTCGGAGGCTTGACGAGGTAGGCGTTGGCGCGGACAGGGAACGGCCTGCCCTTGCTGCGAGAGGAGGAGGAACGAGGCGTGAGCGACGAGGGCGACTCGGACCCCCTCGACGAGCCGAGGTGGACGCACGTGCCGAGGCCCGGCCTGGCCATGGGCTGGTTGGCCTGGAGCGACATGCCGGCCGTGGCTGCAGCAGGCGAGGCGAGGCGAGGCGAGAGGTGTCAGCGTCGGCTCTGAGGTGGGAGGGGGAACGAGATGAGGACGAGGACGGACCCTGGGCGAGCGCGTCGGGCCCTGCGTCGTCTTGCTGGCGGAACGGCATGCTTGCTGTCGACCTGGGTGCCGTGCTCGGCTGGACGAGAGGCGGTGGAGGAGAAGAGGGACGACGAGAGCTGGCCGCCGAGCGAGAGGAGGCAACGCCGTCCGCGAACAGGAGAGCGACGGACGCTGCGGACTTGCCGGCGCCTCGGTCACCGCAGCCAAGCATGCACCCAGGCTCCGAAGCCGAAGAGGCGACAGCCAGCAAGAGTCGCTCTCGAAGCGGCCTGAGCGCGAACCACCAGCTTTGCACAAGCCCATTTTCCTCCTCGCCCTCCTCGCGTCTAAGGGGTACAACGCTCCGCTCCGACGACGACAGGAGGGAGATGCAGGGAGAGTGCGGCGGGGAAACAAGATGGGAAGGGGGGCGAGCACGACGAGCTCGAGGCGGGCTCAGTAGCCTGCGAGACCTTGCGGCGCCTGGTTGAGCAGCTTGAGGTGCACGAGATTGAGCGCCTTGACGGCGTCACGCTCCTCGATGACGCACGAGATGCTGCAGGACGGAACTAGGTCAGGGTCGAGGACTGACGGGTCGACGACGACGACGAATGGAGAGGGGGACGCACTTGATCTCGCTCGCGCCCTGAGAGATCATCTCGATGTTGACGTTGCCCTCGGCGAGAGTGCTGCAGTGCGCGAGAACATCGTCAGGACGGCGCTCACGTCGACCGACGGGCGAGGACGCTCGAGAGGCAAGAGGCAGCGACGCACCTGAACATCTTGCCGGCGGTGCCGACCATGTTCTTCATGTGCTTGCCGACGAGCGACAGGATAGCCATGTCGCGCGAGATCGACACCTCGCCGACGGGCTTGAGGTCGCGCACGACGCGGTCGAGGACGCTCTTGCGCATCTCGCCGTGCACGGCGAGCGACACGTGCACCTCGGACGTCGAGATGAGGTCGACGACGATGCCGTGCTTGTCGAGCGTGCCAAAGATGCGCGCAAAGAAGCCGTGCGCGATCGTCTTGCGGTTCGAGTGCACCGACAGGACGACGACCGTGTCCTTGATCGTGATGGCGGTCGGCCCGAGGTGCGGCTCGAGGGCAGAGCTCGGGACGCTCGACGGGGCTCGAGTCGCGACCGATGGCGCGACCGTGTTGCGCGCCGTGTGCTCGGCCGGGTGGGCGTCGGGCGCGACCGAGTCCGGGAAGATGATGGTGCCCTCGCCGCTCGGGTTCTCAACGTTCTTGATGCGGATCGGGATCGCGGCACGGATGACCTGCTCCATGGTGAACGGGTGGATGACCTCGGAACCGTAGTACGTGAGCTCGGCGGCCTCTTCCGGCGTGATGGTCGACAGGAGGCGTGCGGTCGGGACCTTGCGCGGGTCGGCCGTAAAGATGCCGTCGACCTCCTTCCACACCTGCAACTCGGACGCGCCGACGCCGACCGCACACAGGGCCGCACACAGGTCCGAGTAGCCGCGACCGACCTGCGCGAGGAGCGAACCCGGAACGACGCCGAAAAAGCCTGCGCAAGAGGCAAGGGAGGGGCAACGAGTCAGGTCCGACTCGTCGGGAACGAGACGCTAGGCGACTCGAGCCGGGCAAGAGGGAGAGGGAGAGAGAGACGCACCGGTGACGACGGGCACCCTGTCGCCGCACTCGGCCAACCGCTCGCCGAGCCGCTGGCTCAGACGCGAGTAAAACGTCTGCCCAAGTTGCGGCGGACCGTCTGCCGCCTTGCCCGTCTGCGCGTCCTCGTCCGTCAGGACGTCCCAGTCGATGATGTTCTCGAGCGAGACGAGCTCGGCGTCGATGCCCTGCAGGAAAGCTCGCGTCAGTTCCCGTTCCACTCGCAAGGGCAGGGCACAAGGGCTCGACTGCGGCGACCAGGCGCCGCAGAAGGGCCTACTCGCCGAACGAGAGAGAAAGAGAGAGAGGACGCACCCGATCCCGCAACGCTGCAGCGACGATGCGGCACGAGAGCCGCTCGCCAACGCCCATGATGATGTCCTTGGACCGGGTCGAGATCTCGTCGATGATCTGTGCGGGCGCGAGGAAGCGGAAAGGAGAGGGAGAGGAGGGAGGGGGGCAGACGAGGTCAGCTCTGCTCGAGGGACGAGCCGAAGCCCTCGCCCGTTCCCGCTCACTCGCAGGCAGGACGGGAGGACGGCAGAGACACGGCACAAAGAGAAAGGCGCAGACGCACCTGTGCCGCGCGGAGAAAGCCCCTCAAGCGCTCGCAGTCGTACTCGAGTTCCTCCTCGACCTCGTCGAGCAGCTCGCGCGAGTTGACGATGGCCTTCCTCGCCGCCACCATGTGGTCCTCCTTGATCTGGTCGACCGTGTCGTCAAACGGCTGGCGCTCGTCGGGCGTCGCCGAGCGCGACAGGCGCAGGGACGAGACGCTGCCGGACAGGAGGTAGCTGCCTCGCGGCGTCGACGGCGTGCCCGGTGCGGGCGACTGCGAGGGCGAGTTGCGGAGCGAGGGGACGGACGAGGAGAGGTCGGGCTGGCCCTTGGGGCGGAGCGCCTCGTGCGCGGCGCGGAGGAGGAGGTTGGTGGTGCCGGTCGCCTTGGTGTTGCCCGAGCGCGCCGAGCAGACGAGGGCGATGCGGTTGCCCGACTTGATGTGGGTCCTGCGCAGGCACGAGAACCAGAGAGTCAGCTCTCGCAGCTCGTCGTCGAGGATCCGCGGCCGCGGGACGAGATGAGGAGGAGGACAGCTTCTGCGGCCGCGCCGGGCGTGATCGGGCAGGGCGAACTTGCAGAGGCACTGCTAAAGCATGCTTGGGATCGGAGAGGCGGACTCACGGGACGATGGTCTCGACGACGGCGTGCAGCTGCTTGCCGACGCTGGTGCCGCCAATCTTGGCGATGACCCAAGGCTGCTGCGACGACGACGACGCGGCCGCCGTGCTCGAGGTAGATGCCTGCATGGCTGTGCGAGCGAGCTAGTCGGGTCGAGCGTGAGGTGGGGCGAGACGAGCGAGGCCGAGCGGACCAGTCAACCTGCTGTCGTGCTTCGGAGAGTTGACTCTCGCGCGGCCGACCCTCGTCCGCTGCCATCTCGTTCAGCGGCTCGCTCTCTCCCTCGAGCCTCTCTCGATGGACACGGACGAGGAAGAGACGCGTTCGTCGCACTGCACGCTGCGAGAGCCTGGCCCAAACCCGCTCGATATCGCCGCGCTCAAACCCCGGGCGCCGTCGCCCGCCTGAACTCGAGCTTCTCGACGCTCACGTCGCCGCGCTTCTCCTGGTAGACGTACCTGCACGGGGAGAAGGAGGGCGTGAGCTCGGGACCGGGTCCCTGAGGCGACCGCCGCGAGGCAGAGAGAGCGTGGACGCACGTGACGACGACGTTGCCCTGGATGTCGAGCAGCGCAAAGCTCGGCGTTGGTCCCTCGTCCTCGTCCTCCTCGTCGTCCGCCTCGCCGTCCTGCTTGCCGTCTGCGCCCTCAGCTCCTCGTGCTGCGCCCTCCGCTCCGTCCTTCTCCCCCTCCTTGCTGTGCGCCGCATCGCCCTCGGCTGCTGCGCCCCCAGAGCCCTCGGCAGTAGCAGCGGCGGACGGTGGCGCAGGCGTCCACAGCGGCGAGAAGGCGCCGGTGGCCGAGCCGGGGTTGAGGAAGAACCGGCCTTGCGCCTCGAACGCCTCGAAGCTGCAGTACGAGAAGGCCGAGTCAGCGCCGGCGCTCGTTCTGCGCCTGTCCGTGTACTTCGCGACGTCTCGCGCACGATGCGGGGAGGACAGGAGAGGAATGAGGGGCGCACCGGTGGGTCCCGCCGCTGATGAGTACGTCGACGTCCATCTTCCTCGCGGTCGCGCCAAGCATCTCGGCGTCACCGAGAGGGACGACCTGGTGGCCATGGATGACGCCGATGCGTAGTGGCCCGTGCTGGACGACCATTGACGGCGGCAGGGACGAGGAGGGCTGCGTGCAGGGCAACGGAGACAGGGAGGAGGAGAGGACCGGGTCGGCGCGATGTCAGTGCCCGGATTTGCCAACAGCGACTCGGACGCGGTGTGACATAGTGCGACTGGACCGCCTCGCCGAGTGCGCTGAATGCAGAGGGGAAAGAGGAGGCACCTCGTCCCAGTCTCCCCTGACGCCTCGCAGGTCGGGCGCGACGCTTCTCAAGTACTCCCACGTCTCGCGGTCGGTGATGTTGCCCGTCGAGAGGATCTGGCCAATCTTGCCCGGGACCTGTGCGCGCAGAAAGGGGAGAGCGTGTCAGTCTGGCTGTTTGGGGAGCCGGCCGTGGGGGTTGCCCGAGGCGAGGATGGCAGAACGTGGTCCTCGGTGGCAGGACACGGCCTGCTCGCCTGCTCGTGAAGCTGCTCGGCGCACGCGTGCCCGGCCCTGCCGGCCCAGCGAGCGCGAGCCTTGCTCTGCCCCGCCCGCCGTCGCTCGTGCACCAGAGAGGAGGAGCCGAGCGCGCCGCCCACACGAGCAGCGAGGCCACAGCCTCCGCCCATTGCGGCCATGAAGCCCTCCTCGCACCACAGACGCGCCCGCTGTGCCGCCCTTGACCTTCCTCCGAGCCGAGAGAAGGGGTGACGGAACGGGGACGCACGAGGAGCTTCTTGAACTTGGGGGGCAGGTCGTGGGCGCGGTTGGGGATGTGGAGGTCGCCGATGACGAGCACGAGCATGGCGGTGCGCTTTGGCCGGCCTCACAGGCGGTGCGACGAGGGGACAGTGGGAGTGTGAGGTGGGGGAGGTTGATGAGGACGCGCCGACGACGAGGAGAGCGGTGTCGACCTGCGTGTGCGTGCGTATTGTGCGCAAGGTGCTCGTGCTCGTCTGGCTTGGGGCTCGAACGTCGAACGAGAGCGGAGAGGGACGTGAGTGTGCAGGCCTCCCGCCGACTCGAGAACTGCGAGCGCTCCGGCGGATCTGTCGCCGCTCTTCTCGTTGCGAGGCTCTTCTCGGTCGACAGATGTGCAGGCTCTCGGATAAAGGAGACGCTCGCGCAGCACGAGAGACGCTAGCAGGAGCGTGAGAAAGCGCCTCGGCCACGCACCTCCTGGGTCGTCGCTCGAGTCGCCCAGCTCGACCCACCGAGCGAGCTAGCTGCGACCCGCTCGGTCAAGCCAGATCGTACGAGAACCAGGAGCGAGAGGGAGAACGTCGCACAGTCCCGGCTCGACGAGGCGCTCAGCCGCGAAGCCGCGACCGTCCCGTTCGAGAGCTCGCCGCAGCTCCAGTCGACCACCGAGGCCAAGGGGCTCGGCGCATCCTGGTCAAGCTCGATGTGCGAGGGCAGGACCCGTCGTCTTGGCCCGAAACAGCGGAGGAGGCGCCGGCGAAGCGAGGGATTGAACGAAGCGCGAGGGCGACTCGCCCTGTTGAGCTCCCCTCGGCGTCGACCAGCGGTAGGACAGACGCTCGGGCGGAAGCTAGACAGCTCTCTGTGACGCCTCGCAAGTGTGCACGGTGTTTAGCCCGACACGTGCGGAGCAAGGAGGAAGAGAAGCCCGCCGTGCTCGGCGACGCCTTGACGGCAGCCAGGCCGTGTAAGGAGTACAGCGGTCGAGCGGCCGCCGACGAGACCGGATTCGAGCAGAACCACCGGACCGACAGAGCGAAAGACGACTGTTGGCGAACCGTCGAGGTGACGGAAGGAGGGAGAGAGGCAGCGAACCGAGGACGAGCGAGGTCGTCTCGACCGATGGCCCTGTCAAAAGCAGCAAGCGGGTCGCTTGAATAGTACGGAGTAGCCTCGGCGAGCCCTGCAGCACAACAGAGGCGAGCAGCGTGAGGGAGCCGGTTCGATGCGTCGTCGTCGTCGTCGTCCAGGGAGTCCGAGCCTTCCCCTCCCCACCTCTACCTCGCCGCACTCGAGCGAGCGTACCAGCACTCGAACCAGCACCGCACCACACACCCAGCTCAGCGAGGAGCTCTCCCCTCGCCGTCACCTCCCCCCCTCCTCCTCGCCTCGGCCGACCTCAGCTCCCCCCGTCCACCTCCCCTCTCGCCGCCCCTCGCGCCTCGTACGACCCCGGCGCAGAGCATGGCGCGCCTCAAGCGCCAGCCCAAGCGCGGCGGGTCGGCCCACCCCGGCATCGCCGCCTTCATCGCCCAGGTCCAAGCCGTCCCTCAGCACGAGCTGCCCGCGCTCCTCGAGCCCCTCGTCGCCGCCGGGTGGACCTGGCCCCGCACCGACCTGCAGCACTGGATCCACCCGCTGAACCGGTTCGACGACATCCTCGAGCAAGTCATCAGCGACTACGACCTCGCCACGATGGAGCACGGCCAGACCAACACGTTCACGCCGCGCACCAAGGAGCTCTTGCTCGCCGTCCTCTGCTTCGAGAAGCTCCTCCTCGAGAACTCGACCAACCGCAAGATCTTTAACGGGTTCGACCGCCTCAACGACCTCCTCCACACGACCGACCTCGACGTCCTCCTCGCCACCCTCCGCCTCGCGCTCCGCCCCGCCCAGCAGTACTCGAGCTTCAACTCGTCCCTGTCGAGCATCCCCTACATCGAGCGCCGCCTCCTCAGCCTCGCCCAGCCCTGGGGCACGCGCGAGCACGGCATCGAGATGGTCGACCTCGCGTCCGACGAGGGCCTTGAGGTCCCGCTCGAGCTCCTCGAGCCCGAGTGGCAGTTCTACCGCAAGGCCGACAAGGCGGCGGCGCCGTCGACGTCCGAGGACGCCAGCGCGAGGGCCGACGCGCAGGAGATGGACATCGAGGCGCAGGAGCCGGCGGCGGCCACGACGAGCTCGGCGCCGAGTGCGCCTCCCGCGCCCTCGGTCCTGTCGACGCCGGGGCCCGTCCGCCGCACCATGTCGTACGCGGCGGCGCAGCAGACGCCGACGCGCGAGGGCGCCGCACCGCCGACTACGCCGGCGCAGGCCCCGGCGACGCCCGGCCCTGCCTCGGCCGCGAGCGCCAAGCCGCACGAGGGCCTCACGTCGGTCCACCTGCCCAACTTTCGCGCGGCGCCCGAGACGAGCGTCATCGACTCGCTCGTCGACCTGTCGTCGGCGCACGACGTCCCCGAGGGCGACCGCCTCGACCTCCTCCAGAAGCTGCGCATCACCCAGGCCCTCGCCGCACCCGACGCGGCGACGCGCCAGGAGCTCCTCGCCGTGCGACTCCTCGCGCTCGCCGTCTACTCGCACGCCCAGCCGGAGCACAACGCCCAGCTCAAGGTGTTCCTGTTCGAGCCCGAGCTCATCTCCCAGCTCGCCGAGCTCATCCACCCGGAGCGCGACGTCCCGATGGAGGTCAAGAGCGCGGCCCTGTACGCGCTCGAGGCGTTCGCGCGGTACAAGGGCAAGACGGCCGAGGTCGCGAGCGCCCTGAACGCGAGCGTCAGCCACGGCGTCCTCATGGAGGCGGTGCGCAAGATGTCGGCAGACCTCGACTCGGACACGCGTGCGTCTGCGTCCTCTCCTCGTTTCCCCCCTCCTCGAGTGGCGGCACCGAGAGTGACCCGACTGATCCCTCCTCTGCACCGTCCCGCAGCCGAATCCTCGCCCGAGTTCGTCGACGCCCTGTTCAACCTCCTCACCTACATCAACATGCACCAGGCCGTCGGCAACATGGTCATCGGCGCCGGCCTCGTCAGCATCCTGCTCGACTTTGTCAAGAACTCGCGCGACGGTGCGCTCCAGCTCACGGCGGCCAACAAGGCCGTCGTCCTCCTCGACGGCTTCCTGTACGGCTACACGACGGCGTTCACGGCCTACATGAGCGCCGGCGGCCTCGGCGACTTCATCGAGCGCATCAAGGTGCGTCCTCGGCGCGCCCCTCATCCCTCCCTCTTCTGCGGCTTCGAGCCTTGCCCTGCGCCTACGACTGACTGTCGCTTCCTCCTGCCCGTACAGTACGAGGTCACGTCGGCGATCGAGCAGAAGAGCGACGAGGCGGCCAAGCTCGAGTGGACCGTCAAGGAGAACACGATGGGCCTCCTGTCGTTCCAGCGGGCGTCGATGCTCAAAAACATCCTGCGCGCGATGCAGCGCCTCATGACGACGGCCGGCACGACCGAGGGCCTGCGCAACTTGATCGACACGCCGCTCCTCGCCGCCGTCAAGCAGGTCATCGAGCACCGCCTCATCTTTGGCCCTCAAGTGTTCGCGATCGTGACCAACATCGCCGCAACGTTCGTGCACAACGAGCCAACGTCGCTCGCGACGCTCCAGGAGGCCAAGGTCCCCGACGCGTTCTACGACTCGCTCGCGCAGGGCGGCGGCATCCCGGCGTCCAACGACGTCCTCCAGGCCATCCCGAACGCGATCGGCGCCTTCTGCCTCAACCAGGCCGGCCTCGCCCAGTTCGCCGAGCGCGACCTCGTCCCGACCTACTTCCGCATCTTCACGTCCCCCAGCCACTTCGAGCTCCTGCGCGACCGCGACTCGGCCGTCGTCATCGGTACCGCCATCGACGAGCTCGTGCGGCACCACCCGACGCTGCGCGACGAGGTCATGAAGGCGATGATGCAGGTCTTCGAGGACATCAAGGCCTGGGGCGCCAAGTTCGTCCCGCCCGAGGGCGAGCAGGGCTACACGCTCCTCCCGGCGGCGGCGGCGGCGGCGGCGGCGGCAGCTCCCGGCGTCGACGAGGGCAAGGGCAAGCAGAGGGAGACGGAGCCGGACGTGCAGATGGGCGAGGGCTCCGGCGCGGGCACGGGCGGCGGCGGCGAGGACGGCGGCGCGGCGGCGTCCGCCCAGGCGGCGGCAGCGAGTGCCTCGGACAAGGACAAGAAGAAGGAGGACGAGTTCAAGGACAACGAGGTGACCAACGCCATCGACGTCTATGGCCGGGTACGTCCTCGTCGTCGTCCCTCCTTTCGGCCACGAGCGAGGTTGGCGGCACTAACTCATCGTGGTCCCGCCTCTCGCAGTTTCTCGAGGGCCTGTTCCAGAACCTCGGCCACACGACCGACTTCCTCGGCAACTCGACGCGCGCGTTCGACCTCATCCTCGACCTCCTCGAGCTGCCGTGCTGCCCGGCCATCATGCTCAAGAACAGCGGGTACAGCTCGGTCGTCGCAATCTTCCGCATCGCGTCCGAGATCAAGGCGCCCGAGGCGCTCGCCGCCATCCTCAAGCGCACCGACAAGTGGCTCGACGAGACGCGCTGGTTCTGGGACACGCCGTCCGAGGGCGTCGCGCGCGAGTCGACGCTCGGCGTCATGGTCAACCCGTCGCCCGACGACCTCGCCGCGCAGCAGGCGCGGTTCCGCGCCCTCACGACCCTCCTCACGCACATCTCGCTCCTGTCGGACGTGTACATCAACCTCACGTACGTCCATGGCAAGGCGGCGACCGCCATCCTGAGCGTCTTTGCCCCGCCGGCGCCCGTCGTCCAGCAGGAGCTCCTCGAGCGCATCGGCCGCGTGTACCGCGCGTGCCAGTGGGAAAACGTCACGATCCGCCCGACGACGTTCTGGACGGGCGAGGCGAGCAAGAGCGCGACCGACGAGGTCGTCAAGGCGGCCGACGCCCAGGGCGAGGCGCCGACGCCGGCCGTCGCCGCAGCGCGCGAGCACCAGCTCGAGCAGGCGGCCGACAAGGCGGCTGTCGACGCCATCTCGACGCCGGCGACGCCCGACTCGCCCAACATCAAGCTCGTGCAAGACGTTATCCAGTCGTTCACCAAGTCGACGACGCCGCTCATCCAGTGTGCGTCCGCCTCTTCTCCTCTCGTCCTCCTCCCTGCCTGACTCGATTGACTGACTGGCTCGTCCCGCATCACAGCGATCGTGAAGCTCCTCGTGCACCGCCGCAGCTCGGACGCCGCCCACCGCAAGGTCGCTCGCGTCGTCGGCAGCAAGCTCGCGCGCTTCCTGCGCGACAGCTGCGTGTGGCCCGACGCCAAGGACCTGTCGGCCAACCTCGCCTACTCGGCGCAGAGCTTCGTCTTCCTCACCAAGATCCTGTTCGACGAGCGGCCCAACTACATCGGCCTCCAGACGTACCTCCTGCGCGCGTTCGTCGCGTGCGGCGGTCTCGACGCCTACCTCGGCCTGTTCACCAAGCTCCAGGCCGTCGCGACCGACTACTTTGCGTCGTCCGAGGACGCCAACGCGGCGTCGCCGATGATCATCCCGGTCTTTGGCGGCCTCAAGACGGCGCTCGAGCTCCTCAGCAAGCTCACGTCGCAGAAGACGCTCCTCGAGGCGCCCCAGACGGCGCTCCTCGTCACGCGCGAGAAGGACCCGGCCAACGCCGACTTCTTCAACGCGCACGAGTTCCTCGTCCGCCTCCGGGCCGCCGTCCTCCCGACGCTGCGCGAGGCGTGGAACCAGCCCTGGCTCCGCAAGTGCCCGCAGCCCGTCGTTCGCAGCCTCGTCGCGACCCTCATCAACGTGATCAAGGCCGAGGGCGAGGTGTCGACCGAGCCGCCGGCTCGCGCCGAGGCGGGACCCGGTCGCACGCTCGGGCAGGTCCTGGGCGACGGCGGCATCGGCGGCGGTATCGGCGGCGCGCTCAACGCGCTCAACGCCGTCCTCGGCGGCGGCGTCGGCGGCATCCTCGGCGGTGCAGGCGCCCCCGCCGGCACGCCGCCCGCCGCTCCCGCCCTCGACGAGACGCGCGTGTCGCAGCTCATGGACATGGGCTTCCCGCGCGGCGCGTGCGAGACGGCCCTGCGTCGGTGCCGCAACAACGTCGCGCTCGCGACCGAGTACCTGCTCCAGCACCCGGACCTCGTCGGCGCCGCTCGCGACGAGGAGGCTCGCCAGCCAGCAGACGCCGCACCGGCGCCCGCCGCCGATGCTGCCGCCGTCGCCGACGATGGTCCTGCGCAAGCCGACGCGCCGGCACCGGCCGCTCCCGCAGAGGAGGCGCCGGCGGCCCCAGTCGACGGCGCGCCCGCCGGCGAGGAACCTGCGCCGCCTCAAGCAGACGTCGAGATGAACGAGGCCGCAACGGCCGCTCCTGAAGAGCCAGTCGCTGCCGCCGAGCCCGAGGAGCTCGCCGTCGCGCCCATCGACGACGTCCGCAAGGAGCTCGACGCGACCCGCAAGGAGCTCAAGCCCGACTTCATGGCTCGCGCCCTCGAGCTCGCCGAGGACTATGGCGACCTCGTCTTCGACATCAAGTCGATCTTCGGCCTGCTCAACCCTCGCGAGGACGGCGACAGCTCGACGGCGCCGCTCAAGTCTGTCCTCGCCGACCTCGCGACCCGCCTCGAGGCGCCCGGCGACGCCAAGACCGAGGCCGCGGCGGCAGCTCGCCTTCGTCTCGTCGCCCTCGTCTCGACCGACCCGGCCTACCGCGAGAGCATCGAGCCGCACCGCGAGGAGATCATGTCGGCCGTCATCAAGTGCCAGCAGCTCTACTCGCAGCAGTCGCCGGCCAAGGACGCCCGCCCCAAGTGGCTCGCGCCCCTCATGCTCGTCGCCGACTCGCTCGTCTCGATCCAGGACGTGCCCAAGCCGACGACCATCCTCCCCGACGGCGAGGACGTGCCCGTCGTCGAGCTCGTCGCGCAGGGTCCGGCGTGGGACACCGAGCGGCGTGCCCTGTTCAACCTCGCCATGGACGTCCTCGACAAGGGCGTGTCGACGCGCGAGATGTTCATCTCGATGGCGCGCCTGCTCCTCGTCCTCACGCGCGACCACGAGCTCGCGAGCGAGTTCGTCCGCCGCGACGGCCTCAAGACGCTCTTCGCCGCGTTCGCCACCGACTCGCCCGAGACCAAGGGCTGTCACTCGTACGCCGTCATGATCCTGCGTCACATCGTCGAGGACAAGGCCATCCTGCGGCCCATGATCGAGCGCGAGATCGAGATCTGGTTCGGCAACAGCCGCTCCAAGGTGCGCTCGCTTTCCCCTCCCCCTCACGGTCCTTTCCCTCGTCCTGGGTGCGCGCTCACATCGTTTCTCTCCTCCCCTCGCAGCTTGCCGACATCACCGGCTTCATCCGCGGCGCGAGTTCCGCCGCGTTCCGCGACGTCGAGACGTTCCTCGAGGCCGCCAAGTCGACGATCAAGCTCGTGCAGGCCGACGCGCCGCACCACTACCACGTCACGCTCATCAAGGACCCGGCCGCGTCGCGCAAGGCTGTCGACGCCGAGCTGCTCACGTCGCCGCTCAACCAGGACGCCGCCGACAACGAGCACGGCGACGCGGCCATGGGCGACGCCGCCGCGCCGAGCAAGGTCGCGCCGCCGCACAAGGCCATCACGCCTGCGCCCGTCGTCACCGAGTCGACGGTCCACTTCCTCATGCAGCAGGTGCTCGACACGGCCAAGGCGGCGCTCGCGCCCATCCCTGTCCCGACCGCCTCGGCCACGCCCAGCGGAGCCTCGACTGCTGCCGAGCCACCCGCCGCCTCGACCGCCGACGCCGCGAGCGGGAGCCCGGCACCCGTCGACGTCGCGACCAAGAAGGACGGCAAGGACGCGCACATCCCGGCCGACGTGCCGCTCGGCGACTTTTTCCAGTCGGCGTTCTCGCTCGCGTGCCTCGCCGAGCTCGTCGCGTCGTACAACCCGTGCAAGTCGGCGTTCCTCACGTTCTCGACGCGCAAGGGCGGCAGCAAGGAGGCGGTCGCGGCGCGGTCCCGGTCGTCGTTCCTGTACTTCCTCCTCAACGACCTCGTCCCCTCGTCGACGCTCGTCCCGTCGCTCGATTTCGACTCGAAGCGGGCGTCGTCGATGTGGGGCTGGGCGTCGCTCGTCGTCGTCGGGCTGTGCTACGACGCGACGGCCGCGTCGCTCGGCACGTCGGCCGCCGACAAGGACTCGGTCGCCGACATCACGAGCGTGCGCAAGGCCGTCCTCGACGCCGTCGCGCGCGCGTACCGCGACGCCATGGCGTCCAACGAGCCGACCGAGACGCGGTACACGCGCCTCGCGTGCCTGTCGGACCTGTGCCACCGCCTCTTGACGGCTCGCCCGTTCCCGCACGTCGGCCGCCCGCACTCGGAGACGTCGATGCAGCTCGCCAAGCTCATGCTCGAGAAGAACTTTGCCGTCATCCTCACCAACGCGCTCGCCGAGGTTGACCTCAACTTCCCGCACGTCAACTCGCTCATCAACGCCATCCTGCGCCCTCTCGAGAACCTCACCAAGGTCGTCACCAAGCTCGGCCGCGCCAAGGGCGCCACCGGTGCCGGCGGGCGCAAGCGCCCCGTCGACGACGACGCGTCGAGCGATGCGTCGTCCGTGAGCGAGTCGGGCGACAGCGCCGACGACGCGTCCGAGGCGGCTGCCGAGCAGGACCAAGCCGCCGCCGACCTGTACCGCAACTCGGCGCTCGGCATGTACGAGGGCGAGCTCGAGACGGGCCACGGCGGTCACGGCGCCGGCGACGAGTTCATGAGCGAGGACGAGGAGGACTTTGACGACGACGACGAGATGATGGACGACATGGAGGACGGCTTCGGCTCTGGGAGCGACATCTCGGACGCCTCAGACCTCGACGACGACGACGACGTGCGTCCCGCTCTCTCTCTCTCTCTCGCTCTCGCTCTCTCTCTCTCTCTCTCTCTCTTTCTCTCTCGCCCCGGTCGTCGCCGAACGACAAGAGATCCTGACTCTCTCGTCCTCTCTGGCCCTCCCCCTGCGCTCGCAGGACGATGGCAACCTCGACGACGCCGACATGCAGGAGATGGACGACGACCACGGCGACGACGGCGACCTGTCGACCGACGACTCGCAGGCCGACCAGCTCGAGGCCGGCGACGTCGAGGAGGAGATCTCGATCGACGGCGCGTCCGACGCCGACGAAGAAGAGCTCCTCGAGGCGTTCGACGAGGCGTTCGAGGACGAGTTCGACGGCGAGGAGGAGGAGTGGGTCGACGAGGACGAGGACGCGCTCGCGCTCGACGGCGGTGCGGGCGCAGCCGAGGGCGACGAGATGGTGTTCGAGGGCGAGGACGTCGAGGAGATGGACGACGAGGCCAACGTCGACGGCGGCGGCGACAGCGACGGCGGCTTCACCGACGAGGAGGACGTCCTCACGGGCGAACTCGAGTTCGACCCGGAGATGACCGAGCAGCTTCGCGCCCAGTCGACGGCGCAGGCGTACGGCTGGGACCCGGTCACCGGCGGCGAGGGCGGCTCGAACCGCCGCAACCGCCACATGGCCGAGGAGATGATGGCGCTCGGCGACGCCGGCATGTTCGACCGCCCGCGCAACACGAGCACGGCGGCGCCGCACCCGTTGCTCGTCGAGGGCCCGCCTCCCGACGCTCGCCTCGAAACGGCCGCACGTCGTCCTCGCGGCAACAACGCCACCTCGCGCGACTCGCCGGCGTACCAAGAGTGGGTGCGCTCGGTCGAGCAGATGCTCGGGCCCGGCGGCGTCAACACGCTGCAGGAGGTCCTCGGCTCGCACGGCCTCGCCCACCTGTCGGGCCCCGACCAGCTCCGCATCCAGCTCCAGCCCGGCCCCGACGGCGGCATGGCCGTCGTCATCGACCCGACGCCGGGCCTGCGCGCCGCCGCTCAGCAGCCGCCGCCGCACGCCCACCACGACTCGTCGGCCCGTCACGGCGCGAGCGCGCCCACGTCTCGCTCGGTCGCTCGCCAGCTCTCGGACCGCATCAACGCCGCCTCGGCGTTCCTGCCCGTCCAGACCAACCAGCGGTGGCAAGAAGAAGGCCGCATCCTCCAGGGTCCGTCCTCTCGTTCCCTCGCCATTCTCTCCCTGCCCAACGCGCCCTGACTCTCGATTTCCCTCCTCCTCGCAGGCTGTGTCCTCGTCGCCGAGCGCGTCGCTCGCCTCACCAACCACGTCATCAACGTCCTGCACGGGCCGGCGCGCGAGGAGGCCAAGGCCGAGCGCAAGAAGACCGACGAGCGCCGCAAGAAGCAGGAGGACGAGGCGCGCAAGGCCGAGGAGGCCGCCAAGAAGGAGAAGGAGGAGAACGAGCAGAAGGAGGCCGAGCGCTCGAGGGCCGAGGAGGAGGAGCGGCAGGCGGTCGAGCCGGCGCCCCAGCTCGAGCCCGAGCAGCAGGAGGCCTCGATGGAGGTCGACTCGACTGCCGGCGACGACGTGCCGGACGACGTCGCCGAGGTCATGAACCTCGCCCGCTCGCTCGCGGCCGGCCTCGCCGTCCCTTCCACCTCGGGCTCGACGCCGGTTCGTCAGCCGACGCCCTCGTCGAGCGCTCCCGCTCCCGCACCTGCACCAGCCGCCGCGCCGGCCGCCACGACGAGTGCGGGCGACGTCGCTATGGACGCAGAGCCGAGCGGCTCGGGTGACGCCGCCGCCGCCGCCGAGTCGCCCGAGCGCGTCACGGTCCTCGTCCACGGCGAGGAGGTCGACATCACCGACACGGGCATCGACCGCGAGTTCCTCGAGGCGCTCCCGGACGACATGCGCGACGAGGTCATCCGCCAGCACCTGCGCGAGTCGCGCATCCGCTCGATGGGCCCGCCGCCCGCCGTCCCCGAGCACATCAACGCCGAGTTCCTCGACGCCCTCCCGCTCGACCTGCGCATGGAGGTCCTTCGCCAAGAAGCCGCCGAGCAGCGCCGCCAGCAGCAGGCCGCCGCGCCCGCCGCCGCCGCCGCCGCCGGTCAGCCGCAGCCGCCCGCCAACGAGGACGCCGCGCCCGCCGCCGACATGGACCCGGGCTCGTTTCTCGCCACGCTCGACCCGGCGCTGCGCTCTGCCGTCCTCTCGGCTGAAGAGGGCGGCCTCGGCATGGGCGGCGGGCTCGCAGGGGGCCTTCTCGGCAACGCCGGCGCGCTCCTCGGCGCTCGCGCACCTCGAGGCGCCCCGGCCGCCGGTCGTCGCGCAGGAGCCGGTGCGGCTGGAGCCGCTCGCGGCGCCGCGGCGCCAGCCGAGGCCGGCGCGTCGGGCTCGGGCGCGGCCAAGAAGGCGACGCCGCCGCGCGAGGTCATCCAGCTCCTCGACAAGTCGGGCCTGGCGACGCTCGTCCGCCTCCTGTTCTTCCCTCAGCCGCTCCGCAAGAACGCGCTGCAGAAGGTCCTCGTCAACCTGTGCGAGAACGCTCGCACGCGCGTCGAGCTCATCAACCTCCTCCTCACCATCCTTCACGACGGCACGCGCGACGTCTCGGCGGTCGACAAGAGCTTCTCGCAAATGTCGCTGCGCGCAAGCCGCGCCGTCGTGCCCAAGGACACGCCCAAGCGCAAGGTGCCCGACACGCCCGGCGCCGCGCTCCCGCACTTCCCCGGCGAGAGCGTGCCGAACCTCATCGCGCAGCGCTGCCTCGAGGCGCTCCTGTCGCTCGTTAGCGGCAACGACCAGGCGCCCCTCTTCTTCCTCACCGAGCAGGAGGTCCAGGTCAACAAGCGCGGCGCCAAGAAGGGCAAGGGCAAGGAGAAGGTCCGTCCTCGCCTCTTCCCCTCGCCTCCCACGTTCTCGTCCCGACTGACCCTCGTTTCCCGCTTCCTCGCAGGCTCAGCCCTCGACGACGTACCCGATCATCGTCCTGCTCAGCCTCCTCGAGCGCCCCGCCATGCTCAAGACGGCCGGCATGATGGACGCCGTCACGGCCCTCCTGACGCACATCACGCGCGCCCTCACGGTCATCCCCAAGCCGCCCGTCGTCGCCCCCGCCACCTCGCCTGCGTCAGCTCCTCCGAGCGCAGACGCTGCCGGCGCCGCCCCTGTCGCCGTCTCGGACGCCGCATCGACCGCCGCCGAGGCCGTCACGGGCGAGATCGAGCGCAAGGACGAGGGCAAGGACGCCGAGGCCAAGGAGACGAGCGGCAAGCCCGAAGCCGTCCTCGTCAGCTCGCCGCCGCAGATCCCTGCCGCAAGCCTGCGCCTCGTCGTCAACGTGCTCGACGCCGGCGAGTGCTCGAGCCGCACCTTCTCGTCGACGCTCGGCATCATCCAGCACCTGTCGCACCTCAACGGCGGCCGCGAGACGATCCTCGACGAGCTCAAGAGTCGCGCCGAGAAGATCTCGAACGAGATCACGCCCGACCTCGTCGAGTTGTCGGACAAGATCGCCCAGGACGAGCCCGTCTCGAGCGCCATGTTGGGCAAGCTCACGCCCGCCTCGTCGAGCCAGGCCAAGCTCCTGCGCATCCTCAAAACGATCGACTTTTTCGGCACGCCCAAGAAGACGGCGACGCAGGCCTCGGGCGTGCCGGCGTCCAAGACGCTCTCGCCCGAGGAGGAGCAGGTCAAGGCCATCTACTCGTCGCTCGCCGTCTCGGACCTGTGGAAGCGCCTCGGCGACACGCTCGGCGGCATCGAGGCCAAGCCCGACCTGCTGTACCTGTCGACCGTCCTCCTGCCCCTCATCGAGTCGCTCCTCGTCGTCAACAAGTTCACCGACGCGACCTCGACCGAGTTCATCGAGTTCACAACGGCGCACAGCAAGATTCTCAACACGATGGTCCGCAACAACCCGTCGCTCATGTCGGGCTCGTTCGCCGTCCTCGTGCGCAACTCGAGCATGCTCGACTTTGAGAACAAGCGCTCGTTCTTCTTCTCGGTCCGTCCTCTCTCTCTCTCTCTCTCTCTCTCTCTCTCTCTCCCACCCTCTCGCCCTTGTACCTCGAGCGTCGTGTGTACTGACTCTTTGCACGGCCTCTCACAGCGTCTGCACGACCGCGCCCAAAGGACCAAGGCGCACTACCCGGCCGTCAACCTCAATATTCGTCGGGCCCACGTCTTCGAGGACTCGTTCTCCGTCTTCCAGCGCAAGTCGGGCGAGGACATCAAGTACGGCAAGCTCAACGTCAAGTTCTACGGCGAGGAGGGCGTCGACGCGGGCGGTGTCACGAGGTGCGTCTCGGTCTTCGAGTCCTCGCCTGCGCTCGAGCGCCGTCCCTGACTTTTCTCGCCTCGGGCTCGTCCGCAGGGAATGGTTTGGCGCTCTCGCACGTCGCATGTTCAACCCGGACTATGCGCTCTTCCAGCCGCAAGCTGCCGACTCGCTCACGTACCAGCCGAACAAGGTGCGTCTCTCCCGCCTCTCCTCGTGTCCGACCGGCCCGAGTCTGACGACGTCCGCCCACACAGTCGTCGGCCATCAACGAGTACCACCTGCACTACTTCCGGTTCGTCGGGCGCATCATCGGCAAGGCGATCCACGATCAGCGCATCCTCGAGGCCTACTTCTCTCGCTGTGCGTCCTCTCTCGTCCCTCGGTCGGTCTCGTGCAGGGGCACTCGTCCTGACTATGTGCCCTTTCCCTGCCCTGCAGCCGTCTACAAGCACATGCTCGGCAAGCCCATCGACCACCGCGACCTCGAGTCGATCGACCCCGAGTACTACAAGTCGCTTGTGTGGATGCTCGAGAACGACATTGACGGCGTCCTCGACCTCACGTTCTCGACCGAGCGCGACGAGTTTGGCGTCGTCGAGACGATCGACCTCGTGCCGAACGGCCGCAACGTCGCCGTCACGAACGAGAACAAGGCCGACTACGTGCGCCGCATCGCCGACCAGCGCCTCTCGATCGAGATCAAGGACCAGATGAAGGTGCGTGCACCTCCTCTCGCCCCATGTCGATGCCGAGCCTGACTTTGTCACCCTCGCAGGCCATGCTCGAGGGCCTGTACGAGATCGTCCCCAAGGAGCTCTTGCAGATCTTTTCCGAGCGCGAGGTCGAGCTCCTCATCAGCGGCCTCCCCGACGTCGACGTTGACGACTGGAGGGCTCACTGCGGTGCGTCCCGCCGTCCTCCTCTTTCTTCCTTTGCTCGAGATCTGACCTCTCCTCACCGTCACACAGACCTCGTCGGCTACTCGCCCTCGGACCCGGTCATCGGGTACCTGTGGCGCAGCATCCGCAGCTTCTCGCAGGAGGAGCGAGCCAAGCTCCTCCAGTTCGTCACTGGCTCGAGTCGGGTGCCGCTCGAAGGCTTCAAGGCGCTCCAGGGCATGCAGTGCGTCCCCGCATCCTCGAGGTCTTTCGAGCGAATACTCATACTTTGCCCGTTTGACAGCGGCGTCACACGCTTCAACATTCACAAAGCCGGGGCGAATGACAGTCTGCCTTCCGCCCACACGTGCTTCAACCGTGCGTCGGCTCGTTCCCTCCTTTTCTCGCCTCTCTCGCCTCTCGTCGCAGTTCTGTCCCTGACTGTACGTCTCCACGTGTGCGCGCAGAGCTCGACTTGCCCTCGGGCTACGAGAGCTACGAGCAGTTCCGCCAGAAGCTCTTGCTCGCCATCACCGAGGTGCGCACGGCCCTCCTCTCCTCTCCTCCTCTTCCTCTCCCTTCTCCCTCGTCCCTTGTCCTCGTACTGACGTCGGCGCCTCTCTCTCTCCCTCTCTCTCACGCACGCAGGGCGGACAAGGGTTCGGGTTCGCGTGAGCGTGAGGGCGAGCGAGGGTGGCTCGACCGGAGGAAAGAGGAAGGGAGGGGAGAGGAGAGGAAGATGGCCGAGGCAGCCAGCAGTCTTGTCAGTTTCTCTCACCGTAGCATGCTCGCAATCATGTACACAGTCTGTGCGACGCCGCGCCTCGCAGAATGACGCACTCTGTCGACGAGAAGGGAATCTCTCGCCGCCGTCCTCCCTCGACGAAAGCTCTGTCGAGACCAAGTTGGTTCGCCGGCAGGTCCGGCCAGCGCAATGCTCTCTGTAGCTTGGGTGCGCTCGAGGAACGACTGGCTGAGCGCGGCCCGCCCGACGACGGGCAAACGACGACTTCTCGTGCACCTTCTTGCGCAGGTCGCTCGGACCTCCTCTCTGTCGGGACCAGCTCGAGCGTCGCGACGCTCGACGCTTGCTGTAGCTGGACTCGAGAGACTCGCTTTATGGCCTGCGGAACGTCCACCGCGGCAAACGCGAGGCGCAAGTCGCGGTAGTCTGGATTAGAATGTGGCGAGTCGGATTAGCTTTCGGTGCATCGAACTTGCGCTTGACTTGTTGCTATGCGCGCCGGCTCGATTGTACCTCCCTGCTGAGCTCGCATAGCGTCGGTCTCGCCCGAGGGAGGGCACTCGACTGCACTACGTCCGCTCTCTTCCCTCGTTCTCTCTCTCTCTCTCTTTCTCTCTCTGGCGCAGGCGCTCATACTTTGCCCGTTTGACAGCGGCGTCACACGCTTCAACATTCACAAAGCCGGGGCGAATGACAGTCTGCCTTCCGCCCACACGTGCTTCAACCGTGCGTCGGCTCGTTCCCTCCTTTTCTCGCCTCTCTCGCCTCTCGTCGCAGTTCTGTCCCTGACTTTACGTCTCCACGTGTGCGCGCAGAGCTCGACTTGCCCTCGGGCTACGAGAGCTACGAGCAGTTCCGCCAGAAGCTCTTGCTCGCCATCACCGAGGTGCGCACGGCCCTCCTCTCCTCTCCTCCTCTCCTCCTTTCCCTTCTCCCTCGTCCCTTGTCCTCGTACTGACGTCGGCGCCTCTCTCTCTCCCTCTCTCTCACGCACGCAGGGCGGACAAGGGTTCGGGTTCGCGTGAGCGTGAGGGCAAGCGAGGGTGGCTCGACCGGAGGAAAGAGGAAGGGAGGGGAGAGGAGAGGAAGATGGCCGAGGCAGCCAGCAGTCTTGTCAGTTTCTCTCACCGTAGCATGCTCGCAATCATGTACACAGTCTGTGCGACGCCGCGCCTCGCAGAATGACGCACTCTGTCGACGAGAAGGGAATCTCTCGCCGCCGTCCTCCCTCGACGAAAGCTCTGTCGAGACCAAGTTGGTTCGCCGGCAGGTCCGGCCAGCGCAATGCTCTCTGTAGCTTGGGTGCGCTCGAGGAACGACTGGCTGAGCGCGGCCCGCCCGACGACGGGCAAACGACGACTTCTCGTGCACCTTCTTGCGCAGGTCGCTCGGACCTCCTCTCTGTCGGGACCAGCTCGAGCGTCGCGACGCTCGACGCTTGCTGTAGCTGGACTCGAGAGACTCGCTTTATGGCCTGCGGAACGTCCACCGCGGCAAACGCGAGGCGCAAGTCGCGGTAGTCTGGATTAGAATGTGGCGAGTCGGATTAGCTTTCGGTGCATCGAACTTGCGCTTGACTTTGTTGCTATGCGCGCCGGCTCGATTGTACCTCCCTGCTGAGCTCGCATAGCGTCGGTCTCGCCCGAGGGAGGGCACTCGACTGCACTACGTCCGCTCTCTTCCCTCGTTCTCTCTCTCTCTCTCTTTCTCTCTCTGGCGCAGGCGCTCATACTTTGCCCGTTTGACAGCGGCGTCACACGCTTCAACATTCACAAAGCCGGGGCGAATGACAGTCTGCCTTCCGCCCACACGTGCTTCAACCGTGCGTCGGCTCGTTCCCTCCTTTTCTCGCCTCTCTCGCCTCTCGTCGCAGTTCTGTCCCTGACTTTACGTCTCCACGTGTGCGCGCAGAGCTCGACTTGCCCTCGGGCTACGAGAGCTACGAGCAGTTCCGCCAGAAGCTCTTGCTCGCCATCACCGAGGTGCGCACGGCCCTCCTCTCCTCTCCTCCTCTCCTCCTTTCCCTTCTCCCTCGTCCCTTGTCCTCGTACTGACGTCGGCGCCTCTCTCTCTCCCTCTCTCTCACGCACGCAGGGCGGACAAGGGTTCGGGTTCGCGTGAGCGTGAGGGCGAGCGAGGGTGGCTCGACCGGAGGAAAGAGGAAGGGAGGGGAGAGGAGAGGAAGATGGCCGAGGCAGCCAGCAGTCTTGTCAGTTTCTCTCACCGTAGCATGCTCGCAATCATGTACACAGTCTGTGCGACGCCGCGCCTCGCAGAATGACGCACTCTGTCGACGAGAAGGGAATCTCTCGCCGCCGTCCTCCCTCGACGAAAGCTCTGTCGAGACCAAGTTGGTTCGCCGGCAGGTCCGGCCAGCGCAATGCTCTCTGTAGCTTGGGTGCGCTCGAGGAACGACTGGCTGAGCGCGGCCCGCCCGACGACGGGCAAACGACGACTTCTCGTGCACCTTCTTGCGCAGGTCGCTCGGACCTCCTCTCTGTCGGGACCAGCTCGAGCGTCGCGACGCTCGACGCTTGCTGTAGCTGGACTCGAGAGACTCGCTTTATGGCCTGCGGAACGTCCACCGCGGCAAACGCGAGGCGCAAGTCGCGGTAGTCTGGATTAGAATGTGGCGAGTCGGATTAGCTTTCGGTGCATCGAACTTGCGCTTGACTTTGTTGCTATGCGCGCCGGCTCGATTGTACCTCCCTGCTGAGCTCGCATAGCGTCGGTCTCGCCCGAGGGAGGGCACTCGACTGCACTACGTCCGCTCTCTTCCCTCGTTCTCTCTCTCTCTCTCTTTCTCTCTCTGGCGCAGGCGCTCATACTTTGCCCGTTTGACAGCGGCGTCACACGCTTCAACATTCACAAAGCCGGGGCGAATGACAGTCTGCCTTCCGCCCACACGTGCTTCAACCGTGCGTCGGCTCGTTCCCTCCTTTTCTCGCCTCTCTCGCCTCTCGTCGCAGTTCTGTCCCTGACTGTACGTCTCCACGTGTGCGCGCAGAGCTCGACTTGCCCTCGGGCTACGAGAGCTACGAGCAGTTCCGCCAGAAGCTCTTGCTCGCCATCACCGAGGTGCGCACGGCCCTCCTCTCCTCTCCTCCTCTCCTCCTTTCCCTTCTCCCTCGTCCCTTGTCCTCGTACTGACGTCGGCGCCTCTCTCTCTCCCTCTCTCTCACGCACGCAGGGCGGACAAGGGTTCGGGTTCGCGTGAGCGTGAGGGCGAGCGAGGGTGGCTCGACCGGAGGAAAGAGGAAGGGAGGGGAGAGGAGAGGAAGATGGCCGAGGCAGCCAGCAGTCTTGTCAGTTTCTCTCACCGTAGCATGCTCGCAATCATGTACACAGTCTGTGCGACGCCGCGCCTCGCAGAATGACGCACTCTGTCGACGAGAAGGGAATCTCTCGCCGCCGTCCTCCCTCGACGAAAGCTCTGTCGAGACCAAGTTGGTTCGCCGGCAGGTCCGGCCAGCGCAATGCTCTCTGTAGCTTGGGTGCGCTCGAGGAACGACTGGCTGAGCGCGGCCCGCCCGACGACGGGCAAACGACGACTTCTCGTGCACCTTCTTGCGCAGGTCGCTCGGACCTCCTCTCTGTCGGGACCAGCTCGAGCGTCGCGACGCTCGACGCTTGCTGTAGCTGGACTCGAGAGACTCGCTTTATGGCCTGCGGAACGTCCACCGCGGCAAACGCGAGGCGCAAGTCGCGGTAGTCTGGATTAGAATGTGGCGAGTCGGATTAGCTTTCGGTGCATCGAACTTGCGCTTGACTTTGTTGCTATGCGCGCCGGCTCGATTGTACCTCCCTGCTAAGCTCGCATAGCGTCGGTCTCGCCCGAGGGAGGGCACTCGACTGCACTACGTCCGCTCTCTTCCCTCGTTCTCTCTCTCTCTCTCTTTCTCTCTCTGGCGCAGGCGCTCATACTTTGCCCGTTTGACAGCGGCGTCACACGCTTCAACATTCACAAAGCCGGGGCGAATGACAGTCTGCCTTCCGCCCACACGTGCTTCAACCGTGCGTCGGCTCGTTCCCTCCTTTTCTCGCCTCTCTCGCCTCTCGTCGCAGTTCTGTCCCTGACTGTACGTCTCCACGTGTGCGCGCAGAGCTCGACTTGCCCTCGGGCTACGAGAGCTACGAGCAGTTCCGCCAGAAGCTCTTGCTCGCCATCACCGAGGTGCGCACGGCCCTCCTCTCCTCTCCTCCTCTCCTCCTTTCCCTTCTCCCTCGTCCCTTGTCCTCGTACTGACGTCGGCGCCTCTCTCTCTCCCTCTCTCTCACGCACGCAGGGCGGACAAGGGTTCGGGTTCGCGTGAGCGTGAGGGCGAGCGAGGGTGGCTCGACCGGAGGAAAGAGGAAGGGAGGGGAGAGGAGAGGAAGATGGCCGAGGCAGCCAGCAGTCTTGTCAGTTTCTCTCACCGTAGCATGCTCGCAATCATGTACACAGTCTGTGCGACGCCGCGCCTCGCAGAATGACGCACTCTGTCGACGAGAAGGGAATCTCTCGCCGCCGTCCTCCCTCGACGAAAGCTCTGTCGAGACCAAGTTGGTTCGCCGGCAGGTCCGGCCAGCGCAATGCTCTCTGTAGCTTGGGTGCGCTCGAGGAACGACTGGCTGAGCGCGGCCCGCCCGACGACGGGCAAACGACGACTTCTCGTGCACCTTCTTGCGCAGGTCGCTCGGACCTCCTCTCTGTCGGGACCAGCTCGAGCGTCGCGACGCTCGACGCTTGCTGTAGCTGGACTCGAGAGACTCGCTTTATGGCCTGCGGAACGTCCACCGCGGCAAACGCGAGGCGCAAGTCGCGGTAGTCTGGATTAGAATGTGGCGAGTCGGATTAGCTTTCGGTGCATCGAACTTGCGCTTGACTTTGTTGCTATGCGCGCCGGCTCGATTGTACCTCCCTGCTGAGCTCGCATAGCGTCGGTCTCGCCCGAGGGAGGGCACTCGACTGCACTACGTCCGCTCTCTTCCCTCGTTCTCTCTCTCTCTCTCTTTCTCTCTCTGGCGCAGGCGCTCATACTTTGCCCGTTTGACAGCGGCGTCACACGCTTCAACATTCACAAAGCCGGGGCGAATGACAGTCTGCCTTCCGCCCACACGTGCTTCAACCGTGCGTCGGCTCGTTCCCTCCTTTTCTCGCCTCTCTCGCCTCTCGTCGCAGTTCTGTCCCTGACTGTACGTCTCCACGTGTGCGCGCAGAGCTCGACTTGCCCTCGGGCTACGAGAGCTACGAGCAGTTCCGCCAGAAGCTCTTGCTCGCCATCACCGAGGTGCGCACGGCCCTCCTCTCCTCTCCTCCTCTCCTCCTTTCCCTTCTCCCTCGTCCCTTGTCCTCGTACTGACGTCGGCGCCTCTCTCTCTCCCTCTCTCTCACGCACGCAGGGCGGACAAGGGTTCGGGTTCGCGTGAGCGTGAGGGCAAGCGAGGGTGGCTCGACCGGAGGAAAGAGGAAGGGAGGGGAGAGGAGAGGAAGATGGCCGAGGCAGCCAGCAGTCTTGTCAGTTTCTCTCACCGTAGCATGCTCGCAATCATGTACACAGTCTGTGCGACGCCGCGCCTCGCAGAATGACGCACTCTGTCGACGAGAAGGGAATCTCTCGCCGCCGTCCTCCCTCGACGAAAGCTCTGTCGAGACCAAGTTGGTTCGCCGGCAGGTCCGGCCAGCGCAATGCTCTCTGTAGCTTGGGTGCGCTCGAGGAACGACTGGCTGAGCGCGGCCCGCCCGACGACGGGCAAACGACGACTTCTCGTGCACCTTCTTGCGCAGGTCGCTCGGACCTCCTCTCTGTCGGGACCAGCTCGAGCGTCGCGACGCTCGACGCTTGCTGTAGCTGGACTCGAGAGACTCGCTTTATGGCCTGCGGAACGTCCACCGCGGCAAACGCGAGGCGCAAGTCGCGGTAGTCTGGATTAGAATGTGGCGAGTCGGATTAGCTTTCGGTGCATCGAACTTGCGCTTGACTTTGTTGCTATGCGCGCCGGCTCGATTGTACCTCCCTGCTGAGCTCGCATAGCGTCGGTCTCGCCCGAGGGAGGGCACTCGACTGCACTACGTCCGCTCTCTTCCCTCGTTCTCTCTCTCTCTCTCTTTCTCTCTCTGGCGCAGGCGCTCATACTTTGCCCGTTTGACAGCGGCGTCACACGCTTCAACATTCACAAAGCCGGGGCGAATGACAGTCTGCCTTCCGCCCACACGTGCTTCAACCGTGCGTCGGCTCGTTCCCTCCTTTTCTCGCCTCTCTCGCCTCTCGTCGCAGTTCTGTCCCTGACTGTACGTCTCCACGTGTGCGCGCAGAGCTCGACTTGCCCTCGGGCTACAAGAGCTACGAGCAGCTCCGCCAGAAGCTCTTGCTCGCCATCACCGAGGTGCGCACGGCCCTCCTCTCCTCTCCTCCTCTCCTCCTTTCCCTTCTCCCTCGTCTCTCGTACTGACGTCGGCGCTCCTCTCTCCCTCTCTCTCACGGCCCGACGCATGTACTGACAAAGCGTCGTTGGCAAATGCCCGCATCAAGCGGCCACGGTCAAGCATCCTCCCGCCGTCCCCCTCCGTCCTCCTCCCTTCTCGCCCCTCCAACCCTCGCACTACTTGCCCTTGGTCGGCGCCTTGGCCTTCGCGGGCGCCTTCTTGGCCGCCTTGGGCTTCTTGGCCTTGACGAGCTTGTCCTTGGTGACGTCGCTCGAGTCCGAGTCGCCCGCATCGTCGTCGTCTCCCTCGGGGAGCTCGTCCTCGACCTGCAAAGGCAAGGCCGGCACAGGCGCGTCAGTACGAGTGTCCAGATGCCTAGAGAGAGAGAAAGGGGGTCGAGGCGAGGGCGAGAGCGAGGAGAGGAAAGAGAGAGGGAGAATGCGAGGGCGGGCGAGAGTGGGGTTGAGGGCGAGAACGAGGGACGTACGAAAGCCTCCTCGAGATCGGGCGCGTCACCCTGCGGCGCGAGCTTCTTGGCCTTGGCCTTGCCGGCCTCGGGCTTGTGGTACGGGATCGGGTGGTCCTGCGCGTTGTACCTGCGAGATGAACAGCCAGGTCGTCAGTACCTGTGCTCGTTGCACGTCTAAGAGAGAGAGAAGAGAGAGAAGAGAGGCGAGGGACGCACTTGCGGGTAAAAGCCGACTTGGTCTGCGCCGGGATCTTCTTGAGCACCTCGTCCATGCCCCTGCCCTCGCCAACGCCGAGCTCGACGATGGCGTCCCACTCGTCGCGGCCGAGGTAGTACTCGTCCATGAGCTCGATGACCTCCTCGACGCCGTCGACGCCTTGGTCCTGGAGCGGCTGGACGAGGCGCGGGAACAGGGTCGGGAGGTACGACTGGCGCAGCTCGCGCTTGTCGCCGCTGACGCGCAGGCGCATGCGGACCTGGATCTCGGACAGGGCACGCTGCAGCTTGTTCTGCGTCGAGTTCTTGCCGAGCCACCTGCAAGAGAGAGAGAGAGAGGGCGCGAGAGGGCGAGGGAGGAAAAGGGTAGGCAGGAAAGGGGTCAAGGGCCACCGTCAGGACACTTGACGGCATGGAAGGGAGTCGAGAGAGGTGTGGACGCACGCAGGGAAGGACGGGAACCCGCCGCCGCCGCCGTAGCACAGGCTCGCCGGCCTCACGCACGAGAGCATGCCGTGGACGGGCATGAGCGACCACTGCTGCTGCTGCCTGTAGACCACGACGCGGTCAGGTCGACGGGCCGCTACGAGGGCGCAGAGAGAGGGAGAGGGAGAGCGAGAGAGAGAGAAGGACGCACCCGTGGATCATGGCGTCGACCAAGTCGCCGTCCGAGATGGCCTCGGCCGCCTTGCACACGAGGTCGAGGTTCTTGATCTGCGCCTCGACGCCGCTCGCGCCCGCCGCACGCGTGAACTTGCCCTTGATGTAGTTCTCCTGAACGAAGAGCGGCATGATGCTGAAGTCCTGAAAGTACACCTCGAGCTTGTCGGTGAGGGACAGGCCCGACACGGGCGAGAAGGCCTGCGGGCCGAACAGCTTGCTGAACAGGGTCCACGGCGTCTGGAGCGCGTTCTTCTCGTTCATGCGGACGCTGTGGGGGCGAGGGCAACGTGAGCTGGACCCTTCTCGCAGGGAGGAGGACACGACGGGGGGTGAAACTCACAGCGCCTTGCCCTGGTCGAAGCTGATGGCCTGCGCGCCGAGCTTGTAGGTGGCGAGCATGTTGATGATCTGGCGGATGTCGGACTGCGAGCCCTGCACGAGCTGGTCGACGACCTTGCCGTCGAGCTTGAGGCCCTCCCTGCGAGCGAGGCGAGGCGTCAGGACGTGCGACGAGGGACTCGAGGGACGGCGAGGGCGCAGAAGAAAGAGAAAGGTCGATAGAGAGAAAAGGAGGAGCGGGCAAAGGTGGGAGACGGGTCGAGAGGGAGGGGAGGAGCGAGGCGCGAGACGTACTTGAACGCGATGCTCATGATGCGCGAGCGGATCTCCTGCGCCGTCGGGCTGCGTCACAGAGAATCGCGACGTCAGGACGAGGTCGCCTCGAGGTCGTCGTCGTCGAAACGTCGCAAGAGAGAGGGAGAGAGAGGCGGACGCACCGCTTGAACAGCATCTGGAACGTCGTGTTGAGGAGCGGCTTCATCTTGACGCTCTTGGCGTCGTTGGCGATGGCGATGATGGGCACCTTGCTCTTCTTGATGACGGCGTTGAGCGCACCAACGCCGCCGCGGTCGCCGGCCGACATGCCGTCGACCTCGTCCATGATGATGAGCGACTTGCGGTTGACCGACAGGCCCGACGCGCCGCCCTGCGAGACACGCGACGCGCGAGAAGGTCAGTCCTTGAGGCAGGCGGGCGCACACGAGGGCGACAAAAGGGCGAAAGACGCTCGTGGACGCACCTCGTCGCCCTCCTTCTTGACAAAGCCCGCGAGCGTCGTGTCGGTCGTCTTGCTGCGGAACGCCTCCTCGAGCATCTTCTTGCTCCGCGTGTCGCTCGCGTTGAGCTCGAGGACGTCGTACCCGAGGAGCTTTGCAACGAGGTGCGCCGACGTCGTCTTGCCGATCCCGGGCGGCCCGCTGATGAGGACGCACCGGTGCGAGTTCATGGCGTCGGGCCCGGGCTTCTTGAAGTTGCACGCGAGCGACTTGGGCCTGCGAGAGAGAGGGGCAAGCGGGAGAGGGAGGAGGAATGAGTGGCGGGCTCGCTCGAGGGGGGACAGGGGGAGGGCGCGCGAGGGGCGCACCAGGCTTCGAGCCAACGCTGCAGCTTCTCGACGTGGCCCTTGTTGCCGCAGATGTCGGCGATGCGCTGCGGCGCGTACTTGGTCGTCCACAGCTGCGTCAGGTGCTCCCTGAAGGCGCGGATGGCGCTGTCAGTTTTTGCGCGTTCGTGCGTTTACAAGCCCCTCGCGCGTCGGGAGAGGGTACGAGAGGGAAACAGTCGACGCACGGAGCGTCCTTGCCGAGACCCTTCATGGCCTTGACGGCCTCCTTGACCTTCTGCTCCTCCTTCTTCTTGGCCTGGACGATCTGGGGGTCGTGGGGGTCGCTCTTGCGGCTGCCGATCAGGGGGAGGAACCCGTCCTCGTCGAGCGTCTTGATCTTGTGCTGGGCGATCTGCTCGAGTTTCTTCGGCCCCCCCTGGGCCCCGAGGACGACGTAGGACTTCTTGCTCGAGGGCCCCGTCGTGACGCGGC